>NC_135482.1:164616263-164919293 GCF_052094955.1 Ictidomys tridecemlineatus
CTCTATTTATTTCTGTGTGGTGCTGAGGATTGAACCCAGTGCCTCATACATGCAAGGCAAGTGCTCTACCATTGAGCCACAATCCCAGCCCCAGGTAAAAATTCTATCACTGAGCTATACTCCACAACTCCCAACCCCCAACCCCCAACCCTTATAATGGACTTTTTGCAGCAACATGGGAAGTTATAAGTCAACTGAACAATGTTTGTCTTCCAAACTCTTAATGGAAACTATTGCCCAAATTAGGAATCCCAACTAACAATCAACAAGTATCAGCCAAGCATAAGGTTAGAACTGATACCAGCAGCCCAAGGTCTTAATTCACTCCCATGAACTCTCTCAGGAAGCTACTAGAGAATATGATGAAAATATGCCATCAAAAGGAGGGGAAAAAATCATGAAAAGATGATAACATGATGTCTAGAAACACAAAAGACCCAATAGAATAGAGATGTAAAAGGAATTCCCATGATTATTTGAAGACAATTCCTACGAAAACTACTCACCATCTAGAGAACATCTCTACATCTAGAGAACAACCCTACATATTAGGACTCCACAAGAGATGATATCCAAGAAAATAAAAAAGATAATGAGGCAGATAAATTACCTTGTAAGTCTGTCTAACCCTACAGGGAGGCATTTTATTATTCCATGGAAAAGTATGAGTATGAATACTTATTTTTTCTTAGGAAGTGAATTACAATAGGAAAATGGGCAAAAAAAAAGTGTAAGAAAGCCTGTTCCTCATATCATATAGTAGAAAATCAATAATACCTGCAAAAGAGAATGTAAGGAATATAAGCATGATTTCTGGAAACAGGAACTTGAATGCCTAAAGCCAAAAGGAGGAATTATAGGTGGTAAGGAATAGTTAAGTATCTATTTCTCATGTTAAGTTGGGTGTGACCATGCCAAGCATACATTCTACCACAGGTACTTATGTAGACCCTAAATATTATCTTAATAGCCTCTCCCCCTTCTCTTTCAAAAATGTCAATTTTAGAAGATCAAATTATATGACCATTCTATCTATTTATAAGCCTAAGAGTGTATTTAGTTTTTTAAATTATTTGCACAAATTACTTTGACTAAAAAATTATAATTTAAAAAAAGGAAATGTATTCAAAATATATTAGGGCCAGACGTGGTAGTGCACGTCTGTAATTCCAGTGGCTTGGAAGGCTGCAGCAGGAGGATCGTAAGTTCAAAGCCAGCTTCAGCAAAAGCAAGGCGCTAAGCAACTCAGTCTCTAAGTTAAAAAATACAAAAAATAGGACTGGGATGTGGCTCAGTGGTCAAATGCCCAAGTTCAACCCTCAATAACTTCCCCCGCAAAATTATATATTTCATACACACACACACACACACACACACACACAGTAAAAGCAACAGGATTAAGTAACATATGAATCTGGCTCAGAAATTGAGAATGATGGCTAAGGCATTTAAACAAACATTCTCAAGAAGTAGATAGTAAAGATTACAAGTTCAGCTTTGGATATGTCAAGTTTTAGGTACCTCTAAACATCCAAGATGAAGTAACCAGTAGATAGTTGACTAGACTAAAATGAAGGAAAAAGCTGTAGGCTTGTTAATTATCAGCTCATGGGTTATAAATAAAGACTTGAGTATATGACAGTACTCAAGTTACAACAGATTGTAGCCAAGAGCAAAAGCCTGAAAAACATCTAAATCATTTTAAATTTTTTTAACTTTTAAATACATTTCTTAATATTCAAATATATGTAAATTTGATGGTTGCAAACTACTTGGACATTACACATACCACTTGGACATTCCAGAAGATGTCACTTATTCACTTTCCATTCCAAAAATATTTATAAAAGGCCTCTCTACACCCAGCAATTCAAAGAGGCACAAAAAGTAGACTGTGTTCCCCAGAGTTTTATTTGAATTATGTTACCTGTAAGTAAACAGGTAACATAATTCAAATAAAAACTGTGGTAACAAAGAACTAAATCCTAGAAGTGCAGAGTAATCAGTAGAACTAAGTGTCTAAATGCTTCACAGAAAGTACCACTTGACCACTATTCTCAATAAATAAATGAGTAGGTATAGAAGATAGAAAGAAGATGAGAAATAGAAAACATCCCAGAATTAAGGAATAGGCATGGAAAATAAGATGTCCTCAAGGAACAATAGTGAGAGTTCATTGTTGGTAAAGCACTTAGAAGCAATAGAAAGTTAATAAACCACAAACAATTGAAATTAAATCATAAGGCATTTTATGTCCTATCAGGGAGAACAGATATCCCAAAGTTAAGAAAAAAGAAGAGGGAGAATGCCTAAATAGAATCAAAATTCAATTAGAAAGATTAAGGACTAGCAAAATAAACCTTATGAATCTGTTTAATATTGATAGATAAATGAAGCCATGGGAATGTATGAAACCACCCAAGAGTATATCAGTAAAAAGAAGTGAAAAATCTAAGATTAAGCAGCAACATTTAGAGACAGCCAAACAAACTGAGGTCAACAATGGATATTAAAACAAAACTTAAAGCCATAGGAAAGCTGGAAGAGTATAAACACACAGAAGTTGAGAGAAGCTTTAACAAAGAATGTTCAAAACATCATGAAAGACAAATTAAAAAGCAAATTTGAATTTAAAAGATGAATTATTGATTTTATTTATTAAGAAAGGTAGAATGGGAAACCAGGTTGTAATAGAGTAAGGAATAAAAAGGAGGCATGAAAGTCAAGATGCTATCAAAAATAATTTCTAAATTTATTGCAAAAGAAAATAAGGAAAATAGTCACTAGAGAAGGAAAGAAGGCATTGCAAGAGTAGATATGAGTTTTTCTATTTGTTTCATTTCATTTCTTTAGAGTGGTTGATGCAGGAAGGCAGTAATATAGCCATCACCACTGTCTATCCAGAACATTCTCATTTGCTCAAAAGGAAACCCCAAATTTATGAGAAGCTTCCCTTTACTCTAAGCCACAGGCAACCACTTATTTCTGTTAACTCTGGATTTCTCTTTCTGGACAATTCATATAAATGGAATCCTGCAGTTAAATGGTCCTTTATTTCTAGCTTATTTCACTTAGCGGTGTTTTCAATAGTTATTCATGCTATGGAAAGTTTCAGAATTGTATTCCTTTTTAAAAGGCTGAATTAACAGTTCACTGAATAGATATGTCACATTTTATTTATTCATCAGCTGATGGACACTTGGATTATGTCCACCCACTAACAATTATCAATAATGCTATTACATTCATTTATAGGTTTATAAGCTTTTGGCTTTGATTTTTCAGGTATATTCAAGAGATAGAGCTATTGGGCCACAGAATGTCTACCTTTGAGAAACTGCTAAATTGCTTTTCTAACACAGTTCCAACACATATTCTCATTAGTAATATATGAGGGTTCTAATTTCTCTACATTCCTATCAGCATATACCTTTTAAATTATACCTATTATAGCAGGTATGGTATGGTATCTATAAATATAACTGTGATTTGCATTTTCCTCATAACTAATAATGGTGAACATCTTTTCATTTGCTTATTGAATAATTGTATATCTTCTTGGAAAATGTTTTAATTTTTATTACAAAAGTTCTTTTCATATTCTGGATAGGAGGGCTTTATCAGATAAATGATCTGCAAATAAATTTCTTCCCATTTCATTACTATATTTCACATTCTTGATTGTATCCTTTGAAGCACAAAAGTTCTTAATTTTGATGAAGTTCAATTTGCCTACTTTTTCTTTGGTTGTGTTTCTGGTGTAATATCTAAAAAATTACAGATCATGATGATTTGCATTTTTTTACGTTGTGTAGATTCTTACTTCTTACGTATTTTATTCAATTTTCTTTTTTTGTCTATGGTATCAGGTAAGGGATTCAACTTTATTCTCTTCCGTGTTAATAAAAATCAGCTGTTCTCTCATGTGGAAGCTAGATCTCGTGAAAATTTAAGGAAGTCAGTAGAATTGGGGAAAGGGACCAGTATGAGGGTGGAGAGTGGGAAGTGCTGGGGCCACAATACCCAAGACATTGGATTCAATCACCAATACTGGGGGGGGGGGGAACTGGCCAAATAATATTGTATATTATGTGCATGTATGAATATGTAACAACAAATCCCATTATATACAACCATAATGTACTAATAAAATAATGTAGGGGAAAAATAATACTTGCTAAGGTTATTTTTTCCCTTTTCTCTTGGCTCTGTTTTTTATAAAAAAAAAAAAATCCACTGTATAGGTCTATTTCTGAACTATTAATTCTATTTCACTGATCTATATGGCTGGCCATTCTTATATAACACAGTACTATTTTTTGTTTAGATCCCATACTAAATAAAGTATAAAGAGCAACAGAGCTTAAAGAAACAGGAAAAAAAAAAAAAAAACCCATGGTCAAATCCTAACTTTGCCTCATTTTGGCAATCAGCATACTAAGGCTTATTTTCCTCAACGTGAATTAAGTGAGATGTGAAATAACCCTATAAACAATGAAAAGTCACACAATAAGTTCAGGTATGTTTTCTTAATGAATTAACTCAACCTCATATATTGGGTTTGGCAGCCAGGAATAAAAGAAAATAATAGTATATTATTAAACTTTTAACATTTTAAGATTTAAAATGTAACGTAAGCACTGAAAAAGTTTCTCTTCATATCATATTTAATAAGGAAAGGAAAATGGAGAAATTTTTAAAAATCTAAGTAAATTCTATCAAACTCACTAATAACCTGGTTAATCAGTAGTTCCTACATGTTTCACTCTACAATTACAATATATTTGTAACAGGTTTTAAAAAAAAAACAGTAACAACTTTTTTTTAGTTGTATTAGGTGAAATACTTGCTCAGAAGTAACTGGCAACCAGCAATATGAAAATCTTTCCTCCATACTGGAGACTGAACCCAAGATCTTAATATGGTAAGCAAGCAAGCAATGTATCACTGTGCTATATCCCTAATCCAATTTTTTCATCTTTACAAATCTACTAGAAGAAAAGCAGAATCTAGTTCTCAGTTTTTTTAACTTCATTTTTAACAATGTTTATTGGCTATACATATTTCTTCTTTTGTGAACTTTCTTTTCATGTCCTGACATAAAACACTGAATTCTAGTTTCTTTTATTGAGCTTTAAAAGCCCTGTCTATAAGTCTAACAAATATATTATATATGACCATTTTATGTATAGAATTATATATATCCTAACCAGTTCTCCCAGTTCTATGCAGAAAGAATTATTTTTAGGAAGTAAAATGTATGGAGGCATAGGCGTATTTGTGTATGTGTAAATGTATATTTTTTTTGATATCTGGGGATTGAACCCACGAACCCAGAGCCTTGTGCATGCTAGGTAGGGAAGCATTTAATCACTGAGCTACATTCCCAACTCTTTTTTAAAAAATATTTAAATCTGAGACAGGGTCTAGTTAAGTTGTTCACCTTTGTAATTCTCTTGCCTCAGTCTCCTGAGTAGCTGCGATTACAGGCATGAGTCACCATGCCCAGATGGATACATTTTTTTTAAATAGATCTACTCTGTCAAGTTATAATGGTGAATTCTTTCTAATTTTTAATAACTTTATTGAGGTTTAATTACCATAAATTTCATCTACTTTTAAGAGTTCAATTCAATGATTTTTAGTGTATATATATATATATATATATATATATATATGAGCTGTACAACTATCATTGCTATACAATTGTAGAACATTTCCAATATCCTAAAAAAAGATACCTGTGACCACTTGTAGACAGTCTCCACTCTATCTCTAAGCAACCTATAATCTACCTATGGACAGTTCCATTTTTAAGTGGATTTTACATGGATTTTTTACATGTAGTATGTTTCTGAGATCCATTCTTCTTGTAGCATGTCAGTTCATTCTTCTTCTATTGCTAAATGGTATTCCAAGTTTCCCTATTTTATGCCCAGTATAAATCAACCCATAAACAACTGTGACCTCTTTTATGAGGAAGTAAATTTAGATGGAATGACCAAAAAAAAAAAAAATCCAAATTGGGGGGACCACCCTACTCCTTGTATATTCCACACTATAACTACTGTTTTTTTTCTTTTTATTTATATGACAGCAGAATGCATTATAATTCTTATTACACATATAGAGCACAATTTTCCATAACTCTGGTTGTATACATAGTATATTCACACAAATTCATGTCTTCATGCATGTACTTTGGATAGTAATGATCATCACATTCCACCATCATTAATTACCCCATGCCCCCTCCCTTGCCCTCCAACCCCTCTGCCCTATCTAGAGTTTGTCTATTCTTCCCATGCTCCAATTCCCTATCCCATTATGAATCAGCCTCCTTATATATATTTTTTTTTAAAAATTCAGCATTTGGTTTTTTGGGATTGGCTAACTTCACTTAGCATCATCTTCTCTAATTCTATTCATTTATATGCAAATGCCATGATTTTATTCTCTTACTGCTGAGTAATATTCCATTGTGTATATATGCCACTTTTTCAATCCGTTCATGTATTGAAGGGCATCTAGGTTGGTTCCACAGTTTAGCTACTGTGAATTGTGCTACTATAAACATTGATGTGGCTGTGTCTCTGTAGTATGCTGTTTTTAAGTCCTTTGAGTATAGACCGAGAAGAAGGACAGCTGGGTCAAATGGTGGTTCCGTTCCCAATTTTCCAAGAAATCTTCACACTGCTTTCCATATTGGCTGCATCAATTTGCAGTCCCACCAGCAGTGGATGAGTGTACCTTTTTTCCCCACATCCTCTCCAACACCTATTGTTGTTTTTATGCATAATAGCTGCCATTCTGTGAGATGAAATCTAATAGAGTGGTTTTGATTTGCATTTCTCTAATTGCTAGTGATGATGAACATTTTCTCATGTATTTGCTGACTGATTGTACATCATATTCGAGAAGTGTCTCTTCAGGTCCTTGGCCCATTTATTGACTAGGTTATTTGTTTCTTTGGTGTTTAGCTTTTTGAGTTCTTAATGTATCCTTAGAGATTAATGCTCCATCTACTGTTTGAGGGGTAAAGATTTGCTCCCAAGATGTAGGCTCTCTATTCACCTCACAGATTGTTTCTTTTGCTGAGAAGAAGCTTTTTAGTTTTAGGGGCTGGGGATATAGCTCGATTGGCAAAGTTGCTTCCCCTGCATGCACAAGGCCCTGCCTGGGTTCAATCCCCAGCACCACAAAAAAAAAAAAAAAAAAAAAAAAAAAAAAAAATTCACTACTGTTTCTAAAAGGCACATTTAATCATTCTTTTTTATGCTAAAATCTCATCGATGATTTTTTTCCAACCTGTTCAGCAGAGTCCAAGTTCCTTAGGCAAAACATACAGAGGAAGGGCCATGCCAATCTGTCCACTCTCATTGCTACTGCTTTTTCTTGAACATTTTGCCAACTATCAATACTGAGGTACACATGATTCCCTGCCACCAACCTCTCTTCTAGCATCTTTATTTCTCTACAACCATCTACCTAAAAACCTTAATCTTTCAAAGCCCAACTCAAGACTTATTTCTCAGAACCAGCTCCTGCCTCACTTTCTCAACTATGACATCTCATCAGCTGTTCTTAATCATTTTACTTCTTACAAAATGCTGTAACTTTACCTATCTCTCTTACCAAATCCATGACCCAAATTCTTTACCTATCTCTCTTACCAAAAACTTCACTGCAGTTCAGTAAGTACTTGTTAAATTAAATATATTCTAACTACTAATATTATTCTACCCATTTCATGAAGGAAAACCGACTACTCTAAAATTAATGTGGAAAGGACCTAATAATAGAAGTAGTAAAAAAACAACTCCAGAGATCATTCAGGCTAAAAAGCCTAAGATCTTAACTCTTTAAAGAAAAAAGTTTTGCCAACCCCTAGTATACATCATGATCTACATTATGCAAGAAGAAAAATTCAGAACTTCCTTTGTATAAATTTTTTCATTTCATCTTTCTTAACTTCTATTTTTATGTTTTCTAATATATTAACACTAGCACAGGAGTAATATACATAATTTATAAACTTATATGTATATAAACACACAAACACATACATACATACTGGGGATGGTACAGGCCCCATTTTATTTTATACTGATATAGGTGATTAAAAAAAACTAGTAAGTCTCAGGACAAGTTGAGTTAAATTTAACAATCAAGTTTATCAATATGAGCAACTTGTTTCTATAAGTGCTTCAAATCACAAGGAAAAGACCTAAAATCCAACTTTTTCCAACTAAAATGCTCAAAATATCTCAAGAATTTTTATGGTACTAAAAATATTATTTAAATGCAGCAGGTAGTACTAACAGTCTTCAAGTTAAATGCAATAAACTATGAACTACATAAATCCAAAATGCTTCAAAGACAGCTTTTTTTTAAAGTTTATTATGATAGAAAAATCAAATGTAAACTTGTTCTGCTAACCTGTGAAGTTTAATTGATAAATAGCTGGTATATGACAAAATAAAACTAAGAGAATACCTAAATTAGCTATTTTAAAAAAAACTATTTGTAATTAACAACAATGCAATTTTGTAACCAAAAAGTGTTCCTTAGCTACAATAGCAAGGCTGCATCTGTGTAAGACAACAAATACTAACCTAAGGCTCTAAAGAGCCTGGTAAAGAGCTTAGAATGATAGTTTCTAATAACTCAAAAGTTGGGGTCTGACCATCAGCAGCAGCAAATTTATAAGCTTAAAGTTAATTTACCAACAGAACCTGGAGTTATCAGGTTAGGGTTGTCACTCTATGTTGAATCAGATTCTCCAACAAATACAGCCCCCAGAGAGAACTACACTCTACTCTGCTCACCTTTAAGGCTTTTTCTGAGGCCTTCCGAGATGACTAGCATCAGACTTTTGAGGAAGGCTAGCCATTAGACAAGGCTTTTCCCCACGATCTGACTGCTTGAAGTGACATCCAGGATCAGGTCGATCCTGTATCCAGGAATCATGACCCTCCCTGAGGCACCAGTCATCATGAGACAGTCAGTGCACTTTAGCACTTCTTGATAACCACTGGGCTGCTCCTTTAGCTGAAAGGAAAAAAAACATCAAAACCACAACAAACAAAACAAAGGGGGAAAAATCAGTAATTCAATCTGAAAAGACAGAGCGTGGGGAAAAATATACCAAAACAGCCTTGTCTAAATCAAAATGTAGCCTTGCCTTGAAGTAAAGACCACAGTTTCAATATTTTTCCAGTTGCTGCAAAGTTTATTCCTAATATTCAAATCTAAACAACATAAAATCTACTGTATTACATCTGGAAAGAACTGAAAGTGGGGGTTAGATAAAATAACCTTGGAAATAGAGCTAAGTAAGTATGAGAGCAGGTATTTATCAGCAACTAGCAGCCTAATGCTTATGAGTGTACCGCATTAGGAGACCAAATACCTAAAATTTTCATTCTCTCAAATTGGAATCTGTTTCAGAGAGACATAAAATACCCAAATAGCTGAGTTTAACAGAAAATTATCAATACAATTAAAGCCAGTCTACCAGTATTCGTAATTAGGTTAACATCCTCTTTAACTGACATAATACTAATACAACATATACCCCCCCACACACACATACATGCAAGCAATACTCTTGTTCTAACATTGTAATTAAATGTTCATATCCTTATTCCCTTAAATAAAAAATTTTTAAAAAATTTAAAAAACAGATGAATAAATACTAGGATTACTTAAGGCTTATTTATTTGCATCAAAATGAAAATTCTATGAGAATTCAGAGATAAATTTGGCTCTTAACTGTTTTCAAATGAAAAATACTTTTCCAAAGATAAAATGTTAAAAGCACGAGAAAGTCTTTTGAGTTATTGTTTTAAAGATTGGCTCATAATTCCTTTAAAATATCCTTACTCCAAAGGTTATGATATTTTTGTATCAATTATTTACCTTCCTTTCTCCCACTTTATTCTATATCCCCCATCTCTCAGTTACTACTATCAACATCCAAGTAGACATTCAAGTTGGAAACCTTGAAATAAAGAGACTAGTTTTTTTGTAACTTGTTTGAGAATATGATTAAAAGCTATGGACCTATTACCCAGAAAAATGTGCATGTACATGGACAATATTTAAATATGATTTCAAGAAATTTATAGAACACTCTGAAGTCCATGGACCCTTTTCAGAACCCCTATGAAACACATGGCTTCCCCCCCCCCCACTCCATCTTCCATATATCTTTGAAAACCTGCCTTGGATGGCTCCCAAACTCTCAGAAAAAAAAAAAAAATTCTGCCTTCCTATCTAGCACTGGCTTAGTTTAGGCACTCTCCCTATTTTTTGTGGGCTGTTACTATTAATTTGCTAATTTTTCTCATCTTACACCTTCCTTCAATCCATCTTCACCTGGTTAGCACAGCAACTTTACTAACATGCAAATCTGATGATATAACTAACCTTAAAATCTTCAATAACCTCCCCTGCAAAGGTTAACAGAATGAAGTCCTATCTTCTTAGGATGTATCACTTGCTTTATCTACATTTCAAGCATTCACTCCTCTTACCTATAATTTCCACATTTCAGTCATATAGTCTACATTCTCCCACTATACTTTTTCATGTCTTTCTAAAATGTCATGGCTCAATTCCTTACTCTTCCCTCAAAGTTAGGTCCTTTTATTATGCTGTCTCAGAACCTTCAGTTTATTTCTGCCATGAGATTTCTCAATGTACTACAAATGCTTATTCCTTTCCTGTTTTCAAATGCAATGCTTTCTAAAGACAAGAACCTTGCTTAAATTCCATCTCTTTGTGTCCCCATTACCTAGGATATAAATACAGAACTAAATATAAATGTACATCACTGTCACTATTCTATCACAGGTAAAACTATTGCTGAATCAATATAAAATATATTTTTAACAACTCTAAATCTGAAGAATTCAGTCTGGAAGAATATTTTACAACAATTCTATAGAAAATTACATGTTAATTGCAACCGACTATTTAAAATATGCCTTCATCAGGGCCAAGGACATATATTTTTTACATGATGTGAATTATAGGGACATCCAAACCAGAATTAAAGTTTGGTAAGGATACCAGAATAATAATATAATCTGTTGGATAAAACTCCTAAATCAGGAAAACTAAATACATACCACAGATAATATGGATTATTTACTCCCCTCTTTCCTTAGCTGCTCTCTTCCTCTACCCTGTATCATACTTGGGGTTTAAAAGTCCTCAATATGTATACTATAAGCAGCGACTTCACACTGACTACAGTCAGCATGAAAGTTAAATATTGTAACTATCCAATAATCTATTCTAAACCCTTAACAGATTAAAATTACCTTATTAAAAATATCCAGAAGGCCAATTCTACAACCCTTGGACACCTATTCCCAAATTTAACAATTCTAAAGGTCAAGAATTATTGTTATCACTTTATTTATTTTTATTTTATTTTATTGGTAGTGGGAATTTAACCCAGGGGTGTTCTACCACGAGCTATATCCCCAGCTCTTTTAATTTTAAGATAGGGTCTCAATAAGCTGCCCAGACTGGTTTGACCTTGAAATTCTCCTTTTTCTGCTGGGATTATAGGTGTACAGCACCATGCCCAACTAATTATTTGCATCTTGAAACAATTCCTAGCTTTATAAATCAAAAATATGTCTATATTGTTTTGTTAAAAGTTGTTAATTCTCACGTTTTTGTGTATTTTTAAAAATATTTGTGTATATATTGTGTTCTAAACTAAGTCTTCCAAATTTGATTGTAGATAAGTCATGATGACTTACAAAATACAAATTCCCAGGTTCCTGCCTGATCAACTGAAGATTTTCAGAATTAGAGCTGAGGCATGTATTCTTTACAAAGTATACTAGGTGATTTGATGCAGCCATTTGAAAGCTAGCATTCTAAATTTCATAGTAGTTTATACATGGAAAAGCTAAAATGAAATGCCTCTAAATGAAACTTTCCTTGAATGTGTGGAGTCTCTTATTGCTTATTGATTCTGACAGGCTAACAAAAGCATGTTGAAAAAGCTTAACCCTCTGAATAAAATCTATTTTGATGTATCTTACCACAGAATTCTAGATTAACAGTTACTGTACAGTTTCATTAGATCTGCCAGTATTTATTTTTAATTACTCCATTGTGTTTGTCTGGAAGTATTCCTCAAAAGTTATTCTTACCATATAACCTTAAAAAAAGGTATATTTGGGTATTATTACAAGTGTTAACTGCAAAAATTCACTGTATTAAGTCAAAAATATTTCAACTTCTTAAAATTATACATTTTATTTCATTTACATACTTTAAATAAACTACAAATTGCTGATGTATGTTTCACACCAGCAGTTATAAATCTAGGGGTTGAGAGAATAGGACTAAAGAAAAAAAAAGTGTAATAGGACCAAAGAAAGAAAGTGTAAATGATTTGTATCCAACAAATTATTAATACTGTTAGGAGGTTGAATTGATAAAGATTAATGTATATTGGAAAGTATGTATTTAGAATATTTGAATTACAAATCAGAAAGACGCTAATCTTAAGATTGTTATAAATCCCTAGTAATATCAATATGAAGGATTGTGCGAGAATAAATTTAAAACTCAAGAATACACTTAAACAGAATGTTTGATACATTTGATCACACTACTTGGCATCCCTCATTATTCTTTACAGGTTTTTTAAAAGAGAAAATTTCCCAAAATTCATGGGGGTGAGGGAGGGGGGCCACTTCATATATGTTTAAATAGTCTTACACAATTGAAAGAGTTTTGACAGACTTTGATATATTTTAGTAGTATCAATGAATAAAAAAATTATGAAAGGAGGGAACTGGTTTCTTAATCATTTCAGATAGTTCAAACTTTTCAAAAATGTCTAGACTTTTTATCATTAAGAGTTAAAAATAAGCTATAATTATAGTATAAAACCACTTACACAGCCTGGAATGATCCAGAAAAAAACTAATAAAAATCAACAACTCAGACTGGGGTTGTGGTTCAGTGGTACAGCACTTATCTAGCCTGTGTGAGGCACTGGGTTCGATTCTTAGCACCATATATAAATAAGTAAATAAAATAAAGATCCATCAACAACTAATAAAAATATTTTAAAAAAAGAAATCAAAATCTCAAAAACTTAGGGACTTCTATATCAATTTTGAGAACAAGGTGGAGTATGAAAACCTCAATCTAAAGTAATGTGAATATATTTAGCTGAGATTACTCAGACATTTTTCTGCAAACATGTTCCCTAATTGAAAATGTATCCAAGAAACTATAAAAGTAGTTGGCCTAGTTGGCCTTAAAAATCTGGAAAAGCTAGTAAGAAAGCTTTTGGTTTGGTTTATAAATAAAGCAAATAGTTAAGTATCTTCTCTGTTAAGTTTTCAGGGCAATCATAACATTGATGAAGAAATGCAGAACTCTTCAGCATATAGAAATCCCAGTATTTGAAAGATAATACTACTACTAGCACTTTCAAGGAAGAGAAAAATAACTGCTACACTACCCTGGAATGTCATTCACCAATGACAAGGTGCTGGCAGGATTTCTTCTGGGCCACTCTATTGAGCAATATAGTTAGCCACGTGTTTCTGGAATCACAGTACAGAACAGTTTTCTGTTGCAAAACATTACTACAGAGGATCTTTGCAGGAAATAAAAACGTGAAAAAATTCTTTGAATAATTCTAATTTGGTTAATTCTACCAAAACATGACACATCAGTAATATATTATAATGACTTGTACTATGAGGTCACAAGTATGTTTATCAATATTGAAAACACCTACTATGGAGATAAGGAATAGCTTCCTTGTTAAGAATTCAAGGCCATATCGAACCCACAGATCATAAGTGAAAACACTACAAAACACCCGTTTTATCAAATGGCTGTACTTTTTTTTTAGGCCAAAAATAACACACATACAATTCCAAACTAGACAGTCATCAAAAGTCCTAGGCACAATTTTCCAAAAATACTGAATAGATATAAATTCATGATACCACAGACAACTGCCTTGATTTCTTTTAAGTGAGGTCCAAGAACTTAGTCATGAATTAAGAAAATAATTACATACAGCTATGTTCATCCATAACAGAAAGCTGTTCCTCTTCTATCCAAATTTATAACATACTGTTAAATGACAACCTGTTACAGAGGGTATGGTGTTCCTATTATTCTTTTGATAAGCAAGAAATTGAGTCATTTTGGCCTACACATACTTAGATCAAGAGTTAAACTGAGTTTTTTCCATTAAATATTCTCTAGGCTCAAAATAATATTACACTGGGCTTCTTTATAAATTCCACAGATTTTAAGCAATGAGGCACATACCATATCAAATCATCCCTAAGATCCCTGAATTAGTTTATCAAAAATGAAATCACACTATAAAACTTTTATTACAGAGAATCTAACACATGCACAAGATAGGTAACATTATAACCCTTCCCCATCTCTTCAGTGCTTCCTTACTCAAATATCTCTATTTTATCACTCATAAAAATTATTTAACAAATGATCTCCCTATAAGGTTTTGAGCTTAAGAACCAGAAATCTATCTTGTTTATCTTTATTAATCTCACTATGTAGAAATACCCTGGTCGTAACAGTCGTTTATGGAACACCAAATGAGTTGAGAACAGAGTATCTATGACATTTGTACAGCAAGCTAAAATGGACAAACAGGAAATTGGACAAAGTAATTTTTAGGAACATACAATAACAGGATCAAAGAGGCAGTTGGTATATTAGGGAAAAAGCACTGGAATATCTTCAATTCTTATCTAAATTTTGGCAACAATGCTATAACTCAAGCAATTACTTTACTTCCTTGTATCTCAAATTCTTCCTTTGTAAAATAAAAGGGAAGCCTCAATAAGCTCTGTATTTCCTCTCATGCTATAATAATGATACCAAAATAGAAGGATAACCTAACTCCTGAAAAATAGCACTAACAGAACAAATATTATATACCACAGCAGGTGATATAACTCTGAAGCAAAGGATGGAACATGCAAATCCATAAATGCTAAGAGGTCACATCCATAGCCAACCAAGAATTATATACACACATCCCACAAAATGGAAATTACCAACACATATGCTCATTCTGTTAAAAAAAAAAAAAAATCAAAGACAAATGTGATGATTTAGAAAAATAAATGCAAAATAATTTGTTTTTCCCTAATAGAAATTACAATAGATCACATCTAGCACATATGCACCGTGAATTGAAAGGCTCCTTAAAATGAATTACATCAATTATTTAGGCTGGGATATTTCACAATATTTTATATTATTCAAATATTGTGAATATAAAAAAAAATTTTAGCAAAAATTAACCTTTAATAATATATACATCTGTGGTACATTTCCTCTTCTTTCAACATTAAAACATGGGCCAGGTACAATGGTACACACCTTTAATCCCATCTACTCAGGAGGCCGAAGCAGGAGAATCACAAGTTAGAGGCCAGCCTTGGAAACTTAAAGGTAGGAACACTGCAAGTAGGCAGCCAGCCTCAGAAACTTAACTAGGCTGTGACTCAAATTTTTTTTAAAAAAGGAGGTGGGGCTAGGGATGTAGCTTAGTAGTAGAGCACTTCTAGGTTCAATCCCCAGTGCTAAAAGGAAGAAAACAAAGAAAAAAAAAAAACATGATAGGGATCAAAGACATTCCTAATCCTAAATACCACACTCCTAGACCTATATTTCAATTTCATAATCAAAATAAACCTTTGCTTTAAAACAAATGAACCTTCTGCCTCAGAAAAAAAGTAATAAGAGTAATCAATTTTGAACTTGATTAGCAAAATTATATCTATAATCAATATTTTTAAAAATATAAACTCTATTCAATACTGTAATATACACTGTAGAAGATTTTTAAAAAGAGAGACCTAAAAGTTAAATCCTGGCCCATAGGAAAACCTTCCCAACTTTATTAGCAAGGTAGTTTGGGGGAACTATAAAGATACAGTCACATTTCTCCAATATTCTTATCAAGAAAGCAAACAAAACGAAGAAAAATTCCAATGTGCATGTATATTTCAAGA
Source organism: Ictidomys tridecemlineatus (assembly GCF_052094955.1). Taxonomy (NCBI): domain Eukaryota; kingdom Metazoa; phylum Chordata; class Mammalia; order Rodentia; family Sciuridae; genus Ictidomys; species Ictidomys tridecemlineatus. Next base: position 164,632,322 of record NC_135482.1, read on the forward strand.
TGATTTTAAGCTAGAGGAGATCCCAAAAAAGAAATGTTACTAAACAGATCCAGATCTATGGGAACAAAATAAATTGAACCCCAAAGGGCATTTCTAACAAAGGCAACAGAGACCTTGAATGGATAACCTTGCAAAGTTTAAACAAAACAAATAACTTTTCAACCAAAATTTTTAAGGACAACAACAAATCAAAACACTTAATTTACACAAAACAATCTTGAAGGAAAAAAAGCATTAATTACTATGAATCATATTTGACATGTTCAAATATGAGGTTTAAGTGACATTTCTATTTTTTCTGTTTATGGATAGAACTATTTACTCCTGCTATTGGCAGGATCTTAATTAACCATACATGTCAATCAAGTCTAAGAAAGACCAATGACTGAAGAAATTCAGCTATCAAGCAGGCTAAATGATGATAAATTATGTCCTAACTAGTCTTTAATGTCAACTGGTCAAACAACACTATTCTAGGTCTCTTCCCTAAATTCAGATCAGGCAGTCACAATTCTTTATTGGTTGCAATGTTTCAAGATAAAATAATACATTTCTTTACAATCTATCAAATACATTTACATACATTATTTCATTTTAGATTTCCACAACCCTCTGAAGTAAAGCACGAAAAATTATTTTTCACTGATGATTTAGGGAAGTTAGATCACTAACACAAAGATCACTGCTAGAAGAGTATATAAACCAATAGTAAAACCCACATGCTCTGACCCTATATAATTTATATTCCACAATGTCTCACAATAAAAATAATCCTAAAAGCTATTGAACTTAAAGTCCATACTTTTCCCACTTTAAACCTTAATAAATGCCACAGGAATTCAAATTAAGATTTTAAAGCAAATGCAAACAGGAAAAACACTAGACTAAGACCACGTTTCAGAATCAACAAGTTAAACAACAAATGTAATGTTCAAGCACAATTCAAATACTACAGTATGAACACCTAAAAGTTAAAAAAAAAAAAAAACTATTCTAGTCACTATACCACACCATACACAACTCTGTATAATACATGCTGTTAAAGAATAGTTAGCTCTATATCATTTACATACACTTCATTTAACTTATTCAAAATAAAAAGGCCGAAAATCTTCACTTTTCCTAGTTTTAATCTCCTTTTGGCTTTGTTATACTTTAGTCTAGAAGTCTCCACAGTGAAATGCATAGGATTTGGGTCTGCAAAGTCCCCCAAAGGGCCATGTGTTAAAGCCTTGATTCCCAGTTCATGATGCTACTGGGGAACCTTTAAAGGTGAAACTTAGGTGAAGGAATTAGGTCACTGAAGGCATGTCCTTGAAGGGGGTGCTGGGACACAAGTCTCTACTTCTTTCTTCCTCTCTTTCTCTGCTTCCTGAACACTATGAGGTAAGTAATTTCTTCTTAAACATGCTCATACTATAATGTACTCCTTTGAGTACAAAAGCAACAGGGCCTTACAACTAAAGACTCATACCTCTGAAACTGAGACAAAATAAAAGTTCATTTCTCTCAGGCATTATGTCAAAGTGATGGGAAATTATAATAACAATCCACTGGAATGGGGAGGTAATGATTAGAATGTCGTTTCCATTTTTTTAAACCTCAAAATCAGAATTAATTTTTACTAATAATTATTATATACAAACCCACACATAAATTTATAAATATATATATATTTGGGTGGGAGATATGCTCAAAAACTTTCACAGAAGGAATTACTATTTAAGAAAAGATGGTGACCACTCCTAAAAAGCAATAAAGGAATATGGACTTTAGTGGACAGACGACTCTGGATTCATCAAATAATCAAAAAAAAAAAAAAAAAAGACAACCTATTAGAAGATGTTCAAGACCCTACAGTGCATATTCAAAAATTTCTCAACTATATTTGCATAATTCAGTGTTACAAATGTAACTTACCTCATCCTGGACTCCACTGGTAGTAGTCAACTTGCTCCCATCAGTAATTGTAATAATTATTGCTGGCTCCAAGAAAAAAGGGTTTCTTCCCTAAAGTCAAAAACACATCATTCATATTAAAAAGGTTAAGACTTTGGCTTTTTTTCCCTTTTTGAGTAAAAAAATCAGTTCTCTGTAGAACAGACTATATATAATTCCCCTGAATATATACAAATTTTTACATATAATATATACCTGTTTTTACATTTTTAAAAAAGGTTTAGGACATAAACAGTGGTTTACCCTGGAGAAATAGAACTGGGTAGAAAAACGTATTTTTCACTTTTTAATATATTGTTGTATTAATTTTTACACTGAGCATTTATATTATGTAATTTAAAGTATTTAATTTTTTAATGGGGACCCTAGTAGTAAATTCTAATAATCTGACTTTTTTAGCTATTATACATTACCATAACCAAAAGACAGTATTTTCTGAGAAACTTGCTTTAAACGCTTTTTTTAAAATTTTAAAAGGAGGCAAGACAGAAGGTGAACATTATCAGAATCTATGTCTGTAATCAAAATGTCTAATCAAATGACTAGGTATATGGACAAGACTATGAGAACTGGCACCATGGAAATACTAGGACCATTCTGAGCTTAGCAATAGTGCAACATGAGAAAATGCCTGGAGAGAGGAGTACAAAAACAATGGCAGCAGAGACAATGAATGAAATAGCCTGTCTATATAAGGAAAAAATAAAATATCTTCCTCTCAAATTGGCCTCTTTGAGTAATCAGTTCTAGGAGACATTTTGTGAGACTTAGACAAACATAACTGTGTATATACACAGTTCCCAATTGAGCCATTAAACACATTCAGTACAACTCTTTAAGACTAAGACCAAAGCACAGAAGTTTCAAGAGGGTCAATCTCGAAATTGAAATTGAAGGTACAGTCCTGCTTTGTGCCTGTAGTCTCAGCAACTCAGGAGACCAAAGTGACAGATCATTTTTTTGAGCCCAGTAATTCAAGGACACCTTGGGCAACACAGTGAAACACACCCTCCCACTCTCCCCTACTCCATGATAAGCAAGCAAAAAAGGAAAAAAGAAAATGAAAACTACCAAATTATCTACTACTGACAGTAAAACAGTAAACTATTCAACTAGATTTGAATAAAGTTTTATTGGCTATGATGCAGAACCATGTGACAAATCTTAATGTATATAGGAATCACATGCAGTTCTTAATAACATGCAATTTTTAATTCAGTAGGTCTAGGATGAATACCAAGATTATGTACTTTTTCTTTTCTTTACTATTGGAATTGGAATCTAGGGCCTCACATGTTAGGCAAGCACCCTACAACTGAGCTACATATTCAGCACACAGATTCTGCATTTCTAACAAATAGGAGATGACAATGTCCATAGACAACAATTAGAATAATCTATGGTTCTAACATCTTTCCCTTGCATTTATAATTTTCAATGTCCAATACATTATAGTATATCCTCAACATTTGTTGAATAATTTTACATAGCAATTAAGTGGTTATAACCTAATCATCATGGATGGAGGGAATTTGGCTGGATTAAACATTTTGATCATATCATGCAACTTACAAGTCGCACACATACTTCTCAAACCAGTGCCCAAGAAAAAGGTAAAAGTTTCTAATGGTCAAATAAAGTTAAAATGTTAGTTATATAATTTCTAGTAGAAGATTCTGAATGCATAGCAACATCAAAAGAACATCATAAGTTCTTATTGAAAGAAAACACGAATTTACAATCCTTCCCTCCTCATGTTAGACAGAATGCATTTTGGGAAACACTACATGATACAATGCCTCTCATTCCATTCACTCTCAAAATAAATAATAAATCCTAACACAGGTCTTCTCATGAAGCTAGATCCTAGCACTCATTCTCACCCCAGAGCTGTTTCCCTCAAGTAGACTGCTGTTAACTTTTCCCTGCTCAAAACCTATCTGATTCCTATTCATTCTCTAAGGTCCAGTTTAAATCATTCTCTTCTGTGAAATCTTCCCTTATTACCCTGATCTTCAATAATCACACTCTCCCCTCTCCAAATTCTAATAGTGTAAATTTGCAAATAGTTAAATAAGATAGAATGTTCCCTCAAATAAAAATCATCTGAATACCACTTATCAGGAGTATTTGTCCTCTTCTCAATTTTTTTTCTTTTTTTATCTTCCTTTTTTGTTTGTTTGCAGTGTTGGCATTAAATCTAGGGTCTCACACATGCTAGGCAAATGACCTACTACCAAGCTAAATCCCCAGCCCATAGTACATCCTCATTATTTAAATTCTAATTTAAATAAAAACTGAAAGCTAGGCACAGTGGTACACACCTATAGTCCCAGATTCTTGGAAAGCTGAGACAGGAGCTGACTGTTATCAGCCCAGGAATTCTAGACCAGACTGGGCAACAAAGCAAGACCCCCATCTCAAAAACAAACAAATATATTCACAAAATATAAGTATATATTGAGCAACAACATATGTACAACAATGTGAATATACTTAACACTACTGAACTAGAGACTTAAAAATGGTTGATAGTAAATTCAGGGCTGGGGACATAAATTAGTAGTAGAGCACTTGTCTAACATGTTCAAGGCCCTGAATTCAATCCCCAGCACCCTTCCCCACACCCAAAATGCCCATAGTAAACTTTATCATAAAGTGTTTTTAAACACAATTCTTAAAAACCACACCAGTTTGTATTGTTTGCTATTGTCTCATGTGGGTCAGCAAAGGATTGTCACTTTTCTTCTACACAACTAAGCAAGCACTGAGAACAACATATTTGAAAACTTAAACATTCATTAATTCACTGTCTATAGTCTAAAACAAACTTGCTCAGGTTCACAGTTAAGAGTGTACCCAAAACTTTAAGTAACTTCAAAAAAGTATAAATATGCTGTTACCTTTACTTCAATATAAATAAATGAGTTCTCCCTGAACATAACTTGTGAATTTGCTGCAATGCAAAGGTATCAAAAGGATCACTTCCCCCAGTACCACCAAAAAACAAAACTACTTCCCTCTTGTGTTTGTACAACCATTGTGTCATTGTGTCATTCCAACAATTGAGTGGCTACTACATGTCAGGCACTGTTAGGTGCATAATCCACATCTCTAATCCATAATAAATGCATATACATATGCACACATAACAATAAATTCCGTCTTTCTTGGTCTCTACAAATCACATTTTAGTTCAAAGGGAGATCAAGAAAACCAAGATGCCCTAATATCTTCAAAATTATTTTCTCTCTTTCACCCAACTAAAACTACTTTTGTTAATTTGCTGCTTTACAAAAACAAATCAGCAAAACTTTGAAATCTACCATATTGTAAACCAAATACTTTGGTCTTCTGTATCACTTCTATATTATAATATAAAGGCAAATTCTCCGACCAAAAGTCTTAATACTTATCCATTACTATTCCTATAAACACAGTGACAATTATATTTCAGAAGCAGAATTAGTCATATTTGTAATTAAGTAGCAACAGTATACTATATTAGACTCTTACGGATGAAGATGCCCACCCCAAAATTAAGACCATTGGTTGGCCCTCTGTATCCATGGGTTCTGTTTCTTGTTTGTGGTGCTGGGGATCAAATCCGGATACTTACACATCAGGGGTTCTTTATCTATGAAGTCAACCAACCACAAAGGAAAATATTCAGAAGAAAAACAATTGTGTCTTCTTATTCTTATCAATATGAGTATTCATATCGCATTTGCATTGTATTAGATATTCTAAATAACCAAGAAATGATTTAAAGTAGAGAGTAGAATATACATAGGTTATATGCAAATATACTGCCATTTCAGTATTGTGAGGGGCTATCAGGGATTGAACTCAGGGACACTCAATCACTGAGCCTCATCCCCAGCCTATTTTGTATTTTATTTAGACACAGGGTCTCAATGAGTTGCTTAGCGCCTCATTATTGCTGAGGCTGGCTTTGAACTTGCGATCCTCTACCTCAGCTCCTGAGCCACTGAGATTATAGGCATGGGCCACTAGAACCAGCATTGTGCACAGCATACTCCGCTATTTTAGATAAGGATTTTGGTAATTTGGAGGTCCTAGACTCAATCCCACAAATACCAATGGATGATTGTGTGTACTTTTTAAAAACTATAATGTCTAAAAATAGTTAAATTGTATTAATACTTAGCAGAAAGTTGGAAGTTAAGTTTAATCTAAAAATGTAAACACTAAAGTCAAAGTTACTTTTTCTAAGACAACAAAACAAAGAGTCTTATGATATACATAATACTCTTGGCAGAGGCTATGTATGAAAATACTGTAATAATTTAGGTCTCCATAAAGCAATAAAGCAATTATCTAATTTGACACTTAAAAACTTGGTGAGGTAAAATATTCAGTGATTAAATGACATAACTCAAGATGGTTAGCAGGTAAATTGCAAAGTCAGTACTTAAGGAAGATGTTCCAACTCTAAATCAGTCTTTCTGGAGCATCATAAGTACAACAGGTAACAACCAATAATCTTGGATACACTTCTATAACAACTTAGTTTTATTCGCCCAATGATGAATGGGGTGACAACCAGATTGTTGTTCTTTTTAATATCTGAAGCCAAAGTAACTATGGTAGTATTATTCCTGTTGTTCTCTGATTATTTACCCAATTTTTAAAATAAAATCAAAATATGTTTCCCAACACATGCTTGAATAAAACACAATATACAGGAATAATTACTTTTAGAAATATACTCTTTAAATTACATATGATAATTTACAGTTCTATAAACATGTAATATATACATAAACATATAATTTCAACTTTTACAGACTATATATTTGAACACAAGATAAAATAATGTTCTATAATGGCTTTAGATTTTGGAAAATTCAGATAAAGATTAAAGATAGAAAAAACTAAAAAATATGATCAATCCCTTTGCACCAATTTAATTAACCCACCTACCATGTATAAGATCCTTTCATCTCTAAGATGAAATAGTCAAGAATCATTCTTTAATATAAAAATTAAAGTAGGAATCAAATATGGTAGCATGCACCTATATTTCCAGTTACTTATGAAGCTAAGGAAAGAGGATCACATAAGCCCAGAAGGTCAGGATTAGCCAGTGCAACATAACAAAACCATGTCTCAAAAAAATACATAAAATTATAGGCTGGAGCTGTAGATCAGTGGTAGCACACTTGCCTGGCATGTGTGAGGCACTGGATTCCAGTCTCACATATAAATAATAAATAAATAAATAAATAAATGTTTATCAACATCTTAAAAAATACATAAAACTAGAATATAATGGCTAAATAAATAAAATTTATACATAAAAGATTTTTTATTTCTCCAGGAAAAAAATTATTCCTACCACTATTATATAAACATTTGAAATTAACGAGTTTATTTCAGCATGAATTTCTAAATCATCAGCACAAAGTAACCAGAACATATGGCTCCAAGAAAGTTTCTTATATACAATTTTGTATTATTTCTCCCCTACTTTGTACCGTATACTTATTCTTGGTGGTTGCATAATACAAACTGGTATCTGTCAATATACTTACCAATCAAATTAAAACATTGTTTTATTTATCTGCCAGTATCATTAGATTTTTTCATGTTTTACAAAAGTCACAGTGCCAATTCTGTGCAGTTTAATAATTCCTCTATCCTTATATTTAAGAGGCACTAAAAAGAGGCTTCCCTGGATATGTAAGCATGCACGAGGCCCTGGGGTCAATCCCAGCATAATCCCAGCATATCACCACAAAAAAAAAAAAAAACACTATTTTACATTTTTATTCTTAATAAAGATGTTTATAAAGTCATTCAACTTGGGGGAAATCCACTACAATTTCCCCTCAATATTCACCTTGGTCATTGTAATAGCCTTTAGCAAAAAAAAAAAAAAGCTCTGCTGCAATAAAGGCAGCCAGCAGAGGGACTAAAAGTTTACTTTTGCCATTAGCAAAATAAACTCCCAAGTTTTACTGTCAGAACATTGGTTCTTGGCATAAAGAAACCCAGACATATCACTAGAAAACATACTGCCAAGTAAAATGTTCTGACTCTAGAGCCATTAACAAATGGAAATCTTTTTATCATTTACAAAATAGGATTTTAACATTGGCCAAAATATTATAAAGTAAAAACTTAAGATTTCTTATTATAGCTCTCAACAATTATCATGATGATAAATACTTTAATCAAGGCATAAAATCTCAATACATTTAAATAATGTAACTGAGGTAAGTAGATACTATTCACTAAAGCTTATTTTATTTTTGCAAAAAGCATGCTTTTGAAAATGTTAAATCATATTATTTTGAAAAAAGTTTTGAAAATGTAAAAATAAGGCAATTTCCCCCCAAAATATAAGCTAACATGGATCTCTGGATCAGATAACTTTTCATTTTAAACAAAAGACTGGAGATATAGAAGAGGAGGCACAAGATTTTTACTATACCCTCAAACAGGTCATAATTAATCTTCTAAAGCAAAAGAAAAGCAGCCCTGAGTATTCAGTACAAATTGTAGTAGCTACATTTTCTGTTAAACCAAAGAATCCAAGTGTTTCTGTGCTACCATGCTCCACCATGTATGTTAGTTAGTCCTTTGAAAATCCTGTAACGCATTGTCAGTGCCAATATACACTAGAATTCTCCCATGATTTAAGGTTTCTATTGAAGAAAAAACATACATCAAGGATTAGCTCTTTGATTCTCCCAGGGTAGCATCTTCAGTTAACCCATACCCATCACTATTATTCTCAGTGTTGCTATATACCAAGAAAGTGGTGACAAACAGAATTAAACAAATGAGATGTTAAGCTGTATTATCCTAGGCTATAGCTATCACTAAGTAGGATAAAATTTTAAATGTACAGAAATAACTTGTGCTTTTTTCAAACTAAAACTTCCTTTTCAGGGGCTGAGGCTATAGTTCATGCGTGAGGTATTGAGCTTGATTCTCAGCATCACATAAAAATAAATATACTGTGTGTGGTTTATCTACAACTAAAAAATATACATAAAAAAATTTCCTTTTCAAGTAAACAACAGCAACAAGCAAAATGTGTTTAAAAGATGAAAAGAGCTGCCTTAAGAGACAAGTAGCATATCAGCAAAGGCTAATAACCATATACTGGACAGTACTGACTATATACAAAAGATCTCTGAATGATACATTAGAAAATTATTATATAATTATTTCACAAGATTGTTGTTTAAAATTTGTACTGTTTAAACTGCTAGACAAAGTAATCTCTAGATTTCTTTTCTTTACATCTTTATAGAATCTACACACAAGAAATAGGAAAAAAATGAAGTCTGCATTACCTTTCCTCTATTACCATGGATAAAAGTGGTAACTAAAAACTAAATATGTTACTCTAAAATGAGAAACCATCTCATATTCATTTAGAAACATTTCCTGGCTTTTAGCTGTAAGTCTGTCAAAATTCAAATATTATAAAGCAAATATTAAATTATAGAACCATTAATATTAATCATAATATTCTACTTTTACTTCCAGATTTCATATCCAAAAACTTATTAATCATATTACTGATAATAAGTACTACACTATACAAACTAAAGAAAAGAATCTTTTTTTAATACATACTTTGCAAATTAAGTAAATTAGAATAACATTTTTTAGATCAACAATGCTTAAGCCTCAGACACTGGCACACCACACAACCAGAACTTTTTCCCTATCTGCTTATTACCTACACACACACAATTTTTCTCAAAATCAGTTTCATTTTTGTTATCCTTAAAACTACATCAATAAGATCTATGAAATCAGTTTTGATGTGCTAATTATATTTGCCTATCCAACAATTACTGTCATTAATAGTGTTAATATTTTAAGGGTGGGAAGGTTCAATTAAATATGGGGATGAATACACAACTGGTTAATTATACATCCAAACAAAATAAATAATTAAAGCCAAAAAAGGCCTGACAAGCTTACATTTGAATGAACATCCCAAAGTCAGAATTACCAGCTTTATGTTTGTTTTAGAATTCATAAAGATTATTACTTTTATTGTTCACATCTCAACTGGTGTGGCACAAGTGAGTCTTTTGATGTCAAACTTAAAATATTCATCTTAAGAAATGACAATATCTTTTAACTATATACAAAAGATCTCTGAAGGATACGTTAGAAACTGATTAACCACAGTTGCCTCTGAAGAATGAAAATGAGCAACTTTATAACTTTTTAAATGGTTCACCTTTTTTTAACCATATGCATTTATTAGTATTCCAAAATAAAAATTTTTTAAAAACCTGCTAGTGTATAGAAGTCTATTATCGTAGGATACATTAAGGTCTATAATTAAAAAAAAAAATGTTAGAAGAAATATATTTTCAGTTTCAAGTAATTCCATTACAATTGTACACCAATATAATTCTTTTTTTTTCAACCACATAATCCCTTATTTGAAAAATATAACAGTAAAAACAGAATTAAAAAAAGAGCAAGAGCTGGGAAGAATCCTACATGTTTATTTTAATATAATGACTAACATAATCCTGGAATTTGATTTAAATAGGTAAAATAATAATGTAAGAAAGAGTAAGAAATATTCACCACAAAAACTGACTTGGTGAAAAATTAACATTAAGGAAACTCATTAACAGGGCAAAGTATAACTGCAAGGGACAATTACAAATTCAACATATCTGAAATATTAATATTTAATAATTTGGCAGAATTTAAATTTTCACTTGAACTGCAGTCTAAAGTTTGAATAAAATAACTCCAACAAATTGGTTTGGGCAATACCTAAAAAGTAGGAGGCAAACAGTGCTTATACTAGCAGAAGGGAATATGGACATTAGAATAATTTTACTTAAGAAATACTGATATTTTGGATAAAGAACCTAATACATCTGTTATATTAGAGGAATTAAATAATATCAACTTGGGAAAAATCTGTCCAATAAAACATGTAATAACAAACATATAAGATGACAAAAAATAATAAAAGCAAAGATGTAAACATTTTCAAAGACAGATGAACAAAGATAAAGATAAATGCTAATAATTTGACCTCAACAAATCATCCAGATCTGCCTATTCTCAAGATTAATCATTTCCTTAGGTTGCTGATTATCACAGAAATCTGCAGATGTTACCCCTCCAATTCTGGTTAAATCACAGCTTGAATATAGCATTAAGTAAGTTTAAACATTATAATAAGTTGATCTTGAATGTATGACAAAGAAGTAGAAAAAGACCCATTCTGGTGATTCACCCTGAACATCTACACTACAAATATGCTCTCAAAAGAATAAATTCACACATACACAAAACAGGATCTTCTTAAATTTAAAAAAAAAAAAAAAAGGAATTCTATGAGTCTTCCCATAAATAGCTTAGAGACTACAAGTGATAATGAAGAGGAACTGCCTAATAAAATGTTTTGGACCAGAACAGTTATCAATAAAGCATTATGTTTTCAACAGGAAGAAAGAAAAGCATTCTCAACCAGATGTGGTACCACACACCTATAACCTAAAGATACCTGGGAAGCTGAGGCAGAATTATAAGGTCAGCTTCAGCAACTTAATGAGACCTTGTCTCAAAACAAAATTTTATAAGGACTGGAGATGTAGCTCAGCAATAAAGCACTTTGCCTAGCATGTTTGAAGCCCCAGGCCCAGAACATCAGCAACAGGAAGAAAAAAACAAGACATGCATGCATTCATGATAAGAACCTGGGGAAGACTTTGACAGTATATTATTCCCATATGTTATGGTAAAAGTCAATCTTAATTTAATTATATAAGGCAAAATGTAAGACTAGCTTTAGGGCCCTGCTTTGGGAAAAAAAATGAGGATTTTTATTTTTCTAGGAATATTTGGGAGGAAATATTTTAATTTCTCCAAATGCATTACATAAGTATTTCTGGTAAATTCCAACTCAAATATTTACTGAGCTTATGCTAAATATATCCCCAAGTGTTTAAGAATTTAAATTTTTTCAAAATAGATGAACTTCAAGAAAATTTTATAAGCCTTCCTAACTTAACTGTGCATACAAACCCTCCAATGAATGATTTTATCATAGAACTATATCTCATTAAGAAGCGGATGTCATAATACTGCACAGATTGCTACATGCTTCAGAACATTACTATTAACTCATTAAAATGCAAACTCTACAGACATAAGATAACCATTATTTACATTAGAATTTATATTAATATAAATTGGACATTACCCATTCTGAATTATCAATAAAGACTTTGTACTACTACTACTTCAGCTAGACCAAATTTTATGGATGCAAACTCATTTTCTTCTAATTTATTGGTTTGAGAAATTAGATTGCACAACTAAAATGTCAAAAATGTTACATCCATCATTACCTGCAAAAGTACATAAATGATCAAAAACCATGACAACTCACACATTATAAGAGGCTACCAATTCCTGATAATCCAGAAGTCATTACCATGGATCCAGCATTTGTAACATCACTCAGTGTTACTGGCAGCCTAGCATTTTTAGGACACTGCATACTCAACCATCCTCAATTTCTTTTTTAAAATAATAGTTTGTTTTTAACTTCTTCAAAATAATTCCATTTGGATGTTTCCAGTGTTGAAATTCCAAAATAATCACAATACTTTGTTAGTGTTTCCTAATTTCTAATAAGGTTCTCTAGCATTAAGACAAAGGAAGTTTTCTTTTAACATGCCAACATCAACCTTATCATTTACTATATACCATCAACTAATGATACCACAATTATTTTTCTCATATATTCAGAACTATTTTCATGTCCATAACAAAGTTTTATAGATCATATAATCCTTTCAAGATTCTTTACTACGAAAAGTTAAAAGTAATTTTCATATATGATTGTCTCTCGATATACCAAATCAAATTTCATATCACATTTGCCCTAGAAAAAGAAATAGCTTCATATGAAAAAAAAAATCCCTCTAGGTTTATTTTATTGTCTTTTTCATACAAATGCATATAACAAACAATAAGGGATCAAACATTTTACACTTGATCTTTGCTAGGGGCAAGAACATCTTTCCCCTACCCCCATCCTAACTATTAACAACTGCATTCTAAAACACACAATTGTAAGGTCCTAGAAGTGAACTCTGCTCTTAATTTTCTCAAAGATTAAAGACTTTTCTTGCTTCGAAAATCAAAAACAAGTATTGTTAGGAAATTGTTTTTGAAAAATAAGTTGAGATTTTAGGAAAAAAGATTTGTAACAACAAGGGGAAAATATTTCAGAACAATCTAACATAGAGCCTCAACTCAAAACCCAAAGCAAAAAATAATAGCAAGAAATTTTACTGGAAATAATGGACAGTTAATTTCAGCTTCTTGGGATGGACACACATTGGATATAGAAGCTTATGGGAATATGTATTTGGTTTTTGTCACATTTCAGATTAGAAAGCTTTTATCCTTCTAAGTGTTTAGTATGATATTGGGGATGCTAATTATCATCAACCGAGTTCCTACCATGTGCCAGGTAGCTACTTTGTTGGAGGTTAACATATATTTCTAATTCTTACAAAAATTTTCAAGAATTGGTATTATTGACAGCACTTCCTGAGTGAGAAATCTGAAACTCAAAGAGGCTGATTTTCAATACTATATAAGTTGGTGCACAGCCAGTTCTAATAGAGAAGTTCCTTCCATATCATCACACTGCTTGCTCTAGGGAAAAAAACATATTAAAACAAAAACTCCTTGTATTTACAATTTCAATTTTTAAAATTCAAAGAAAATTTCACAAAAATAATTATAGGCTGTTATAATAATAAATTAGGTTATATATCACTTAATCACCACAATATTGCAAGATAGGTACTTTAAGTTCATTTTCTTAACAGGGAAACAGACTAAGAGGTCCTATGACTTTCAAGATCTCTTGGGTGGAGTGGGAAAATTCATAAATCAAGCAGATTTTTCTGAATCTTAAAGGCACAATTCTTAGAGATTTTAAAACAAAAGAAAAACATAATAGTCAACTAATTACAAAACTGCCAGGGGAAAGTTATCACTGCAGACCTAATATTGGCTGGCATACTTTGGAAAAGTGGACTAATTAACTAACAGTAATAGTACCTATTAACAGTAATAATACCCCTCTATTAACTATTAAATGTAAAATTTAAAATGCCATTAATTGATACATGTATTAGAGTTTAGGCCTTAACAAATGATATAAAATCTTGTCAGCCAAATCTTGTCATATTCTTACTTCTCTTCCAAAAGAGCAAGGAAGAGGCATCCAAATTAAGCTAATGTAACCAACAGTATTTGACATTGTTACAAAAAAGGCTAAATGCAACACAATGACAAAATGAAATGCTCCCAGGAATTGAAAGAATTCATACTGCACTCTATTGACACAACCCCACAAAGTGATTCAGAGATCTATGTTTATGCCTTTAAGAAAAATTTATTAAACATATAAATTACTAGTAAATTCTGTATAACTATTCCAAATCAATTATGAACCTTTTAAATATTTCATAAATGTAGAGAAATTATTCATTTTAACCTTTATAGGTCTTATGTTCTTCACCTATGAGAAACGTGAAGTAAACATCTAACATCACTTTCATTCTAATGCCTTTTACAACAAATTATATAATTATATAATCTCTTTGAAGATATCCATGACAAATAGGCTAAAAAATTATTTTAGCTATTTCTGACCACAAAAATTATAAAAACCAGGCATATGGCACAACCTTGTAATCCCGGCCAACTCAGTAGGCTGAAGAAGAGCTATCTCAAATTCAAAACAGACTAGGGACACTTGACACCCTATCTCAAAATTAAAAAATAAAAGACTGGGGATGTAGCCCAATGGTAAAGTGCCCTTGGGTTCAATCCCTAGTAGCTAATAATAATAATATCCACACACAGAAAGTCCATGTTGTGTCAGTAGATAGAAAAGTTCAATGGTAGCCACCCAGGGTGTGGTGGTACACGCCCATGATCCCTATGACTCAGGAGGCTAACATGGGAGAGAGAATGTTGAGTTTGAGGCTAGCCTTAGCAACTTAGTGGGATGCTTAGCAACTGAGTGAGACCTTGTCTCAAAATAAAAAGTAAAAAGGACTGGGGCTATACCTCAGTAGTAAAGTGTTCCAGGTTCAATCCCCATCGACCCCACTCTGCAAAAAAAAGTTCAATGCTTCAAAAGCATATATTGATATTTGCTAAGCTTCACACTTAGGATTTGGGGTTTTCAGTTATCTCTCTATAAAAAGTTTGGGGGGAAGGAAGAAAGAATAAAACAAACACAAACCAAAGCAAAACCAAAAAAAAAAAAAACAAAAAAAAATTTGACGTTTTGTTTATAGTCTGTAAAGTATATGTAAATTATACAGGTTAATAAAAGTAACAAGTTATTTATATAAGGAAATTACTTTTTTAAAGTGGAAAATAAACAGGCCAGTATTTGTGATCATTCATCAACTAAGAAAAAATAAAAAATTTATACTAGGCACAGTGGCACACGCCTGTAATCCCAGCAGCTTGGAAGGCTGAGGCAGGAGGATCGAGGATCCCGAGTTAAAAGACAGCCTCAGTGAAACCAAGGCTCTAAGCAACTTGGTGAGACCCTATCTCTAAATAAAATACAAAATAGGATTGGGGATGTGGCTTGGTGGCCTAGTGTCCCTGAGTTCAATCTCTGGTACCCAAGGAAAAAAGAAAAAACTAGTTAATTTTAATTACAATATGAATTTTAGTGAAGGTTATCATGGTCAAAAACATTTTAAAGAAACATTTCAAAAAAAAATTATATAATCTCTTTGAAGATAGCCATGATATAAAGAGGACTAAAAATTCTTTTAGGCCATGGTGCCACACTCCTGTAATCCTAGTGGCTCAGGAGACTGAGGCAGGAAGTTCGAGAGTTCAAAGCCAGCTTCAGCAAAAGCAAGGTGCTAAGCAATTCAGTGAGATCCTATCTCTATATAGAAAAACGCCCCTGAGTTCAATCCCTGGTACCAACCTACCCACCCCACCACCACCTCCACCCCACCAAAAAATTATTTTAGCTAATTCTAACCTCAAATGACCTTATATAAATTAATTATACTCAACTAAGTGGAATTCTTCCATTCAAATTAAATTTACTTCTGGTCTTTTAATTTTCAGTTGTATATAGCTTAAGGCATAAAATACCGACATTCTCTTACATGAAGGGAAAATAAAATTATCTTTAAAGAGAAGTAGAACCTATTATTTGCCTTTCGTACCTAAGACTTGTTTTGGACAATCTCTATTAAGAATGCAATGAGGCTCTTAGGATACTGTTTTTCATTTTCTTCTAAATGAGCCCAACCAAACAATGTTTTAATTTCTTAGACTCCAAGTATCAAGATTATGAAGAAATGTTGTACCAAGGGTTTTGAAAGAAAATAAAATGTAGGTCTTGAAATATTTTTAAATTATCACCATTAAAATTAATGGTCAACAGGAAATAAATCTTATCTATTTCATGCTGCTTTGAGCTCAGCCAAATCTTATTAAAATAGTCCCTTGATTTACCCAGATGTGCCCCTTAAAAGTTCCTTGCAAATCAAACCTCTGTAAATCTCACACACTAGGGGGAGCTCCCTATTTGAAAGAATATTTGAAAGAATGTGCTTCTGAAACACTTCTGACTTACCTGCTCAACTATTAACATCCAGTTTTCCTTTAATAAATTTCTTTAAAATACCATCCCAGTATTTCACCCGAAGTTTTCATTTAACCTATTTCTTTAAAAACTTCATCTCATGTTTACCAACTGCCACTGAGACAAGTTTGATCAAATTATTTTCATTCACACCTGCCTCCCCTAAGATGAAATACAAAGCCCAAGGAAAAATATATATTTAATATGCAACTAATAGATTTCAAAGCATATAACAGCAGTTTTTTTAAGTCTCACTAGATTTTTATAATTATAATTTCAAACTTAAAAATGAAGAGAGGTAAACTAATTTACAATGCATTTTGTCTACTGAGCACTTCATTTTTTAAGTGCATTTAAATATATACCCTACTTAAACCTCTCATTAATTCTATAAGAAAAAGAGCATAATGGTTTCATTATTGCCAATTTAGGAATAAGAAGTGGAGGCTGACTTCCCAATGTTACATAGTAATTCAAAGTTAAGGTCAAAATTAGAATACCAATTCTCATATTCCTAGTCATTTCTACATAACAAAGATGGGGAGAAAATATTAGGTTTGCTGTAAAGTTCCCTCTCTGCGTGTATAGATATGGGTGGGGGTGAATAAGGGTATCTACACACACACACTTTTTTTTTCTTTGTTTTTTTTTTTAAAGGTACTGGGAATTGAACCCATGGATTCATGTATGTTAAACAAGCACTATCATCAAGGTACATCCCCAGTTCCTCCACCAAGTTATTAAAAATACTTTAAGGAGACTTAAAAGTTCAAGGACAAAACCAACCAATGGGGAAAGAGGATTCATTTCAAAAAACATTGCTGATGGGGGCTGGGGATGTGGCTCAAGTGGTAGCGCGCTCGCCTGGCATGCGTGCGGCCCGGGTTCAATCCTCAGCACCACATACAAACAAAGATGTTGTGTCCACCAAAATCTAAAGAATAAATACTAAAAAAAATTCTTTCTCTCTTTCCCTCTCTCTCTCTCTCTCTCTCTTAAAAAAATAAAAATAAATAACATTGCTGGGGAAATTAAGAGATCCACATGCAAAAGAAAAGGTGAATCCTTTCCTTGCATTATAAAATCAGCTTGAAACAGATTAAAGACTTAAACATACAGTCTAACAGTTAAAACATAGGAGAAGGGCTGGAGTTGTGGCTCAGTGGTAGAGTAGTTGCCTAGCATGGTAGGCCCTGGGTTCGATTCTCAGCACCACATATAAATAAATGAATAAAATAAAAGGTCCACCAACATCTAAAAAAATATTTAAAAAAAAACATAGGAGAAAAGTTTCAATGATACTGCATTTTGCAATGATTTTGTGGTTACACCACCAAAAGCACAGGAAACAAAAGTGAAAGTAGACAAACTGGAATACGTAAAAATGTAGAACTTTTGTGCAGTAAGGGACACAATCAACAGAGTGAAAATGCAATCCACACAATGTGAGAAAATGTTTAAATTATCTGACAAGGGGTTAACAGCCAAAGAACTCTTACAAAAAAATAAAATAAAATAAAATAAACCCCTTTGGAATAGGGGGGAAAAATGATACTTCTCCAAAGACAGTAGACAAATGGCAGTTTGAAAAGATATTCAAGATAATTTACAGAAATTCAAATAAAAACCATAACACCTCACACTCGATAGCATGGCTAATATTAAAAAAAAAAAGAGTGAATGAATACAAATGTTTTCAAGGATGTAGAGGAAGTAACTCTTGTATACTGTTGATGGGAATGTAAAATGGATCAATTACCATGGAAAAGAATATGGTATGGTACTTCCTCAAAAAACTAAAAATGAAATTACCATATGATCCAATAATTCCACTTCACAGTATACCTCCAAAAGAACTGAAAGCAGGATCTTGAAAAGATATTTGCACAACCATGTTCATTATACCATTATTCACAATAGCCAAGAGGTGGAAGCAATCCAAATGATCAACAAATGAATGCACAGAAAAGTGTAGTATATACATAAAATGGAATGTAATTCAGCCTTAAAAAGAAAATCCTGACACATGCTACAACATGGATGAATCTTAAGGACATTACACTAAATGAAATAAGACAGCCACAATATCTATGGAAGAGAGGTATGTGGGTTCCAGATCTAACCCACATACCTCTCCCCCCGCTTCCAAGATAACAAAATCCAAGGATGCTCAAGTCCCTTACATAAAATGGCATATTTGCATATAACCTACATTCTACCATATACTTTAAGTCATGTGTAGACTACTCAGAATACCTAACAATGTAAATGCTATGTAACTAGTTCATGTGATATTTGTTTTGGGTACAATGACAAAGAAAAGAAAATTCAGTTTTCTACCGAAGCAATTTTCATTAAATTATAGAGGCAAATTTTTGATCTGCAGTTGATTGAATTCACAGATATGGAACTCTTGGACAGGGAGGGCCAACTGTACTGCATGATTCCACTTATTCTGATGTATCTAAAGTAGTCAACCTCATAAAAAACATGAAGCAGAATAATAATCCACAAGGGCTGAGGAGAAGAAATGGGGAGTTATTGTTTATGGGTATAGTTTTAATTTTGCAAGATGAAAAAGTTTTGGATATCAGTTGCACAACAGTGTGAATATTATTAACACTACGGAAGTACACATTTATAAATGTTTCTTTTCACCATTATTTAATTTTTTTCCTCCATTAAAGATCTTTAAAGATTTACACAATAGGCCAGGCATGGTGGCACACAACTGTAATCCTAGCTATTTCAGAGGCTACAGAGGAGGATCTCAAGTTTATGACCAACCTGGACAATTTAGTGAGAACCTGTCACAAAATAAACATCTTTAAAAGGGGTGAGAAAGTGAAGCCCAGTGGTAGAGCACTTGCCTAGAAAACATAAGGCTCTGGATCCCATCTCCTGCACTGCCTCAAAAAAGAAAAAAAAAACATTCACTAATGGTTTCCATTTCATATTCAGCAGCCATATGTTCAGGTTCACTAATCTACTTTCATTTTTAAGTTTTCTATAGCTTAATAAATATCAAAATGTTGATAACCTAAGGAAAACCCTAATCCCAAATAGGAATCACTACTTTACCAATCAACATTAAAAGGAAAGTCTGGACTTTATACTACCTAAGTACTACATAACAACTACATGGATAAACAGGAAAAAGCATTATACCTCTACTTATATTTTATCTTCTGATTCACAAAAAGACCTTTATGCTCAAGAATAAAATGGGTTAAAATTATTCTCTCTAAATAAGACTCATTCATTTTGACCTTATCCAAAAGCCACCAGCACTTAAAATCCCACCAAAATTAAGTATACACTGGGCATGGTGGCACATGTGATAATCCCAGCAATGCTGGAGGCTAGGACAGACAGGAGGATCAAAAGATCAAAATCAGCCTCAACAACTTAGCAAGACCTTGTCTCAATATAAAAAAACAAAAAGATCTGGGGATATAGCTTAGTGGTAAAACACACTTGGGTTTAATCACAAATACTACTTCCTAGAAAAAATATATATATATTAAATATATTATCTCCTTTTAAGATACCACTCAAGGATTATCTTCACCAAGGGCACACAGTAGGTCAGGTACCATTCCAAACAATCTAATCAGTACTAGTTTATTAGGGAGTAGAGGTGTAGAGTCAAGCCAATGGCAAAAATGATGATTTGTAAGCCAGTGTAAGATTCAGTAATCCTAACTGGAACGTCACTTTAAAAAGAAAAAAAAAAAGACAATGGTGAAAACATTGATAGAAAAACAGAACAATCTGGAACAGTATGAAAATAAACCCATTTACATATAAAATTTTAATAAGACCTCTGAAATTTTATACATTTCCTAATTTTAGATATTTGGGCTGATTCAGATTTTTAGTGGTTCTCAGAAGTTCAGCATTATTCAAAATTTTTGAACATTATGTAGAAAAACATCCAATGTATCTACAATTATAAGAAATTTTAAAATGTGATACTATAATGGGAAGGTGTAACTAGAAGCTACATTATTCCATGACTATATAAATATCAGTAAATGGTACTGATCATCAAAATCAAATATTTATAAGGACTTCTATAGGCAGAAAATTTTTAAATTTTTAGCAGGATATCCTAAGTGCTTGAGGAAAACATTCACCGATAATCACTCTTCTTTAAACACTTTAAACTTACTGATATCCTACAAATTCTAGGCATCCAAGCTAATACTTAAACTAAGTGTACTAAGTAAACTAATAAATGCAACATAAATTATGCTTTGGTTATAGAAAATCACATATTTGCCTGTACATGGGGGGAACCATCTGTGTAAACACACAAATATATACACATTAACCCCAATCTAGTTAAGAAAATAATTCAGAAACTTAAATTTTTTAGATACTCTAAAACAGATATGCTCTGCTTTCCAACTAACTCACCTTTTCTCATTTTCCTCAACTAATGAGAATATATAGAATTTGGTGCTCTGAACTTCACAGATCTTATTTTAGAGCATTAAGTATTAATATAAAAATACCAAGGTTACAGAATAAAGATATTCCACAGAAAACAGATAAAGAGGAAAACTCATGAAGGATATTTAGTATTAAATATTTAAGACATCCAAAATCCCTGATAGTTTATATTCTTTGTATGAATAAAAATTATTAAATATTTAAATCAGAAAAAGATTTATGATGAAAAAAAAATCTTCTGGAAGGATATTTTCTTTTAACTGAACACTTAAATGATCACTTCATTTGTATTCATAAATTGTAGCTCTTAAATTATCTTAAACCTAGTTGCATTTTTATGTGCCAAGTCAAGACATAAGCATTAATACTGCTCCATGTATCCTTGCTTATTCATCAAGATAACTGAGAAGCATTATCTCTGCCAATTGTTGAGTTAATAAACCCTGACATGTTAAAACATTTTCATCTTCATGCTCTTCTCTTGGTCAAAGTGATAACAGCACAGCAGGACCACCTTCACCCTTCAAACTTTTTGTTAGATTTATCTATAAGAACTAAAATGTTCTCTGGTGGAAGATGGCAACTGGGAAAAGGAAACTATAGGCTTAAGTTACAAATATCCTCAGCCCCTCTATGACAAGCAGTTTTTCTATGGAAACACTCTTAGAAATATTTTTAAGAAGATATGTGTCCATGTGTCCAAATGTCTTATAAAATGTGATGCAGAACACTGACACAACCTGACAATCAACTAAATAATGGGGAGTTTCAAATATAACTTTGTACTCAAAAAAGTTTGAATCAGAACCTTAAGATCATGTAACACATAACAGTGGAGTATGATTTTACAGAAACTCTTTACAAGACCTTGCAAAGAGTTACAAAATAAAGCAAAACGAGCTGGGGGAGGAGGAGGGAGTAATTGTGAATTGCAAAGTATATTTTAAATGCTATGGGACCAAATTAAACCATTTCTAAAGATGCCTAGGAGCTCAAGAGTTATTCCAAAGTAAAGCACAAAAACTTCTACAAGGGAACCTTTCCTAATTTCTATCTAAGACAAATAAAAATTGTATTCACAGGACAAACTTCCCTGAAATATGTGAATTTCATGAAACTTGTAGATTATGGAACTTGGGAAAGAATGCAATGTATATCTAATCATTATAGTTAATAAATACTGCTTTGTACTATTATGTTAAGAACTAAATTCCTTGGGTATAATATTCCTTTATTATATGTACCATTATACATTCATCAGCATCCTGTATTTCATAATAACATTACAAAAAGTTATAATGGACCAACTCATATTATTCCTTAGTGAATGATTTAAATCTCTTGCCTCATCCTTAAATAGATGGGAGAGGGACTTGAGTGGTTTAAGGAAGGAAGAAAGGGGTTTATATTTTCCAGACATCTTATTTTCCAAAGATTTATAATTTAAAAACAAACTATGGACCTGCCATTTAACTCAATATTCATCCCCTTATAGTTGCTAATGATGTATGCTCATTAAAAATCTTAATGTACTCAGCCAGTTACTGCATTGCAAAGAAAGTCTTACCTTTCAGGCTAGTTACACAATATGGTTAAACTAAATCCTGATTCAAAAAAGAATAATTTTCTCTAACATTTAGAAATGAAGACCACTGATCAATTAATGTCTATAAGCCACTTCAATAGTTGTATACCATGTCTGCAGGTAGACTATGGAGAGTGAGTATGTTGAAGGAAGGTATTTTCCCTTTCATGTCTTTCATCAACTTCCAGGGGACTGAAACCAAATCTATGTCAACTTTATAGCAAAGAATTCAATTCCAATTCTGAATACAAATGCATATGTTGGGGGATGAGGGATACAAAACCATACACTGTGTAGGGTGAGTTTCACACTTGAACCATGTACACACTGTATTTCAGTCTGAAATGTTTTATACTGGAGTTTTGTGTTCTAGTTTGGTACTAAAGTGTTTTTCCACAAAAAAAAAAAATATATATCATCAACTATTTTTCCACCTTAACATTCAACCTACCTGCCCATAGTTGTCTATGCCAGTTACTAATCTATTTAAATTTAATAAATCAAAAGCTGTCCTTAGGGATTGGCCAAGAGTCGTAAGTCCTTCAGCCTGAAGGTTTTTCAGTTCATTCATAAACGTTGCATGGTTTTCTTTCCATCCAGCCTGAAAAGAAAAATTAAGATTTTTTTTTTCATCTTTTAAACCCATAGATACACGGACAACCTTTATAATCTGACATTTACCAAGTAGATGCTTGGTTAACGTCGCTTTTTGGTTGGTATGGCTTCAGTTAACCTGTTAATACTGTATCTCTCCTGAGAAATCTCTCTTCCAAAGGTGGCCAAGAAAAAATCTGCATGCTCTATAGTTCTTGGTGGTTAATGGCCTCAATACTTTATAACTTCACCAAGAAATTTACTACCTAACCTAATACCCAAAATCCGGGAGTAGGAAGGTATTAGTAGAAAGCAGATGACTTCTGAAGTTGGCCCAAGGCTGTCCCATCGGTCGGCAGCCTTAGGAAGACTCTAGAGATGACCAATCCTCGCAGCCCCTCAGAGGACTCCCTTGATAGCCCGGCCCATTCCCCTTTAATGCAAACCGGGGCTCGGCGCGGCCGGGCCCGGCTGTCACTCGGGCTAACTTGAATAAATATCCCCCACAGTTCATTGCTGCCGCTCACGCCGCGGAGGGGAAATGTCGGCCATGTTGATCGCAGCGCCGCCGCCGCCGCCGGGCCGAGCCGGGCCGGGCCGGGGATGGCGGTGGCTCGGCGATTCTGTACCGCGCCAGGACGCTCTCGAGCGGGGGAGGGGGTGGGAGCCCGCAGGAGAAGAGACCTCGGCGCCCGGAGCGCAGCGGGTGGGGGAGGGGAGCATAATGAAGGGTGAATGGGGGGGCGGGGAGGGCGAGCGAGGAAGGAACAGGGAAGGGAAGGAAGAGAAGGGGGAGGGCGAGGGCTGTTACCTTGATAGCATAGGGCGGCTCTTCGAAAGTGACCAGCATATACCTGTCTCCTCTGCTGGCAGGGTCCCGGGCACGGAGCTGCGGGACGGGAGGAGGAACGGGGCGGGCAAGAGGGAAGCACAGGCGAGGTTAATAGGCAGAGAAGGGGCGCCCAGTAGCCCCACCACCCCCCACAGTACCGCACACGCAGCGGCCGCCCCTCCACGCCGCCCCACACACAGATCTTCCTACACACCGCCCGGGGCCGGAGCCCGGGCCCCGGCCGAACCCAGCTCGCAGCGCCCGCCCGCCCGCCCGCCCGCGCGGTGGGGGAGGGGGTCCCCGAGCCCGGCAGCGCCTGCAGTCAGGTCCCCGACACCCCCGCCCTGCTGCCCCCAGCCGCCCTCCCCCCCACCCTGCCGCCCGCGGGCCATCGGGCCAGGGTCGCCGCCCGGGCTCGGTCAGTCGGTACCTTCATGAAGGTCTCTACCGCGCCTTTGGCCGTGTCCAGGTAGGTGGTGCCCAGATGGCTGCGCTGGTTCATAGAGGCAGACGTGTCTATCAGGAACAGTAAGATGGGCATAGTGCTGGCCGGGGACACCGGGGCCCGAGGTGGTGGAGAAAGAGATGGTAGAGGTGGAGGCACCGGTGGCGGCGGCAGCGACCGCCGCTACGCGGGGCGGGGGAGCGCGGCCCCCGGGAGGAAAACACCGTCTGGGTCTTTCCTCCGGCTGCGGGGAGTTTCTCCCCCGATAGTTGAGAGGAAAACTCCCCAGACCCAGTCCTCCCCGTCGTACCCCTGCCTCCGCCTCCTCCTGCCTGCCTGCCCGCTGGGGCGGGAGCCCGGCCGTCTGTCTGTCGGTCCGTCCCCCCCTCCTGGGGGTCCCGTCCCCGCTCCCGGTCCCTGTGTGTGTCCCCGCGGGAGACGGGCCTGGCTCCCCACCCCACCCCCGGTGCAGGGAGTGGGGACCAGGGAGCTGGCGAAGAGGGGAGTGGGCTGAGGGGAGATTGGCCCTGGGGCTGTTGGGAGAAGTTTCAGGGACTCCCTCCGCACCCCGGCGGTGTCACCACTTTCTCAGCCCCTCTCGCTACTGAAGCGCTTTTCTCTCTCACACTCCGGTTTTAACTTGGGCAGGGGCTGTAGAGGCTCCGCCCCCTGACACGTCCCCGAGCCACGTGACACACCGCCCCGTTGTTCTATTGGCTAGTCCCTGGCCTCTCATTAGCATATTCAAACAGCTCAGGGGCGGAGGAAGCTTGTAGGCCGACTCCGGGGACAGTTATTGAGCACGCGCGGAGGCGGGGCGTCGGGTGCGCGCGAGAGCGAGCGCGAGGGGCGAGCAGGCGGGTCGGCAGACGCGGAGGCGGGCTCCGGGAAGGGGCGGGGATGGGCCGCGGAAGGACCGCGGTTGGGGGCGGGGGCCGCGTCGGCGCGCGCAGGGCGGCCGAGGCTGTGAGCCTGCGCGGCAGGGCTGCTGGCCTTCTTGGCTGTTGGAGGTGATAGGGGTCGGGGGAAGGGAAATGGAGGCTAACTCGAGTTTCCCTCTGAGGTCGATGTAGCGTGGACAGTGAAGAGAGCTGAGTAAAGTGAACAAACACCCGGTTAGGGGAAGAGGGCAGGCCCGATGTCGCCCTCCCGAGGAAGGCTCGGGGCCTGCGGCCGCCGGAGAAGGTTCTTGGGCCTCGGAGGGCCGGCCCCAGCGCGGGCGGGCCAGGAGGGGGAGGGGAAGTGAGAGGTTGTTTATGACCGGGGACTAATCTCCTCCCGGCACACCGCTCCCGCCAGGGAGTGGGACGGAAGGCTGGTCCTCGCTCCGCCAGACCTGCAGCAAGCCAGAATCCTTGTCGGAGGACCCACTAGAAAGAGAACAGACCCTCACCCAATCCCCGAGCAACGGGGAAACGGACGGTCTTAACCAGAGATTCCGTTCTCAAGCCGTTGTTAGGGCAATAGAGTATCTGTTTCACCGAAAGGAATTTAACAAATCAGTCCATTACCTTCGTTTTAAATGAAAGAAACTGACTTTCAAACTCGTTCGAAATACTGTGTGAAGGAAAACATTTTCTGTTTAAGTTCCTGTTATCATAAAGTCCCCTCCTACAAGTCCGAGAAACAGTTTCCTCACATCGAATTGGAAAACCAAGACACTGCCTTAAATACAAGTTGAATTAAGGACATACAGCCCAGCCCTTATAAGACTATGGAGATATTTATAGGGACTCTCCCACTAGTCTTGCATTTCCGGATTTTATTCTTTATCCTGAAATTCTTTTTTGCCTACTGAACATGGAAAGTGTTTTTATTAACACAGAAAAGACATACTTTGGGGCCCTTTTTTAAAATCTTGAGTTTCTTAACTTGGACTTTTCCTAATATTTGTTGATTTATGTTAATGCGATTTTTAGTAGTACGTTTTTCTATAGGTATGGACTGCAAAATAAAATAGAACACAGGTCCTATTTGCGTAAGACCTGCTATATCTAGGTATGATAGAGATTTTTTAAATGAATAAAATGTCCCCATTTTTAATGAACTTATGTTTTTCTAGGAAAATATTACATATTATTAATTAAGGCAGAAAGCGATTAGATAGTAAGAGAAAAGAGAATTTTATTTGGGGATGATGAGCATTTTCCAAGGTCAATATGTGCTGCAATGATTCTCAAACTGGGATTGTAGATCTAAAGAGTTCTGTGACAATATACAAAGTACTTTAACAACACTTTTCTTCAAAGTGATCGTTTGCATAATTTTAATAGAGTTAGTCTTTCATTTTCTGTATCACTGCTTTTTGGCTGTGGTCTATGGGCCCCTTGCCTGTCTGGAAACATTCTTTAGGATCATAACAAATTTTTCTTCTTGCACAGTACTCTGTTCTGAGAAACACTGCTTTTAAGTATTGACAGGGTTAGATATAGATAAAGGAAGGGGAAGTTGCTGGTGAAAAAAATCCTTCCAGATATTGAAAATGAAGTTTGGATAGCATTGCTGGGGCTTCCTGGGGAACAGTGAAGTTCAGCTAGGCCAAAGCCCTGATATATCAACAATGGTATCAAATCCAGAAAGGTAAGTAGATAGTAGAGGACCATTATTCCAAGCTAAGGGATTTTCCTCCTATTAAGAGTTTTTAGATGGGATAGTAAGTAAGGCAGCAATGTTTGAAGAGAATTGAACTTGTCTACTGAAATAGATAAGCACACATTAATAATGACCTTGCCTATTACAGTTATTTGAAATCATCTTTCAAGATACAGAATACTGCTCGCTCTTCCCTGATTCAAGTGATTTTGGCAGGTTGTCATACTAGGGACATTAGTAGAAGTGTATAGTAGAAACAGGGATAGATGCAAAGATAAGGGAGAGTTAAGTCCGGAAAGGCAACCTGGAGCTTGTAACCAGAACCCATGCTTATGATGGCATCTGAGATCAAAGATCAGGTTTTCAGTTCAGAAGTACTGGGAGTCAAGGCCCTGGGGCAAAGCAGTAAAGAAATCAGGGCATACAAAGGCAGCAAAGTAAGAGGCAATCAGAAACCAGGAAACATTAATAAGCAGACAATATCTAGCGAAATAGGCCAACTTTATTCTCAGTGACTCTGGTTGACAATTTAGCATTTGGTTAATGATGGCTTAAAGCAGGGGTTCTAAGCCAAGATATACACATCAGCATCATGAATAGAGCTTTAGAAAAATAATGGGCTGAGGTTGTGGCTTAGTGGTAGAGCTCTAGCCTAGCATATGGAAGGCACTAGGTTCTGATCCTCAGCACCACATAAAAATAAAGAAGAAAAGGTATCTTTTTTTCTTTATATCTACATTTTGAAGAAAATCTACAATTTGAAAAAATATTTTCAAAGAATAATGGCCTGATGCTGTGGTGCACACCTATAATCCCAGCAGCTCAGGAGACTGAGGCAGGAGGATCCCAAAGTTCAAAGCCAGCCTTAGTAATGGCAAGACGGTAAGAACTCACTGAGAATCCCGTCTCTAAATATAAAATAGGGCTGAGGATGTGGCTCAATGGTCGAGTGCCCCTGAGTTTAATCCCCAGTACCTAATAATAATAATAATGTATTGCCAGGTGCAGCGGCGCTCACCTGTAATCTGAGTTACTTCAGGGGCAGGAGGATTTAGTAGTGAGATCCTTTCTCAAAAAAGTCTGAGAATATAATTCAGTGGTACAGCACTGGCCTACCAAGCACAAGACTTGGGGTTTGATCCCCAGTACCATAAAATAATGGACCAAGTTTCCATACCTAAAGAAAGTGATTCAGTAGAATTAGGACAGGCCCTGATCATCTCATTTTAAAAATATTTTTTAGTGATTCATTATAAATAATACTAATGAAGAACTACATGCTTTAAGTATAAGAATAAACTGGCATCTATTAGTACTCTTCATGTGCCCTTAGTGTTATTGTAATTTTTTAAAACTCAAAAATCTGAACAATAAAGGAGAAACAACAATAAATATGATCACCACTGTAAAGTGGATTTGTGACATGTGCTTAAATTGTTTGAATTTGACTGGGGGAATATAGGGAGTGGGGAGTAGTGCTAGAGAGTCTCACTGTTCCTCAGTGAGTATAGACCTTGGAGTAAGTAAGAGATGGGAATGTAATCTCTTCTTCATTCATTCTCGGTGATTCTAGAAAGATTCAGGCTTGTTTTTCTGAAATGTAGCCCCTAAATGCATTGCCACCTATTTCATCAGATTGAACTGAAGAAGCAGTGAGCTCTTGCAATGCTAGAGGAAAACTAGTTGGAGTAGTATGTGCTAAGCCCCATGCTATTACAGTCTAGGGGATCAGGGAAGATTTTTCTGGGAGGGCATTGGTCAGAAGAGATATGTGGGAAAAGAAAAAGAAAAAAAAAAAAAAAACCTTGCTTTTTAATGTTGTTTTTAAAGGAATGCTATACAAATGCTCTTGCTCCAATTTAAAAGAGAATAAATTAAATGGATACTTGCTTAATATTCTTGAGGCCCTTGGTTCCATACCCAAGCACCAAAAAAAAAGAAAGAAAAATATATGTGTAAGACTGGAAGACGCCGCACCACACTACACCACACGACCAGATCACCAAAGAGGTTCCACTTTATTACCAAAGGCTGAGTGTTT
Organism: Ictidomys tridecemlineatus; assembly: GCF_052094955.1. Classification (NCBI taxonomy): domain Eukaryota; kingdom Metazoa; phylum Chordata; class Mammalia; order Rodentia; family Sciuridae; genus Ictidomys; species Ictidomys tridecemlineatus. The sequence continues at coordinate 164,661,514 of NC_135482.1, forward strand.
ATATAGGTCTAAGGAGAGGTCGCAGGGCTGAGGTAGATAATGGGTTGCCCGTTTATTGGCAAGCTCTTCCATATGTCAGTTCCGGAGCCCAAGAAGTTAATTCTTATTGGGGCTAAGGCTTCCCACCAGCAAGATTTGAACATTGGCGCTGGCGGAACGTTTCACGCCAGTGAAAGAAACAAAGAGGAGAAAGAGGGTCGTTAGACGCCATGTTGGGGTTTTTCTCTGGGGTGCTGCTGCTGTTATATGTTTTCCCAACAATATGGAAACCTCTGAAAGAGAATGGTGACTCTGGCTGAGACAATAGCCTAAATTGTTGAAGTAGAGCTATTCTAACAGAATTAAGAATTGATAAAGTCATTTGTAGGAGCCAACCAGAGCCCTTTTAAATTATTTTAAACCAAATAAGCAGGTTAACACTCTAAAAATAATTATATGCCAATGATTTGGCTTATGCTATCTGGATGTGCCATCTGAACAAAATAATCAGTTGAACTTAGTGTTCCTCATTTCTAATCTAACAAAGTTTTTTTTGGCTGTCTTACCATTTCCTTTACTCTGCCATTCTACTCCCTTTTAGATCATACCGAGATACCTCAAAAAATGTGGAAAAGTAATAAACATAAAAAATTAGATGTGAAACCATGCAGCCAATATAATCAGATAGTACATATATAATGAAATTTAATTTTGATTATGCTAATATGGTCCTTGGGCAGGTGAGGGTTATTAATAAGGGCTACTATTAAGAAATTAGATCTTTTCAGCAAGCAGTGTTTCACAGTAGTATTGAAGTCTCAGACAATTCAAGGTCAGCTATCAATATGGACATATAAAAATTTAAGAATTAGGATCAGGGTGGAACAATTTCTCTAGGGGAGGAGAGTGGGCATTGCAGTCCTTCTTTCAACTACTACTAGTTACACACCCAGTGTTGTGACAGGCACTATAGTAGGTCCTCAAAGAGTTTATAAGATAATGGAAAAACAGAAGCCAAACAGATAATGAGAATGTAATATTATATTCACAGCCCCCAGGCATGATATAAGATTTGTCTTAAAGAGTTGCTTTGAAAATTCAAGGTAATCAAATTACTGATTGGGACACTGTGAATTGTAAGAAACTGTTACTTTCGGACCACTGGTAGTTGGGGAATGCTGCTAATTAAACTATAATTCAGTGGTTTCTTATCAGAGTTTGTCTACACTGTACTGAATTCTGCCAACAGGAATATTAGTAATACATCATTTTTTAAATACAATTCTCTTGTCTTTGATATTTTCTTCTAAACCCTTGGTGTCCATTTTATGAGTTTTATTGCTAGTATTTCCTTGATCTAGTAGTAAGTGACATTGAAGGGTTTTCAGACCACAACCAGGCCTTTCTTTAAATGGTTGACTAAAAAGTTGGAAGGTTTGGGATTGTCTAGTCAAGCTACCAGGAATAAACACAAAATTTGCACACGTGCAGGCTATCACAACTAATTACCAACTACCTCCTGGTGACAGCATTATAAGATGCCATTGCAATTTTAGATATTTAAATGGAAAAAAATGTACATGTTTAAGTCAGTAAAATACCATTTAGTGCTGGTAGCTATTAAAATAAATGTTAGGGGAATATATAAGCATAAAGGATAGAACAGCTACTCTCACAAAGTGATGTTTGAGCACACAGAAACCATATGAAGATTATGAATAGGTAAAAGCGGGCAGGAGGAGCTGGATTCTGTATGTAGAAGAGTGGTGAAATTAGAGGTTCAACCATATCATGAGGTTTTCTGTGCCCAACTGAAACATTTTGAAATTTTTTCTTTGGGTGATAGGGAGGCAAAGTTTGGGGGTCAAGGGTAGTAATCAGATTGTCATTTTAGGAAGACAATTTCAGTAACAATTTGCAGGATATATTAAAATAGGAAGGCATTGGGCAAGGAGATCATTAGGCATTTTTCTGCAGTAATCCACAGAACACAGGAATCACCAAGGGAGAGGATTAGCAGCGACACTGACTTGAGAGAATGGACAGGACCAGATGAATGATGAATGGGTTGATGTAGGCAAAATCATGATATTTTAGTGTAATTAAAGACATCTTGGGTCATGGAAAGTGAATATCATCAATATTATAAATTCTAATAAGATGTATTCTTTGACTGACCAATGGTCTTTTGTTCACCAAATATTTGCTGAATACTCAGTCTGTACAGAAGCTAAGAATTTAGCAGTAAATAAAAGAGGAGGAAAACGCCTTTCCTTAATGAATTTTACATTCTAATAGGAGAGGTAGACAAGTAACATATTTACTTGTAATAGATAGTTTGAGACAGAGACATATAAAAATTGAGAATCAGAATCAGGGTAGAACGATTTCTCTAGTGGAAGAGCATGAACATGGCAGTCCTTTCAAATAATACTAGTTTCACACTGAGTATTGTGTCAGGCACTGAGATAGGGCGTCAGTTTATAATGGAAAGAAGGCAGGTAATGAGAAGACAATATGTTGGCATTTTATACTATGCTATATTCACACTAAGTGCTCAGGAAGAAAAATAAGTGGTGCAGAAGGTTGCAGCTTTGGACATGGAGAAACAGGGAAGGCATCAACAAGAAAATGACATTTGAGTAGAGACTAAAAAGAAGTGAGAGCTGTGCAGTTACCTAGATGGATTTTATCCATTGATTTTTATTGAAGTGCTATGGTCTACATGTTTGTGTGAGAAAAAAATTATTTGCCGAAATCTTAACCCCCAAAGTAATGATATTAGAAAGTGAGGCCTTTGAGAGGCGATTAGGTCATGAAGGTGGATCCTTCATGAAAGGTATTAGCACCCTTATGAAAGATATCTAAGGATATCACTCATTGCTTCAACCACATGAGGACACAGATGGAGCCATCTGTGTATTAGGCCTTCATCAGACACTGAATCTGTTATCTTGTATGTCAAGAGACTATAATATAAAGATTGAGAATCAGAATCAAGGTAGAACCTTGTATGTCCCATCTTCCAGAACTATGAGAAGAAGAAAATTGTCATTTTAAGCTACTCATAATATATTATTTTGTTCCAGCAGCCCAAAAAGACTAAAACATGAAATATAATAAAACATTGGCAGTTTAATATGCTAATAGATATTAAAGTTTCATCTGTTGGTAAATATTATTTGCTGATACTTAATAACTATTCTAATAACAAATGTTCATAAAATAAATATACCTTGTTGGCACTAAATACATATTTTTAAAGCAGTATTAATACTAATAATAATATATATTCTTTGCTAATATGGGTTCTCTCAGACAAGCAGAACATCAGTTATTCATTAAGAATTATTGAGATTTATTTTTCTTATAGTAAATAGGTACTTTTTTTAAATTCTGGGAATTCAGTAGTAAATCAAGTAGAATTAGTCCCTATCTTAGTAGGGTTGCTAGATAAAATATAAGATTCACAATTAAATTGCGACTTCAGATAAACTACACATAGTGGGTTTTTTACTTTTTTTTAATTGTTAAATTCCAACAATTTTTTAACCTTATTTTATTTTGTTTATGTAGTACTGACCTAGTGCCTCACATGTGCTAGGCCAAGTACTCTACCACTGAGCTACAACTCTAGCCCAATACATAATATTTTAGTACAAATATGTACCGTGTGATATTTGGGATATACTTATACTAAAAACTTATGTGCTAGCTGAAATCCAAATTAAACTGAATATCCTGTATTTTTATTTACTCAGTCTGGCCATCCTATGGCCTCATGAAGAATTTAATGCATTGAAGGCAAAGAATAGTCAGTACAACTAGCATACAGTGGACATGCTATATTAACCTGAATAGCCATAAATTAACAATCACTGGGACCCTAAAAATGTGGAGGAAACCTGTCTACCAATCAAAAACACCCACCCTTAGATCAAGATATATATTATCATGTATGAGGCATTAAATGTTTATGCCCATTTGTGCCCTGCTGTCTTTGCTATATTAGCCTAGCCTTTTCTAGTATAAAGTGTCAGTCTTGAAATCCACTGTCATTCTCAAATTTCCTCCAGAATCAGATTTTAATATAATGTATCAGCATGTAATAAAAATATATGTAAGTAAAGGCAACAGGGAGATAAACCAAACCCTAAAAATGCTTCTATTTTAGTCATCATTCTAATATACCTTTAAACTGTTTTTAAGGTGGTTGTGAGTGACACCAGAAAATTAGATCATTTGATGGTTTCCCTAAGCAACTAACACTATATATCATTCCTGGCTATTAAAGCATTTCAAGTACTTTTTCTTTCAAATAATAATTGAAAATAGAAATGAGTTTTGTGGGCTCTAAAAATAGATCATACATGGGTTTTTGCTTTCAGAAGGAATATGGCCTAAGAAAATAAAATAGATATATAATACTAGCAGAATCTAATCAGTGCCAAAAGACATGTACATATCATATCTCTAATTGAAGTTAGAATTTCATTCAGACTAGAGGAGACAGAGGAAACAACTGAATGAAAAGCATTTTTTTTCTTCAAAGCTTTACAATTTTCTGTATTTTTAATTTTAAAAATAGAAACTATTGTTTGGGGATGAGTTCAGTAGTAGAGCACTTGCCTAGCCTGTTCAAGACCCTGGGTTCAATTCTGAGTACCATAAAAAATAAATGTAGAAGTTTTGTTTTAAAAACCATCAAAATACAAAAAAAAATTATCAGAAGAGCAAAAATTAGTTTCAATTTCATCACCTTGAGATAGCAAATGATAGCATTTTATATATATATATTTTTTTTTTTGGATAAAATTGGAGTCTTATTATATATTTCTTTCTCTTCCTTCTCCTCCTCTTCCTCATCCTCCTCCTTCTTGTTTTTCTTCTCCTCCTCCTTCCCCATCTCTCATTACTTTGGTTTGGAACAAGGGGGCTCACACATGCTAGGCAAGCACTCTATCACTAAACTACATCCTCAGCCCTAAATATTCTTTTATGTTCTGCTTTTTCCTCCACTTAATATAATGTGAACATATTTTATTTCATTAAATATTTTTAACATGACTTTTAATTAAGTATATTATTCCATTTTTGGATATATTATGATTTCTTTTATTATTAGCACTTCATTATTTTATGTTTTACTGTTTTTTATAATAATGCATTGAATAGTTCTATACCAGAAATCTTAAGTAATTAATACTCTGGATGTTGAAGATAATTAGTGAACAAGGAACGAATCCCTGCCCTAGTGGGAGAGAGGAAAGAGACAAGATGTAAACTGTATAATGTGTCAGATGGTGATAAATGGTCCAGAGAAAAATAAAGTCGGAATGGGAAATGGGTGAGGTAGAGACCTGGGGATCATATTTTTAAATAGGATGGTCAGTAAAGAACCTGAGAATAACGTATGACCAAACACCTGAAGTGAGTCAGCAAATCAGGTGAATATAGAGAGAAACATTCCAGAGAAAAGCATGTGAAGACCCTGATTTTGTAGTAGATCTGCTGTAGGGAATAGCAAGGAGGCCCCCCAAACTGAAGCAGAGTTGCAAGGAAAGTTGTTGAGGTCAAATCCAGGAGGTGATAGAGGTAGAGCTAGCTCATATCGGGACCTTGCTATGAGGGGTAGAAATTGTTTTCTGCTGACTAACAGGAAGCCATAGGAGGGTATTGAGCAGAGGACTATCTGATTATTTTATGAGAGTAAATTGTAGAAAGAAGATTAGAAACAGAATAATGAAAAGGTTATTGCTATAATCCAGGTGGGGAATTATAGTGGCTTTTGGACAACAGGATTAAGAGTCAAAGTCAGGAAAAGTGGGTTTTTATTAGCTTGGTTATGAGGTGAGAAAAAGTCAGGTATGAATTCAGCCATCTCCAGTTTTTTCCTTTATGATGCATTTCTAGAGGTGGAAATTATTAGATGTGTTTTAAGAGTTCTTTATACATGTAGACAAATATTCACCTGAAAAGTTATCAGTTTATACTTTGAGTATTCTATATGAAATGCAATTTATAAAAGTTTTTGAAGTGTTTTAACCAGAATATTTTAGTGTTTTTTAAAATTTTTAATTTGTTATTTTTGATAGTAGAGTGTATTTTGACAAATTATACATACATAGAGTATAACTTATTCTTATCATGATCCCTTTCTTGTGGCTGTACATGATATAGAATTTCACTAGTGGTGTATTCATATATGAACATAGGAAAGTTATGTCCAATTTATTCTACTGTCTTTCCTATTCCCATCCTCCTTCCTTCCCTTCACTTCCCTTTGTCAATCCAATAAACTTCTTCCTTCCCCTGCTTGTTGTGTGTTAGCATTTGCATATCAGAGAACATTTGGCTTTTGGTTTTTCACTTAGCATGATAGTCTCCAGACCCATTCATTTACCGGCAAATGCCATTATATTTCATCCTTCTTTATAGCTGAGTAATATTCCATTATGTATACATACCACATTTTCTTTTTTTTTTTTTTTTTGAGAGAGTGAGAGAGGAGAGAGAGAGAGAGAGAGAGAGAGAGAGAGAGAGAATTTTTTTTAATGTTTATTTTTTAGTTCTCGGCGGACACAACATCTTTGTTGGTATGTGGTGCTGAGGATCGAACCCGGGCCGCATGCATGCCAGGCGAGCGCGCTACCGCTTGAGCCACATCCCCAGCCCAACCACATTTTCTTTATTTCATTTTCATTCATTCATTCATCTGTTGAAAGGCACCTAGGTTTCCATAGTTTAGCTACTGTGACTAGAGCTGCTATGAACATTGATATGGCTTCATCACTGAGTATCCTGATTTTAAATCCTTTGGGCATATGCTGAGGAGTGGGATAACTGGGTCATTCCAAGTGGGATAACTGGTTCCATTACAAGTTTTCTGAGGAATATCTATATTGCTTTCCAGAGTGGTTGTACCAATTTGTATTCCCACCATCAATGTATGAGTGTACCTTTATCCTGACATCATCACCAACATTTATTGTTACTTGTATTTTGATAATTGCCATTTTGACTAGAGTGATATTGCTAGATATTGATAGATTTGATATTACTAGAGATATTGAACTTTTCTTCATATATTTGTTGACCATTCATATATCTTCTTCTGTGAAGTGCCTGTTCAGTTCCTTTGCCCATTTATTGATTGGGTTATTTGCTTTTTGGTGTTAAGTTTTTTGAGTTCTTTGTATATCTTGGAGATTAATGCTATCTGAAGTGCAGATGGCAAAGATTTTCTGCCATTCTGTAGGATCTCTCTTCATGTTTTCTTCCTTTCCTGTGAAGAAGATTTTTAGTTTGATACCATCTTATTTATTTGATTCTTAATTTTACTTATTGTGTTTAGGAGTCTTATTGAGAAGGTCAACTAAGCTGACATCATGGAAAGTTGGGCCTACATTTTCTTTAGTAGGTGAAGGGTCTCTAATGCCTAGGTCCTCAATCACTTTGAGTTGGATTTTGTGCAGGATGAGAGATAAAAGTTCAATTTCATTCTGCTACATATGGATTTCTAGTGTTCCCAGTACCATTTATTGAAGAGGCTATCTCTTCTCCAATGTATGTTTATGGCACCTTTGTCTAGAATGAGATAACTATATTTATGTTGGTTTGTCTCTGTGTCTTCTATTCTCTTCCAGTGGCATTCATGTCTGTTTTTATACCAATACCATGCAATTTTTGTTACTATAGCTCTGTAGTATAATCTCAGTTTTGGTATTATGATGCCTCCTTCTTCACTTTTCTCACTAAGGATTGCTTTGTAAGCCAGAATTTTTTAAATCTTTTAATATCTTTAAATACTTTGGTTTGTATACAATCATTAAGGACCTGAATGATTTACTTAAATTTTGCATGTAGATGTTGACACATTTTAAGCAGGAAAATCTTTTAGGTATGGATTATTAAAGATTAGATGTTTCCCTTTGGAAGTTAGAACTGTTGAAATAACTAAAAGTGAAGTGGAATTTGGTAAATGAGAAAAAGGGAAGAAGTTCAAAATCTGAGGACAGGATAAGAAAAGGGAACTAAACAGAAGAATGTAAAGAATCAGAAACCTGATTTGCCAAAGTAAAAAGAACATGTCAGGAAAAGAGAGTATATTTTTTTCAAAAGAACTGAAATATCAAATAAAGTGAAGACTGAACAAAAGCCATTAGATTGAGAAAGCCATTATTGGCTTTATAGGGTTCTTTTTAGTGGAAAATTGAGACAGAAGAAATAAGGTAAATTAGATCACCAGGAATTTTAGTGATTGATAGAAGGCAGAGAATATTACTTTTTGTGCTTAAAAAAAAGGGGGAGGGGAATGAGATGGCAAATTGAAGGATAAAAGATGAATTTTTTATTTTTTATTTTTTTGAGGTTAAGTAAACACCTTAAGGAAACACCTAAGGATATTTTTAGGTAAGGAAAGAGAAAACTGAAAAGTACAGTTGGTATGGGCAGGTCTAAGGAGCAGGGAAGAACAGGACCAACAGCATAGGTGGGAACCTTAAGGTGTGAAAAAAAAAGGGTACTGACTTCTCTGAAACCAAAAATAATGACAAGAATATGATCAAAGTAACTAGCACTGTTCCTGGTATGATAGTTAATTTATATGTAAATGTGAATGGGCCACAGGATGCCTAGATATTTGGTAACATTATTTTGGGTTTATCCATGAAGGTATTTCTGGGTGAGACTAACATTTGAATTGATAGTCTGAGTAAAACAGATTGCCCTGCTTAATGTTGGTGGGCCTCATCCAATCGGTTAAAGGCCTAAGGGGAACAAAAAGGCCAAGTAAGAGTGAATTTCTTCTACCTGACTGCCTTCAAGCTGATACTTGGATCTTTTCCTGCCTTCAGTCTCAAACTTTTACTGTTTTGTTTTGTTTTTTGGTATGGGGGATTAAACCCAGGGGTTTTAACCAACTGAGCCACATCCCAAGACCCTTTTTATATTTTATTTAGAGATAGAGTCTTGCTGAGTTTCTCGCTAAGTTGCTGAGGCTGGCTTTGAATTTACAATCCTCCTGAGTCAGCCTCCCAAGCCACTGTGCCCAGCTGAAACCTTTACTTTTCTTGGGTCCTAAGTCTTTTGACATTCGAATTGCAACTACATTTTGGACTCTCCTGGTTCTCAGGTCTTCAGACAGAGTAGAACTACCCCATCAACTCTGCTGATCTCCAACATCCTTACTGCAGATCTTGGAACTTCACCCTTCATAATTGTGATAATTGTGGAAGCCAATTCCCTACTTTTTGTGTCTTCTATTTGTTCTGTTTTTCTGGAATACCCTAACATACCCATTATATTTAATGTTTTATATTGAACGGCAAATTCAGATATGAGAAGTGGATGACTATCCACGGTGACCAGTGAGACAAATGGCCAAGTGAAGTGCTCCAGAGAAATCCCCCTAGTGGCTACTATGGGATAGTATGGACAAGCATGATCATCATCTGGGCTCTTAGTAGAGATGCCAGCACACCAGTAGTCAACTGCTAGGAGATTCAACAAGTGTTCCTATGAGTATTCAATGCTCTGGGTCAGGAACATACTGAGAAGTAAATGGGAAGAAAAGAAACACTTTACTATCTGGGCATCCCTATTCTATAATCTATCAAACCTGCAAACTTAAGTCTTCTAATTTTTTCAGAGGAGTAAACGAAGACTAAATTATGTTAATAAACATAGTCTGAGGTTGCAAAGTAGAATAGCACTAGAACCTGGATCAAACATCAGAGACAAAATGTTGGGTAAGCCTGACAGTAGTTATTGTTGACCCATCCACAGGAATTGGGGCTTAGGGACAGGGCTCTCATCCCCATGATAGCTATAGGAACTGGGACCCAGGGAAACACTCAGGCACAGAGGAAAATGACAGGGAGACAATCAACAAAACAAATTCTCAGGCAAGAATTTGCCCATAAGAACAAGATGGGAAGGATAAAAGGGAATGTTGTAAGAATATGATCCTAATATTCAGTTCACTAATCTCCCGTGTTCTGAAAGAGTAGATAAAATAGCTTAACATCCTATAATGGAATATCTATCACTGATGGTGGGCACATAGGAGCTCTTATGACATCCACTGCATTTTCCAGATTCACTGAAGCCTCTCATTCCCTCTTTAACACATGCCCACAGCATGGCATATGCTCAAAACTAGATTCCCTCTATACATTTGTGAATCTCTGCTCCTGCTTAGATGCTCATGGAGTCAGTTGCAGTTTCCCCAAACCTGTTTATACCAGTTATACTTGTTATTAGAATTATGTTAATTATATTAACCAATTAAATGTGAAAAGTCACTAAAGAAATTGAGGGATGAAATGGAAGTTGGGCACCATGGCACATGCCTGTAATCCTAGCAACTCTGGAGGCTGATAGGAGGATTGCAAGTTTGAGGCCAGCCTGGGAAACTTAGTGAAACCTTGTCTTGAAATAAAAAGAAGATTGGGGATATAGCTGTGGTAAAGTACCCCTTGGTACAATCTCCAGTTTAAAAAAGAAAGAAAAATATTTGACTATCTTTTTAAAAAATTTTTACTGGGTATTAAACCCTTGCTCATGCTAAGCACATGCTCCACCACTGATATCCAGTCATATGTAGTTTTTAAATTTCTGTTTTAATCGACTTTTTCCAATGACCAATCACTTACTAGTGTTCAACAAGAGAGACTTTATTACACTCAATGTTGTATTTGTAAAGCACTTTTGACTATTCTTTATATAAAAGCATAATCTAGCAAAGCAAAAATAAAAACTGGAGTTCACATACTTTTCTGGCTCCATTTCAGCCCTTTATTGTGAAATGTCAATATAGAATATATATATATATATATATATATATATATATATATATATATATATATGCTTTCTTAGATAGTTCCTCTAAATCTTAGAGATATATTACTTTTATATATTAAAGTTTGTGTCATGAATGTTTTTGTATCACTAGTGTTCATTAGATTACCAGGAATTATGCATTTGGGGGCTCATCCTGGTGGTGGTGGTTTTATTGTATGGCGATGTATATGGCATTTTAATAGTTCTCTCTGTAAGGTATCTTAGAAATAATCTTGTGCATTTCTCTTGTATTAAAGTAGGGTTAGGGATGTGGATTAGTGGTAGAACGCTTGCCTAGCACCCACCCACAAGGTTCTTGAGTATAATCTCCATGGAGACACACACACACACACACACACACACACACACACACAAGTAAATTAGACTAGGATTAAGGAAACTTGCTCACTGTTAAAAAAAAAAGATATTGAAATAAAATTAAAAGAAATGTTTATATAGCCCTTTACATTGTATCTTCCCCATGATATGTAACACTTTAAATCTAGGGATCTCCATGCATTTTTAAATGTTCTGTTAACTATGTATCAAATGATTCTACTTTCTAACAGCTGAGCTGGCTCCTGTCAGACACTGATTCAAAGATCAGCATTGTCTTTTCAGGCCAATCAGTTGAGAGTTGCATTCATCTGTGAATAAGAAACAGGAAAACCAAGAGTTATTTTTATCATGTCTGTCAGAGGTAGGCAGTCCAGGCTCAACTGTCCACTCTGGGTCTCATAATGTCATCAGTAGCATTGAGCTTTTTCAGTTTTCTTGTTCAGCCGTTCTCTTGTCATTTCATAATTAGTTAATTCACCTCAGATATTGTAGATTTGCTTTGGCAGAAGCAATGGGAAGAAGAAAAGCAAGTACACCAGCTGAGATGGCTTCTTTTAAAAGAAGATTTTTCTGGAACTGCTCCTAATAATTTCCTCTCAGATCTTATCGCCAACTAATGTCTGCAAGGGAGGTTGGGAAATGTAGTTTGGGGCATTTTGCCACTTCCATTAAAACTGAGGCAGTCAGGATGAAGGAGAGAATGGATGTTGGGAGGGCAACAAGCAGACTCTGTCACTGCGGGACTGTTGCCAAGATTAGAAAGAACGAATGTGTGGTGTTTAACTAGTAGATGTCTGACCCCTAGTAGTTGCTGAAAAGCTGGTAGCTTTTATTTTGTTAGAAAAATGAAACTAGTGATGATGTCTTCCAAGTTTTTTTTATTAATTATGAAGAAGTGTTTCATACATGTAAGGATTCCAATGTGGTAACAAAATACTTTTTTTTTTTTGAGAGAGAGAGTGAGAGAGGAGAGAGAGAGAGAGAGAGAGAGAGAGAGAGAGAGAGAGAGAATTTTTAATATTTATTTTTTAGTTATCGGCGGACACAACATCTTTGTTGGTATGTGGTGCTGAGGATCGAACCCGGGCCGAACGCATGCCAGGCGAGCGCGCTACCACTTGAGCCACATCCCCAGCCCACAAAATACTTTTTTGTAAAAAAAAAAAAAAAAAAAAAAAAGTTTTACCAAATTACCATTTTGCACCAAAATATTGGTGCAGTAATTTTTTTAAAAACTTATTTGATTATTTGATTAACCAGATTATCATTTGGACAACAGTCAATGAAAGCACACCATAGTCTCAAAATTTTAAAACAAAAATGGTCTTGCTCTCTCCATATGTTTTCTGAGTTGGAAAACATTTGTTTATTATCATTAACATTTGTTTTTATCATTAATTTATGACTTATGGGGCTGGGGATATGGCTCAAGCGGTAGCGCGCTCGCCTGGCATGCGTGCGGCCCGGGTTCGAACCTCAGCATCACATACAAAGATGTTGTGTCCGCCGAAAACTAAAAAATAAAGAAAAGAAAATTTATGACTTATTATACACACACACACACACACATATATATATCATATTTAAATTAGTCACATGTTGGAATAACAGCACCTATTAAACCATTACAATTTTACCACAGAAATTTATTTGTACTCTTCATATATCGTTAAGTAAAGATCTTGACTTTCTTTTTTTATTTATTTATTTATTTTTTTTATTGATTGTTCAAAACATTACAGAGCTCAAGACATATCATCTTTCATACATTCGACTCAATTGGGTTTTGAACTCCCCAAATACATAATACAGACTCACTTCTGTTACATACTCACATTTTTACATAATGGCATATTAGTGACTGTTGTATTCTGCTACCTTTCCTATCCCCTACTATCCCCCCTCCCCTCCCCTCCCCTCCCATCTTCCCTCTCTACCTCCTCTGCTGTTGTTCAATTCTCTCCCCTTTTTTTCCCCCCACCCCCTTGCCCCTCATAACCTCTTATAATTTTGTGTATCACTGAAGGTCTCCTACCATTTCCATATGTTTTCCCTTCTCTCTTCCTTTCTCTCCGCCCATTCGTCTTAGTTTACTGGAAGTCTTTTCCTCATGCTCTTCCTTCCTGTTCTATTCTTAGTGGCTCTCTTTATATCAAAGAAGACATTTGACATTTGTTTTTTAGGGCTTGGCTAGCTTCACTTAGCATAATCTGCTCTAATGCCATCCATTTCCCTGCAAATTCTATGATTTTGTCGTTTCTTAGTGCTGCATAATACTCCATTGTGTATAGCTGCCACAATTTTTTTATCCACTCATCTATTGAAGGGCATCTAGGTTGGTTCCACAGTCTAGCTATTGTGAATTGTGCTGCTATAATCATTGATGTGGCCGTATCCGTGTAGTGTGCTCTTTTAAGGTCCTCAGGGAATAGTCCAAGAAGGGCAATAGCTGGGTCAAATGGTGGATCCATTCCCAGCTTTCCCAGGAATCTCCATACTGCTTTCCAAATTGGCCTCACCATTTTGCAGTCCCACCAGCAGTGAACAAGTGTGCCCTTTTCCCCACATCCTCGCCAACACTTATTGTTGTTTGACTTCATAATGGCTGCCAATCTTACAGGAGTGAAATGGTATCTTAGGGTGGTTTTGATTTGCATTTCTCTGATTGCTAGAGATGGTGAGCATTTTCTCATGTGCTTGTGGATTGATTGTATGTCCTCCTCTGAGAAGTGTCTGTTCAGGTCCTTGGCCCATTTGTTGATTGGATTATTTGTTATCTTATTGTTTAATTTTTTGAGTTCTTTGTACATTCTGGATATTAGGGCTCTATCTGAGGTGTGAGGGGTAAAAATTTGTTCCCAGGATGTAGGCTCTCTATTTACCTCTTTTACTGTTTCTCTTGCTGAGAAAAAACTTTTTAGTTTAAGTAGGTCCCATTTGTTTATTCTTGTTATTAACTCTTGGGCTACGGGCATTCTATTAAGGAATTTGGAGCCCGACCCCACAATATGTAGATCATAGCCAACTTTTCCTTCTATCAGACGCAGTGTCTCTGTTTTTATATCTAGCTCCTTGATCCATTTTGAGTTAACTTTTGTGGCTGGCGAGAGAAAGGGATTCAATTTCATTTTGTTGCATATGGATTTCCAATTTTCTCAACACCATTTGTTGAAGATGCTATCCTTCCTCCATTGCATGTTTTTAGCCCCTTTATCAAAGGAAAACCACTCCATTCACAATATCCTCAAAGAAAATAAGATACTTGGGAATCAACCTAACAAAAGAGGTGAAAGATTTATACAATGAAAACTACAGAACCCTAAAGAGAGAGATAGAAGAAGATCTCAGAAGATGGAAAAATGTACCCTGTTCATGGATAGGCAGAACTAACATCATCAAAATGGCGATATTACCCAAAGTTCTCTACAGGTTTAATGCGATGCCAATCAGAATCCCAAAGACATTTCTTGTAGAAATAGATAAAGCAATCATGAAATTCATATGGAAAAACAAAAGACCCAGAATAGCAAAAGCAATTCTAAGCAGGAAGTGTGAATCTGGAGGTATAGCGATACCAGAGCTCAAACTGTACTACAAAGCAATAGTAACAAAAACAGCATGGTACTGGTACCAAAACAGGCAGGTGGACCAATGGTACAGAATAGAGGACACAGAGACTAATCCACAAAGTTACAACTATCTTATATAAGATCTTGACTTTCAAAAGCTTCATCTGTGGGGATCACTGGGTTTCTGATTTCAGCAGGAAGAAATACTAGTTTGCTATTGGCATTACCACTAATATGACAGCGTGAAAAGTTGTTTTTATATATACAACATTATAAACAACTCACTGCAAATCAAGTCATTTTCAATAAATTATTTTATCCTTGTCAAAAATGACCATTATCAGGAATTATTTTATATAGATGTTTGGATCCTACATGTTAATAGGACAAGATTCTAACAGAGAATGGGCAAAACCAGGTGAGCAAGCCTTCCCTTACAGAATAGTGCCTTGATCTAACAAGGTTTATTTCTTTCTACTTAGGATTAGACTGTGGTGTTCAGGAGTTAGGAGGTGAGATATCATGGATTCTAACTTATGTATAGTGCAGTGGGGGAAGACCCCCAAACTTTTAGGTGGACATTTAAGCTGAAAGAAATGTGAAATCCTGCACAAACCTGAGCTCCAGCCTTATCTTCTACACAATGCCAGAAGCTTTATGCAAGGCACTGGACTTTGTGAAACCAAAGAAGAAAGACAAATATGCATTTTACAAGAAAATTAACATTTTTCACATACAGAAATAAAATAGCAGAATTTCATAGATATAAATTGCACCTGGGGTTTAACAGCTGTCTCACATGTGGGATACATTGTATGGAATCTCACAATGAAACAAAAGCTGACATGCAACTCAGTACTTTGTTGTCTTGGATTTTATCATAGAAATTGGTTTTAAATGAGTGGACAAAAAAATATAGTTCATACAAAAACATTTGTCTAAATATTTTCTTTAAAGTAAACTAAATATAAAATGTGTATGTGTGTGAGAAAAGGAAGGGAATCTCGCCATTTGAAAAGTCTTTCTACATAGGAATCATCCTACTCCGTGCTTTACAAATACTTCTACCTTTACAATAATTCTAAGTAGTTATTATTCCAGTAAAGGGAATAACATGGGATGAAGACATTCAGGTTTGTTTCCCAAATACAGTCCAAGACAGTACTAGCAATGAAATTTGAAGAAATTAATAATTAAGTGATGAATTCAGTTCGCAGAGTTCAAATCCAAACTTTTCCCCTTGATTATAAGATTTATCTTTTTTTCTCTACAATTACCAAAAACATTTGACTCTATTATCCGATTAATTTTACATATCTGTGTATCTTCAAATGGCAGTTTTTAACTACCACAGTTCTACCAGGAAGTTGTACGTGCTTTTATCTTTTGAATTTTTCCTTGCTTGTTTTTTCTTGCCCTAGATTTATCCCATAACCTATAGTTAAGCCTGTTTTAGAAACTTTTGTCTTTCTTTGAATTATTTCTTTTAACCTAATTCTACCTCTTACATCTCCACTCCACAACTACTTCCTCCACCCACCCCCAACTCAGAATATGTCCTGTTCTGACCCATTAGTACCTGTATCAGCATTATCATTTCATCAGCCACAACGTTGCTGTTTGAAGTCAGGATCAATTGTAGAGGAGAAATTGTTTAGGGATAAATAGCTTTTAAAAATAACTGAAATAAAATGAACATGTTTTATTTTTTTTTCTATTTGTCTCCAAACTTCTTAGCCACAAATGGTACTTTTCTAACTCCTTTTCTCTATTCATGTTTATATTATACTTCTTTCTAGTTTTTCATGATTTTCTTTACAAAATCCTTATAATACCCGACTTACTTTATGTTTTCTCATTCCCACATTTATAGAATTTTTCACTAAATGCAATTAACTGATAGTTTCTCAGGACAACTGGATATCTTTCATGACTTTGCTAATCCATAGCTCTCTCCTTATTTCTGCATCACTAGTACCCCACTTGCCTTCCTCAACAACCCCCTTATCTAATTAAACTCCTTCACACGCTTCCAGGCCCAATTCAGAAAACCACTACTCCTGACTCACTTGATTCATTCTTCAATTCCAGTATTTAGTAGAGTTGAGGACTGTGTCTTACTTTCCATAACATGGAAATACACAAATATTTATTAAATTAGTGAATGGTTAGATCAAATGCCTAATTACAAAATCCTAGTCTAATTTATTTATATGTTTATGTGTAGAACTGTCATTTTACATTAATACTTTTTTTTCATTTTGAGCTTATTCTGCACATTTCATTTTGTGCTGTCACTCAATGTCACCCTTCAATTCAATCTTTTGCACAATACATTTTGTTTAAGTTAACGTGCTCTTTGTTTTTCTAACGCATCCAACAAGACTGTTTTATACTTTAAAGGGTGCCATTTTCACTTTCATAAAGAACCTGAAGTTTATTAGTTACTCAGATCCAATGATTTGCTTCTTTTCACAGATCAGGCTAAGCAAACTCTCCTTGCAGAAACCCACCAGAAATCCACTTACAGGATGTTGCATATTTCTTCACAGAAAGGATTAGAAAGTCCTAGCAATGCCCTATTTCTCTTAACCATCTCTAATGCTTACCCAAGAAAAGGGTAAGTAAAATAGGTACATGGTTGTTTTAAAAATGAAAAATTAGGGCACACACATATTATGGATAAACTACTTTCTAAAATACTGCCTTGTTTCCTCAGGTATTGAAATATTTCAGGCATTTACAGTAAATCAAATGTTAAGAAACTACTAAAACACGTTTTTATGAGTTGCTTTTATTTTGTCTGATTTATAATATGAATTTCAAACATTTTGCTATGCTACTGATATGTAAGTTTATCTGTCATATCACAGTGTTCAAAGGGAAATTCTTATTTTTAAATCTCTACATCAAGCCAAGTGTAGTGGCACATACCTGTATTTCTAGTAACTTGGGAGACTAAGGAAGGAGGATCACAAGTTTAAGGGCACCCTCAGTGATTTAACAAGACCCTAAGAAATGTAGCAAGACCCTGTCTGAAAATAAAAAATAAAAAGGGCTGGAAATGTAGTTCAGTGGGAAAGTGGCCCTGGTTCAATCCCCAGTACAAAAACAGAAAGAAAAACAACTCTATAACATCATTTAAAATCATTCCAATAAGAGGCCTAAATTTTAAGTCTTCAGGGACACCAAGGGATCTCATCTGCTGTATTAGTCAAGTTCTGGCAGCACATTGTAAAAAGATAAGTTACAGGCAACAGAGGGCAAGAACAAAACCTAATGTGGTTACCTTGTTGATAATTCCTAAGATATACCATAAAATTATAAAACATTTTATTTAAGACACAGTTTTAACAACTGAACCAAATAGGGGAAAATTTCTAAGCATATTTATTACAGAATCCATTTTATAATTAACCATTCTTCCTCCCTAAGTGAATGTATCCCTCCTACTACATAGCTCAGTACATTGTTACAACATTCTTGGGAAAGTAGTCATTTTCAAATGGCCAAGCCTAAGTTTACAAAATAGAACACCCAAGAATTCACTTTTACTCTCATAAATAGTTTTATTTCTTATTGTTTCCTTGAGGAAGGATTGGATCTGCTGGTAAAGGAGAATAGGCATCTGTGTATGGTCTGGAAACAGGAAAAGAATCATGACTTTCAGATGTGTGACTTTGAGATTTGGCACAGGCTGAATTCAAATTTACCTTTGCACTATTAAAAAAAAAAGTTTGCTAGGCATATGGGTAAACAGTAGAGTTTGTCTTACTTTATAACAAATGTTAAATTATCCAAGATATTTTAGCCTCAAAAAAGTTTATTCATAAATAATAATAATAAGTTATAAATTCATAAAAACTTAACAAAACTTTCAGAAAACTTCTGAGATTGATAGATGAGTGTGTATATGTATGCACTTATTTTATTTTTTTAAAGAGAGAGAATTTTTTAATATTTATTTTTTTAGTTTTCAGTGGACACAACATCTTTATTTTTATTGTGTGATGCTGAGGACCAAACCCAACACCCTGGGCATGCCAGGCAAGTGTGCTACCGCTTGAGCCACATGCCCAGCCCTGCATTTATTTTTTTAATTTTTTTTTAAAAAGAGAGAGAGTGCGAGAGAGAATTTTTTAATATTTATTTTTTTAGTTTTCGGTGGACACAACATCTTTGTTTGTACGTGGTGCTGTGGATCGAACCCAGGCCGCACGCATGCCAGGCGAGTGCGCTACCACTTGAGCCACATCTCCAGCCCTTATTTTTAATTGATACAAACTTTCCCCCTATTGGTTCTCAGTTGGAAACATTTAACTGTGAAACGTATGGAAATATATGAGGGCATTTTTGGTTTCTTGGTGATAGAGGGAGGTCAGGCAGTGAGCTATGGACATTCAGTGCAGTCACTAAGGATATGAAGCATCCTATAAAATGTGAAACTGACTGTTCTGAAAAACCATGAATTATCCCATCTCAAATGCCAGTAATACTAACATCTTTGAGAAACTCAAAGGACCTAAATATTAAAGTGTTCATCTTGAGCAAGTGCAGAAATAGGAGTGTAGGAACTGTGGAGTCAGACAGCTTGAGTTCAAATCCAGTTTCTGGCTGTATGACCTGCATGTTATTTAAATAGTCTAATATTCAGTTGCCCCACCTGCAAAAAGAAATGGGTATAATACAAGTACCTGCCTCATAAAATTTTGTGGTAAGCTCTCAATTAGTGCTAACTATTGCTATTACAGGCCCACTAAAGTTCAATCTATCTTAATGAATGTTGGTGAGAGAATAATAAATATATTTTTGAAACCTAAAACTCCTAAATTTAAAAATCTACAGGCTAGAATCCATTGTATGTTAGAAGACAGTTCTTGATTTTTTGACAATCATAATGTACACAATATCTAAATGTGTCCACACAAAGCAATGGAAGATGGTCAAAGGGTGAGTGAAGTATTCTCAGGCAGAAGAAAATTTGTGTGGTCTATAAAAGAGTGTAGGGTGGACACTTTACAGAGAAGGTCTGGCCAAATCATAACCACAAGTTGCACTCGGGTGACTATATCTGATGTGATGGAACCAAGAAATGATGATGTAGGATTTTAAATCCAAATCACGGTCAAGTTGGAGGTCATTTGTAGGACACTCTGCTCCTCTGTGCCATCAAAATCCTATCAGTGCCAACATGAAACATTTTCAAAAAGTTCAAAGCCTTTTTCCATAAAGAGAAGAGTTCTTACTTCTGCAGCTCAGTCTTGGGTTTGTTGTGGGTTTACAGAAGTCCTCACTTATGGATACTTACTTTCCACTACAATTCAGAGTCCTTTGAACACATGAAGGAAAAGCCAGTGGATGCAGTGACATCTATTATGGATTTATAGGTGCAGCAGTGAACTAGAAATTAATCCTAGTGTTGGATACATTTAGAAAAGAAAGACAAGGAATCCGTACAAGAATGAGGTTACTGACTGTGGGAAGAATAGAACAGCTCACCACAGGTGAATGTAACACATTTTTCAAAAGTACAAATCAAGCAGCCTGAAACAAAAGGCACCAAAAAGGTAAAAGAATACCAATTGTCTTTCCAATTCTTCAAATCAAAGTTCTGTCAACTGTCAGATGTGTTATATGATGATTCAACTGACAAATGCTTTAATCGTACATGAGATCAGATATTATTACCATTAGAAGGAGACCTCCAAAAATAGCAGTAATAGTACTGTGTTGATCCATTCTATTTCAAAGACTATCATAAAGTACAAAGCTTTGTGAATTGTAATTGAGGACAGCAAGCAATCCTCCTATTCTCCTATCACTTTTTTTGAGGGGATGGGAGTACCAGGGTTTGGACCCTGGGGGCACTTAAACATTGAGCCACATCCCCAGTCCTTAAGACTTTTTTATTATTTGTTTATTTATTTATTTATTTGGGGTACTGGGAATTGAACTCAATCACTGAGCCACATCCCCAACCCTGTTTTATACTTTATTTAGAGACAGGGTCTCACTGAGTTCTTTAGCACCTCACCATTGCTAAGGCTGGCTTTGAACTGGCCATCCTCTTATCTCAGCCTCCTGAGCCACTGGATTACAGGCATGCACCACTATGCCCAGCCTCAGTCCTTTTTTATATTTAGAGACAGAATCTCACGAGTTGCTTAGGGGCCTCACTAAGATGCTGAGGCTGGCTTTGAACTCATGATCCTCCCAAGCCACTGGGATCACAGGCACGCTCCTCTAGGTTTAGCTTCTCCTACCACTCTTGGTTTTTATCTCTTTGGCATTACTGAAGTTTCAATATGTTTCATTGTCTTCTCTAGCTCCATATTCCTGTCATACAAACCCATCAGCCCTTCTTCAGAAATTCTAAATTTGCCTTGTTTGGTTGTGTCTACTGTGAATGTCTCCACAATTTTTCCCTCCCTGGCACTTCAGTCTTGATGTTCCTCAGCTATTAGATATTCTACCCTAAAATGCCTTCATTTTTTCCTTACATCTCACAACCAGACCTTCAGCATATCTGATCTGTTGTTTTCAAAATGCATCTGGGATCTGATTGCTTTTCCCTGCCTCTGTCACATCCCTGACCATCAATTCCTCCTGGATTGCTGCCATAGCTCCTCCCTGCTCTCCATGTTTTTACTCTCTCTCCACTTCCCAGTCTTGTGCACACAGCAGCCAGAGTGATGCTTTGAAAACAGAAATCACATCCTGACATAGCTCTGAGCAAAACCCTCCAAGAGAGTCCATTTCATTCAGAATAAAAGCCATATTTCCTAGGATCTAGAAGATCCTGCGCAGTGAGCCTCCGAGCTCACCTCCATTCTTATTCTTCTTCCCTTGCTCCTTCCTTTTTTTCTTTGCTCTGGCTGGAATGTGCCACCTCCAGACATCTGCATGATCTGCTCCCTCCTCTCCTGTGGTCCTCACTTTTATGACTTTTCTGTGAGGTCTCTGCTGACCACCCTGTACCTGGCTGCTCCTTTATTTTCTCCACAATACTTACCACTGACATAAGCTGCAATTTACTCATTTATTGGCTTTTGCTGTTTCTTTGTTTTTGTCTTCCCGTACTGGAAAGCATGGGGGATCAGGATGTTTTCTATTTTGTTCACTAATGCATCCCTAGTGCATAGAACACAACTTAGTACTCAGTTGCCATTAAATGAATACTTTTTGAATGAACCCCAAAATCTCTGAGTCTTCAAACACCAGCTTCTAATATGAACTATTCTATTTTCCCAGAAAATTCATAGTTTTCTCTTGGTGAACATTAATCCATATTCTAAATTTTACATTTTTATTTGTATGTCAGTAGGACATCTGACTAGTTACCGAAGTCTTCCAATTTTACAGTGTTATCAGGATCTGTTATCAGAATCACTTTTATTGTTACCATTGTTTTTAATAATAGCATAGATTGGACTCAGACTTGGGTTTGAATCCTGTCTCTACCACTGACTAGATCTTGAGCAGGTTTATTGGGAGTAGGGGTCAGGGAAGTCTCAGGTTCTCATTGATTAATTAGGACCTACTTTACAAGATGATTGTAAATATTAAATATGACAGTATATCTAAAACAGGTATACATACCTGACACATACTGGTAATCAATTTATTACCATGTGCTTGATCTATGCCAATAGTTTTCTGTTATACCTTATCCTTTCCTTCCTTCCTTCCTTCCTTCCTTCCTTCCTTCCTTCCTTCCTTCCTTCCTTCCTTCCTTTCTTTCTTTCTTTCTTTCTTTCTTTCTTTCTTTCTTTCTTTCTTTCTCTTTCTCTCTCTCTCTCTCTCTTTTTTCTTGGTGGTACTGAGAATTGAACCCAGGAGCACTGTACCACTGAGCTATGTTCCCAATCCTTTTCATTTTATTTTTTATTTTGAGACAGGGTCTCACTGAGTTGCTTGGACTGTCTTCAAATTTGTAATCCTGCTACAGTCTCCCACATAGCTGGGATTCCAGGCATGTGCTATTGTACTTGGCTACACCCTGTCCTTTATAATACATGCAGCTTCTGATTAAGGATGATTTGACTCTACAGTGGTGCAAAAATAATACACATTCAGTAGAATACCTCAAATTTTGAATTTTGAACTTTTCTCGGGATAACGATATGCAGTACCATACTCTTGCTCTGCTGCACAGCAGCAGTGAGACACCCCTCCCAGTCAACATCTTCAGCACTTTATGTAGAATAGGCTTTCAAGGTGGGGATGTGGCTCAGTGGGAGAGTGCTTGCTTAGCATGCACAGGCTCTGGGTTTAATCCCCAGTACACAAATACACACATACACAGCCACACACACACACACACACACACACACGTATATATATGTAAATGCTTATCCATATTCTAGAGTGGGCTTTATATTAGATGATTTTGCTCAACTGTAGGTTAATGTAAGTGGTTTAATAGGCTAGCCTAAACTATGATGCTATGATGTCTGGTAGGCTAGGTGTGTTAAATACATATTTTACTTATATTTTAAATTAAGATGGGTTTATCAGGATGTAATCCCATTGTTAGTTGATGGGCCTCTGTATATCATACCACTACTACCAAAAAAGAAAGAAAAAAAAACTTCTATAAGTATTGCTTTTAACATACAAGTGAATCATTTGATATCTTTCAAATTTTTTTGTAGATAAATTATGTGTGTGTCTAGTATGTCCCACATACTACATATATATTATATAATTTAATAGAATGTCAAACCATTCACCTAGCATTCATAACCCACCCAATTTTGCCTCTCCTCTTAATAGGTATGAAGGTTAATTTTATTTCAACTTGGGTAGGCCATGTTATCCAGATATTTGGTCAAGCATCTGCCCAGATGTCTCTATAAAGGTATTTTTAGATGACATTAGCCCAATTAAAACAGATTGAGTAAAGTAGATTATCCTCTGTGATGTGCATGAACCTCATCCAATCAGTTGAAGGTCTATGTGGAAAAGTTTGGCTGGGGATATAGGTTAGTGGTAGAGCCTGGCATGCATGAGGCCCTGTGTTTGGTCCCCAAAACAGAGAGAGAGAGAGAGAGAGAGAGAGAGAGAGAGAGAGAGAAGAGAAGAGAAAGAAGTAAAAGAAGGGGGAGAGAGAGAAAAAAGAAGAAGAGGAGGAGAGGGGAGGGGAGGGGAAGAGGGAGAGGGAGAGGGAGGGAGAGGGAGACAAAAATAGAGAAAGAGACAGAGAACATTGAGGTCTCCTGAGGAAGAAGAAATTCTGCTCCAGACTGACTTTGAACTCCAGCTACAACATCAGCTCTTCCCTGCTGGCACATATTGTAGCATTCAGACTTGCCAGATCCCATAATCAAGTGAACCAACTTCCTAAAAAAAAAAAAATCTCTCTCTCTCTCTCTCCTACCCCCCTTTTTACACCCACACACAAACACACACACCCCCACACACATACATATGGGTTCCCTGTAATATTCTAGCTGTATCAATACCTATAAGAATCTTATCTATTCCTCAAAACCCATCTGTTCCCTAACCTATGATTATTTCAACCAGAATTTTTTTTTTAACTCTGGATTCCTTGAACTCTTTAAACACCCTTCTTTGCACCAGTGTAATTTATATTTGTAATAAATTCCCTACAAGGAAGTGTGCTGTCCTACCTCTGCTCCGAGTTACCCAAGGAAAACTACTTAACATCCCTAAGCTTCTATTACTTCATGGTAAAATGAGGAAAATAACTTCCTTAGTGAATTGATGTGTAGGGAATGGATATACTCACAGTATTGTGAAACATATATCGTAGAGTGAAAAATGTACTTAATACCACTGATTTCCTGGGAAGCTTGTGTGGCAATGAAATGAGCCATATTATATCCTGTCAGGCTCAGGAATGAAGACAGATCTGCAAGGTTAGGTCATAACTGAGTATCTCAAAGCACAGCCAATCTCCAATTCTTAAGAAGGAGCACAGAAAGGTGTAAATGGTAAGGCAAATCCACAACCAAAAAAAATCAGTCCAAGTCAAAGATAGCTGACTGGATTCAGTACTCTAGATCCAGGAAATTCACTCATTTGGGGAGAGTACAAGCAATTATTAATATGTTAAGTAAATGAAATAAACGCTCAGGGTGGGAATTTCTAAAAGTAAGAAATTAAAGTGCAAGGCATGTTCCAAGTCGCAGGGAAAGAGTTTCTCACAACAATGAAGCACCAGTAGTCACAGTGACTCAGTGAAAAATCAATGAACAACATTATGACCACCAGCCTGGGTCCAGCAGTGGTTCTGAGGATAAGATGAAGGCCAAATAAATGTGGTAGCTAGGTAAACTTCAGCTAATTGGATTAAAACACTTAGTGACAGACAGACAGTAAGCCTGAAGGACTCCTTTATTTTCATTTTTGTTCTTTTCTTTTGTGGTGTTGGGAGTTGAACCCAGGTCCTTGTGCACGTTAGGCAAGCATTTTACCACAGAGCTACATCCCTGGCCATGAAGGACTTCTCTGGTAGCATCTTGAGAAGATCAAGACTTAGGGACACCTCCCTCTTATCTGTAGTTGTGCTCACTTTCTTCATGCATAAATTGGCATCTTTGTTAAAAAGTAGGGGATTAATTTTATGAAGTCTAGTTTAATTACCAAAGGCCCCTCCGATTCAGTTGCATGGCAGGATCTGCATGGCAGGATCTGCATAGGAGTCTAAAACTAGGTGGAATTCTGGCTGAAATTAAAATTTCCTGTTATCGTTACTCCAATAGATAAAAGAGCCACTGATTGGATATAGAACAACCCCAGTATTTCCAGTCATGCCTGGCCAGCACTTAACTGTTCGTGTTAAGGTTTGCAAGCATAACAGGTACATTGATCGGTATCTCACTGCGAAGCAAAGTGAACACTCACATCAAGGCAACTTGGGTGGATTTATAATGGACTAATTTCAGGGAAGGTGCTAGGGTCTGGATCTGAAATGTCCTCTAAAGGCTCATATGTTAAAGACTGATCCCCAGCTGAATGCCATTGGAAAGTGGAGAGACTTTAAAAGGTGGGCTTAGTGGGAAGCACTTAGGTTATTGGGGTACATGCTCCTGAAACAGAGTGTGGAACCCTTACCGCCTCCTCCTCCCCTCCCCTCTCTCTTACTTTCCAGCCACACGCTCCCACAATGATGTACATACAGCCTCACCACAGGCCCAAAAGCAACAAGGCCAACCAATGATGGATTGAAACCTTTAACACTGTGAACCCAAATAAACATTTTCTTTTTACGAGTTGATTCTCTCAGGTGTTTATTATAGTAATGAAAAGCTGACTAACACAGTTAAGAAAATGATAAGGGATAGGAAGAACTCAGAAACACAGCACTTACCTCTCTTGGGCCCAGAGGAAGGAGGAGAGGGAATATTATGGAGCCTGTAAAGAAACAGAATCCATGCATAGCAGATGCCTTGAGAGAAATGATTAGTCTCCTTTGGATAAGGGTCACAGCCAGCCCAAGGCAAGCCATTCCCCTTTTTCCTTTTGATCCCCTTTAACTAAATGCATCCTGAAGCCAGGAGCATGGACCCCTATAGGGCAGCCTCAGGAAATGGGAGAAGGATAGAGAGCGAATCCCCAGGATTAAATGTAAATTATCTGGCATCTCTGGATTTCTGAAACATAACAGAATCCCCTTCTACCTCTATAACTGATCGGCCCCTCACTTCTTCCCCAGATGGTTCTCAAAAATACTCATTTCCCAAGGCTGCACCCTCAAAGTGCTCCTGCCTTAGTTAGGTTTCTGTCAGCATAACAAAATACCTGAGATAATTCACTTAAAAAAAAAAAGTAAAAGTTTACTTTGGCTGTGTTTTTTTTTTATTGATTGTTCAAAACATTACAGAGCTCTTGATAAATCATCTTTCATACATTTGACTCAATTGGGTTTTGAACTCCCATTTCTACCCCAAATACAGATTGCAGAATCACATCTGTTACATACTCACATTTTTACATAATGGCATATTAGTGACTTTTGTATTCTGCTACCTTTCCTATCCCCTACTATCCCCCCTCCCCTCCCCTCCCATCTTCCCTCTCTGCCTCCTCTGCTGTTGTTCAATTCTCTCCCTTTTTTCCCCTCCCCCTTGCCCATCATAACCTCTTATAATTTTGTGTATCATTGAAGGTCTCCTACCATTTTCATATGCTTTCCCTTCTCTCTCCCTTTCTCTCCCCCCATTCGTCTTTGTTTACTGTTAGTCTTTTCCTCATGCTCTTCCTTCCTGTTCTGTTCTTAGTTGCTCTCTTTATATCAGAGAACACATTTGGCATTTGTTTTTTAGGGCTTGGCTAGCTTCACTTAGCATAATCTGCTCTAATGCCATCCATTTCCCTGCAAATTCTATGATTTTGTCATTTCTTAGTGCTGCATAATACTCCATTGTATATAGATGCCACATTTTTTTTATCCATTCATCTATTGAAGGGCATCTAGGTTGGTTCCACAGTCTAGCTATTGTGAGTTGTGCCGCTATAATCATTGATGTGGCCCTATAGTGCGCTCTTTTAAGGTCCTCAGGGAATAGTCCGAGAAGAGCGATAGCTGGCTCAAATGGTGGATCCATTCCCAGCTTTCCCAGGAATCTCCATACTGCTTTCCAAATTGGCCTCACCATTTTGCAGTCCCACCAGCAGTGTACAAGTGTACACTTTTCGCCACATCCTCGCCAACACTTATTGTTGTTTGACTTCATGATGGCTGCCAATATTACTGGAGTGAGATGGTATCTTAGAGTGGTTTTGATTTGCATTTCTCTGATTGCTAAAGATGGTGAGCATTTTTTCATGTACTTGTTGATTGATTGTATGTCCTCCTCTGAGAAATGTCTGTTCAGGTCCTTGGCCCATTTGTTGATTGGATTATTTGTTATCTTATTATTTAATTTTTTGAGTTTTTTGTACATTCTGGATATTAGGGCTCTATCTGATGTGTGAGGGGTAAAAATTTGTTCCCAGGATGTAGGCTCTCTATTTACCTCTTTTATTGTTTCTCTTGCTGAGAAAAATCTTTTTAGTTTAAGTAAGTCCCATTTGTTTATTCTTGTTGTTAACTCTTGGGCTATGGGAGTCCTATTAAGGAATTTGGAGCCCGACCCCACAATATGTAGATTGTAGCCAACTTTTTCTTCTATCAGACGCAGTGTCTCTGATTTGATATCTAGCTCCTTGATCCATTTTGAGTTAACTTTTGTGGCTGGCGAGAGAAAGGGATTCAATTTCATTTTGTTGCATATGGATTTCCAATTTTCCCAGCACCATTTGTTGAAGATGCTATCCTTCCTCCATTGCATGTTTTTAGCCCCTTTATCAAATATAAGATAGTTGTAACTTTGTGGATTAGTCTCTGTGTCCTCTATTCTGTACCATTGGTCCACCTGCCTGTTTTGGTACCAGTACTATGCTGTTTTTGTTACTGTTGCTTTGTAGTACAATTTGAACTCTGGTATTGCAATACCTCCAGATTCACACTTCCTGCTTAGAATTGCTTTTGCTATTCTGGGTCTTTTGTTTTTCCATATGAATTTCATGATTGTTTTATCTATTTCTACAAGAAATGCCGTTGGGATTTTGATTGGCATCGCATTAAACCTGTAGAGAACTTTGGGTAATATCGCCATTTTGATGATGTTAGTTCTGCCTATCCATGAACAGGATACATTTTTCCATCTTCTGAGATCTTCTTCTATCTCTCTCTTTAGGGTTCTGTAGTTTTCATTGTATAAATCTTTCACCTCTTTTGTTAGGTTGATTCCCAAGTATCTTATTTTCTTTGAGGATATTGTGAATGGAGTGGTTTTCCTTATTTCCATTTCAGAGGTTTTGTTGCTGATATACAGGAATGCCTTTGATTTATGCATGTTGATTTTATAACCTGCAAATTAGAGCAGAAATCAACGAAGTTGAAACAAAAAAAACTATTGAAAAAATAGATAAAACTAAAGTTGGTTCTTTGAAAAAATAAATAAGATAGACAAGCCCTTAGCCATGCTAATGAAAAGAAGAAGAGAGAGAACTCAAATTACTAACATACGGGATGAAAAAGGCAATATCACAACAGACACTACAGAAATACAGAAGATAATTAGAAAGTATTTTGAAACCCTATATTCCAATAAAATAGAAGATAGTGAAGATATCGATAAATTTCTTAAGGCATATGATTTGCCCAGATTGAGACAGGAAGACACACACAATTTAAACAGACCAATAACAAAGGAAGAAATAGAAGAAGCCATCAAAAGACTACCAACCAAGAAAAGCCCTGGACCCTATGGGTATACAGCGGAGTTCTACAAAACCTTCAAAGAAGAATTAATACCAATACTTTTCAAGCTATTTCAAGAAATAGAAAAAGAAGGAGCTCTTCCAAATTCATTCTATGAGGCCAACATCACTCTGATCCCAAAACCAGACAAAGATACTTCAAAGAAAGAAAACTACAGACCAATATCTCTAATGAACTTGGATGCAAAAATTCTCAATAAAATTCTGGCGAATCGAATACAAAAACACATAAAAAAAATTGTGCACCATGATCAAGTAGGATTCATCCCTGGGATGCAAGGCTGGTTCAATATACGGAAATCAATAAATGCTATTCACCACATCAATAGACTTAAAGACAAGAACCATATGATCATCTCGATAGATGCAGAAAAAGCATTTGACAAAGTACAGCATCCCTTTATGTTCAAAACATTAGAAAAACTAGGTATAACAGGAACTTACCTCAACATTGTAAAAGCTATATATGCTAAACCTCAGGCTAGCATCATCCTAAATGGAGAAAAACTGAAGGCATTCCCTCTAAAAACTGGAACAAGACAGGGGTGCCCTCTATCACTGCTTCTATTCAACTTAGCTCTCGAAGTACTAGCCAGAGCAATTAGACAGACAAAAGAAATTAAAGGCATAAAAATAGGAAAAGAAGAAATTAAGTTATCGCTATTTGCGGATGACATGATAATATACTTAACAGACCCAAAAGGGTCTACAAAGAAGCTGCTAGAGTTAATAAATGAATTCAGCAAAGTGGCAGGTTATAAAATCAACACGCATAAATCATTGGCTGTGGTTTTATAGGTTCTAGTTCATGATGAATTGGCGCCATTGCTTTGGGGCCTGTGGTAAGGCAGGGCATCATGGCAATAGTGCAGGATAGAGCCATACTGCTCATCTTATAGCCAGGAGGCAAAGGAGAGAGAAAGAGGCCAGAGTCCTACTATCCCCTTCCAGGGCACACCCTCAGCGACCTAAGGACTTCCCACTTATCAACAATTCTGTTCCATCCTAATAGCTCCACCCCTGAACTCCTGGGTCTTAGGGAGATATTCAGCATTCAAATTATAGCTGCTCCCTCTCAGTCTGTACTGATGGATTTAATTATTATCACTATGAGGATTCTGGAATATAGTCCCAGCTCTAAACTAGTCCAACTGCCTGCTGAAAAACTAGACTCAGATGGCTATCAGTACCTTCGTATCAAACCCACGCTGTCAGCTCCAGACTGCTCATCCTCCTACCGACACCAACATTCCTCCTATTAGTCATTCTTACACGTTCAGTCTTATACATAACCTTCCTCTAAGCCCAGTGCTCTAAAAAAAAAAAAAAAAAAAAAAAAAACTTGATAACTTCCTCTTACTTGTCTTGTTAGCAGAGCATAATTTTTGTAGCTTGTCATTCTTGGCTGTTTCCATGAGTTTCCAGCTCAGTTTTTCATTCCTTTATCATGCAATCACCCTGTACATAGTCTGTCCTCTACCTAGAATTCCACTGGTGACTGTCCTTATTAATGTCTTTGCAAATGTTTTCTCAAAAAAATTAAAATTCAAAAATAAAAGACAGGCTGGGGTTCAACTGACTGGTAGAGTGCCTGGTTAGCATCCACAAAGCCCCAGGTTCAATCCTCAGCCCCGAGGGAAAGAAAAGATGAAAAAGGGCTGAGCACGGAGCAGGGTGGTGGAGTACTTGCCTAGCACACACAAGGCCTTGGGTTTGATCCAAAGCACCACAGAAAATAAATAAATAAATATATTAAAATAACATAAAACTTAGCAAATATTTTCTCTGTGCATGAATTGGCCTTTTTCTCCATCAATTCTCCAAATTCTCTGTGCTTAAAATCAAAGCATATGCCACAGCACTCTTCCCTCCAAAGATCTTTTATATTTTACAAAGCCTTTTTGGATTTTTCTGAACTGCATAGGATCTTTTCCTTTTTGAACTCCTAAAAAATTTTCTGCTCTTTTATTTTACACTAGCCTATAGAGTATTTCTGTTTTTCATCTTACCCTTATATTATAAGCTTCTTAGAAGCATGGCCTATACCAACTTTTTTCCATTTTATATTTCCTACAATAGTAATGTAGGGTACTTCACAGAAATATTTTTAATTTTTCAGCCACATTAAAATTTTGATTCATGATAGTTTTTTTTTTAAAGAAAGAACTGACTATATTATACACTGTCCAACATGACTATATTCCATGTGTGATTCCCCCTGGCAGAAAGGCGTGGAGTCTCACTGTCAGTGTGGTCTCTTGTTTACAATGAGGGTGTTTGCCAGAGCATGTGATTTAGTCAGCTTTTTCGCTGCTATGACTAAAATATCTGACAAGAACAATTTTAGAGAAGGAAAAATATATTTGTGGGCTCACATTTCAGAGATCTCAGTCCATAGATGGCCAACTGCATTCCTCGGGGCTCGAGGTGAGACAGAATATCAGGTGAAAGAGTGTAGTGACGGGAAGCAGCTCAGGATATCACATCAGAAACAGTCTCCACTCGCCAGATTCAAAATATATACCCCAAAGGCACATACCCCCATACTCACCTCCTCCAGATACACCCTACCTGCCTCTAGTTACTACTCAGTTAATCCCCACCAGGACATTAATTCACTGATTATGTTAAGGCTCTCATAACGCAATCATCTCACTTCTAAAAGTTCTTGTTGTGTCTCACACATGATTTTTTGAGTAAGACCTAATATCTAAATCATAACAGCATGCCTCAGTCTTCTAACTCCTTATTACCTTCCCTGTCAGATTAGTAAAAGATAAAGACCAATGAGAGTAGTATATTTTATAAATAAAGCCTCTTGCAGCTAAATAATGTGTATAATATATGTTGAAGAAATGAATGAGTAAATGAAAGATTTCATGTATATTGTCTTAGTTCAGGAGCTGGGGATATAGCTCAGTTGGTAAAGAGCTTGCATCACATGCACAAGGCTCTGGGTTCAATCCCTGGCACCACACACACACCAAAAAAAAAAAAAAAAATATATATATATATATATATATATATATATATACACACACAGAGAGAGAGAGAGAGAGAGAGAGTCTTTGTGTTGCTATAACAAAATATCTGAGACCAGATAATTTATAAAAAACAGAAATTTATTTCTTTCATTTATGGAGGCTAGGGGTTCAAGATCAAAGTGCTGACAGGTTCAGTAGACAGAGCCTTGTTGCTGTATCTTTGGATGGCAGAACACTGTGCCCTTACATAGCAGCAAGGACAGAAGGACAAGAAACAAAACTTTCTCCATCAAACCTTTCTACTACAGTATTGATTCATTCCTGAGGGCTCTTACATGCCTCCTCAATACCATGCGTCCTAACACTGTTGCATTAGAGATTGATTTTCTAACACATGAATTTTGGGGGACACATTCAGACTGTAGTACAAATCATGCCTGGTACTAGGCATGTTTTCTCATTATTGTGGTTGTACATGATGCAGAATTACATTGGTCATGTATTTATATATGAAGTTAGGAAAGATATGTCTGATTCATTTTACTTTCCTAATACCACCCCATCCCTTTCCTTCATTCCCCTTTGTCTAATCCAATGAATTTCTAATCTTCCCCTCCCTTGTTGTGTGTTAGCATCTACATATCAGAGAGAACATTCTGTCTTTGGTTTTTTGGGACTGGATTATTTCACTTAGCCTGATAGTCTCCAGATCCATCCATTTACCAGAAAATGCCATAATTTCATTCTTCTTTATGGTTGAGTAATATTCCACATTTAAAAAAAATCCATTCATCTATTGTATGGAATTTGGTTGGTTCCATAGCTTGGCTATTTTGAATTGAGCTGCTATAAACATTGAAGTGGCTGCATCACTGTAATATGCTGACTTTAAGTCCTTTGGGCATATGCCAAAGAGTGGGATAACTGGGTCAAATGGTAGTTCCGTTCCAAGCTTTCTGAGGAATATTCATACTGTTTTCAGGAGTGGGTGCACAAATTTGCAATCCCACCACATCCTTGACAACATTTATTGTTGCTTATATACTTAATAATTCCATTCTGACTGGAGTGAGATGGAATTTCAGTGTGGTTTTTAATTTGTATTTCTCTGATTGCTAGAGATGTTGAACATTTTTCATATATTTGTTGACAATTCGTATTTTTTCTTCATCCCCCTCCTCCTCCTCCTCCTTCTTTGGGCCAGGGATTGAATTCAGGGGAACTTAACCACTGAGCCACATCCCCAGCCCATTTTTATATTTTATTTTAGAAACAGGGTCAAGCTGAGTTGCTTAGGGCCTTGCTAAGTTGCTGAGACTGGCTTTGAACTGGCAATCCTCATGTCTCAGCCTCCCAAACCACTGGGATTACAGGAGTACCCCACTGTATTTCTTCTTCTGTGAAGTGCCTGCTCAGTACCTTAGCCCATTTATTGATTGGGTTATTTGTTTATTGGTGTTAAGTTTTTTGAGTTCTTTGTATACCTGGAGATTAATGCTCTGAGGTGCTGGTGGTAAAGATTTTCTCCCATTCTGTGGACTCTCTGTTCATGTTCTTGATTGTTTCCTTTGCTGTGAAGAAGCTTTTTAGTTTGATACTATCCCATTTATTGATTCTTGATTTTACTTCTTGTGTCTCATAAGTCTTATTGAAGAAGTTGGTTTCTAAGCTGACATGGTGGAGAGTTGGGCCTACATTTTCTTCTAGTAAGTACAGAGTCTCTGGTAAAATGCCTAGGTCCTTGATCCACTTTGAGTTGAGTTTTGTGCAGGGTGAGAGATAGAGGTTCGATTTCATTCTGCTACATATGGATTTTTGGTTTTCCCAGTACCATTTATTGAAGAGGCTATCTTTTCTCCAATGTATGTTTATGGCGTCTTTGTCTAGTATGAGATAACTATATTTAGGTTGATGTGTCTTCTATTCTGTTCTGTTGGTCTATGTGTCTGGTTTTGGGCCAATACCATGCCATTTTTGTTACTGTAGCTCTGTAATATAATTTCAGGAATGGTATTAGGATGCTTCCTGCTTCATTTTCCACACTAAGGATTGCTTTATTAGGCAGAATTGAAAATAAGGACTTGGCCAGATATTCACATACTCTTGTTCATAGAAACATTGATTATAGTAGCTAAAAAGTAGAAGCATCCAGATATCCATCAATAGATGAGTGAATAAACAATATGTGGTATATTCATGCAATGGAATATTTTTGCCTTAAAAGGAAGTGATATATGCTACAATGTGGAAGAATATTGAAGAAATTATGCAAAACTAAATAAACCAGACATAAAATGATGAATATTGTATGATTCCACTTATATAAGAAATCTAGAATAGTCAAATTCATAGAGACAGAAAGTAGAATAGCCATTCCCAGGGGGTGAGAAGTAATCACAGTCAGTTATTGTTTAATGAGTGCAGGGTTTAAATTTGGATGGTGGAAAAGTTCTGGAGAAGATAGTAGTTGATGGTTGGCTCAATAATGAGTATGTACTTAATGCTACTGAATTTTACATTGAAACAGTGGTTACAATTGCAAATCTTTGTATATTAGATCACAGTAAAGAATTCTTAAATGAGAAGTAGAAATGTATTCATCAGTTTTGTAAATGTTGGAGTATAATAATTGTATAAAATATATGTAGAGAAAACCTACATAGTTTGTGGTAACCAGAATAAGTTTCAAGCTAAATAATGATAAAGGAGTTCTCCATGTGCATATAGGGAATTTCCTAAATTTTGGTCACTAAGAAAGATCTGAGCAGCACTCTCTTATTTTGTTTCTGGTGCTATTACAAATACCTGAAACTGGGTGATTTATAAGGAATAGAAGTTTATTTGTCTTATGGTTCTGGAGGCTGGACCTATAAGAGCATTGGCTTAGTGTCAGTTCAGTGTCTAGTGAGGGCCTCTTTGTTGAACCATAACATGACAGAGAGTCTCACACTTCAAGATAGAGCAAGTGTGCTAGTTTAGGTCTCTCTTCTTATTATTATAAAGCCTATAATTCCATCAGGGAAGGCACTACTCTCATGACCTCATCTAATCCTAATTACCTCTCCCAAAGCCTTACCTCCAAATACCATTAACATATGTGTTATGATTTGGATGTGAGGAGTCCCCCTAAAGCCCCTGTGTTAATGCAGGAATGTTCAGATGTGGAAGGATAGGACTGTGAGATTTGTAACTTTATCAGTCCATCCCACTTTTAATACAACTGGGTGGTAACTGTAGGCAGTAGGTGGTAACTGGGGTGTGGCTGGAGGAAGAGGTGAGTCACTGGGGATGTGCCTTGGAAGGGTTCTCTTCCTTGGGGCTGTTCCTCCTTGCTGTCTCTCTGGCTTTCTGTCTGCCATGAACAGAGCAAAGCTCCTCTACATGCCATTTCACCATGATAGTCTGCCTCACTTTGGGTCCAGAGCTATGGAGTCGGCCCATCATGGACTAAATCCAAAATAAACTTTCCCTCCGCTAGCTTTTTCTTGACAGGGATTTTGGTCACCATGATGTGAAGCTGACTAACACAATATGATTTTGGGGATTCTATTTCCAACACATCAACATGGGGAAGAACCATAAAGACACTAAGTCAGTGATCATCCCAATGATTTTTGGTCTAAGTTAGGTTGTTCTTTGTTTACTACAGTGGTCTCTGAAGCTTAAGTCTCCAGTTCTTGTTTTCTATCAGAAGACAGAAGAGAATCTCAAGAACAAGGGTAAGGACAATGACCAGATGCCATCACATTATCAAGTTTGCTGAGGAAAGGCTCAAGGAATTCAGAGTTGGTTCTGATAGTTCTATGTAAAATCATAAATGGAAATTCAGTCACAGGAGCTCTGGCTGGGGTTCATTAATTGTGGTCATAGTTAGAAAGGACACTAGAGATCATAACTTGGAGCCACGGATGGCATCTCCCAGGAAAAATATAGGTTGCTTCTATAGTTTTAGTTCATCTTTCATATCCCAGTTGTTACTGAAGAAACTTACTATTTCACAATTAACAGATTTTCCTATCATCTGTTCAATATCAATTTGGCTGTCATAACACAAAACAGTATGAAAGTATAACTTCAAGCAGTTCAAGGTCAATATGGCAGCTTCACAATGCTTGCTATCATATTAATCTGTCAACCTAGTTTGTGGTCCTTAACGTCATGGTCCAAGATGTCTGGTTAAATTCAACAGCAAGCTGGAGATGAGAGAGTAGAGGGCATGCTCTTTCCCTTTGAAAGTGCAAAGATAAATTAGCTCCAACTCATCTGTAGTCTTAATGTTGACATTAAGAATGACAGTCAACTACCAGGTGAGATGGCACAAGCCTGTAATCCCAGCAACTCCAAAGGCTGAGGCAGGATTGCAAGTTCAATTCCA
The DNA here is from genome assembly GCF_052094955.1 of Ictidomys tridecemlineatus. Lineage (NCBI taxonomy): Eukaryota > Metazoa > Chordata > Mammalia > Rodentia > Sciuridae > Ictidomys > Ictidomys tridecemlineatus. Next base: position 164,697,897 of record NC_135482.1, read on the forward strand.
GCCTAGAAAACTTAGTGAGACCCTGTCTCAAAATAAAAAGGACTGGGATGTTGCTTAGTAGTAAAGCACCCTTGAGTTTAGTTCCCAGTACCAAAATATAAATAAATAAGAATAACAGTTGGGGTCTGGGGTGGTAGTTCAGTGGTAGAGCTCTTGCCTAGCATTATGTGAGGCACTAGGTCCAACACTGGGTTCAAGTCTCAGCACCGCATATAAATAAATAAAATATAGATCCACTGACAACTAAAAAATAAAAATAAAAGAATAACAGTTGGGCTGGGGTTGTGGCTTAGTGGTAGAGGGCTTGCTTAGCATGCATGAGGCACTAGGTTGATCCCCAGCACCATATAAAAAATAAATAAATAAAATCAGTCAACCAATTAACTGATGCTTTTTTTTTTTTGCATTAGTGGGTATTGCTGTTCTTGCTCTAGAATCACAAAATCTTACAAGTAAAGGGAATAGAGAGTCATGTCACCCATTCACCCAATACTTAATCCTAAACAACAGCCCCCAAGTGGTCATCTAACCTATAAAACCCTCCAGTGATAGCAGATTCACTTCTTCCTAGAGCAGTCTATTCCATTTCTGGAGAAGATTTCTAGAGAGTTAGTTTTTATTATAGCAGCCTCTCTTTAATTTCACATTTACACATCCATTTTCAGTCCCAAACTTCGAACCCCAAACTCATTCTGTCATTTGTACTCCTTGTCAACCAAATGTTGCTAAAGTCACAAAAAAAGTATCCATTGGGTCTTCTCCAAATCTGAGTTATTTGCTATTGGTTACCACTCTTAGATTCATACTTTTTGACAGCTTATCAAATTTCCCACTGTGGCTAAAACAAAACTTTATATACTTTCTCAACACCATTCCTATCCCCAAATTCCCAAAGATGCCCTCACTTCCTGTATGTATGTTTGTTTTCTTGTGTGCTTAGTAGATAAGCCTGCCTCTCAAGTCACTGTCTTTTCCACCTCTACATGTTTCTATTTTCACCAATTAAGATGATAAGCATCTATTGCCAAGAAATGCCCCAACGAATTCACTGTGTTCCTCTCAGCTTGTCATGTCTCTTCACATTGTCAGCCTTTTCCTATTGCTTACCTATTCTTTCTCCAATCTTTACCTTTTTTAATTGCCCCAAATCATTCTTATCATAAATCTCTTATATTTAAAAACAAGATGCAAAAGAAAACAATTTTCAATCCCAACAATCACTCTATCAGATATTCTTTCTCCCCTTTCCTTACAAAACATGTTTCTGGGAGAAAAGATGTATTTACCCATATCCTGAAGCTCTTTACCCCTTCATTGTACACTCTCCAGCTCCACCTCTGGCTTAGTGTTGATATCATGCTCTGGCATAATGCAAATCCCCCTCTTCTGTGACCTCTTCATACAATGTTATATTTCTCCCTACACCTACAATGTGAACCTTCAAAGTTCTGCCTTCTTTGAACTATATAAGCTTTGACTAAGGTGTGTTCACCTTAAAGCTTTCAACCTATTCTAAAGTGTTCTAGGGTCTGCTGCTGGACTCATCTGTCTAGCTAGGTGGAAAGTTGTATGAAGGCTCATGTCCCTCCTCGTACTTAGCACATGAAAACAGTATCAATAAATACTTGATGAATACTTTTTAACATTTGAGAAATTTACAATATTTTAAGTAATAATGAAGCCATATAATAAAAAGGTATCTGAGTAGCCCACCTCCCTTTCTCCAGTTTTCCCTATTTCTGTACTTCTTCTCTTTCCCCTCTACATTAAAGAGAGATTTGATAGCTGATAAAATTTGTGTGAGAAGCGGGAAGTGGTGGTGCACACCTGTAATCCCAGTGGCTCTGGAAGCTGAGGCAGGAGGATCACAAGTTCAAAGCCAGCCTCAGCAGTTGTGAGGCGCTAAGCTACTCAGTGAGACCCTGTGTCTAAATAAAATACAAAATAGGGCTGGGGATGTGGCTCAGTGATTAAGTGCCCCTGAGTTCAATCCCTGGTACCTTCACCAAAAAAATAATTTGTGTAAGAAATCATAATGAAGCCAACTGAAGCTTGCTCAACTTTTTTCTTTCTCTTTCTTTAATTATTCATTAAATCATATTTGGGTATGTGCACGTTATACATAAGTAATGCACTCTTGTTATAAGGGATTCTTACCAAACAAACTAGAACTGAAAGCCTCCTCCATGCTTCTTTAGAAGCGCTAACTGCCATTGGCAGGTTGATGGCTATGTTTCAAATTATTTCTTGTACTCATTTTTTACCTTCAACAAAAACATAAACAAAGATTTGCTATATAAAATCCTGATCAGGATAAACAAACACAGTAGCCATCTGATTTCCTGTTTGTCTTTCACTTTGATTTTTATCTACCATGTCCTTTACGATGCCTTGACTCCTGTTTGTTGCTGCTAACTCCTTGACACAGAATCCTCGTGAAAGGTATGTATCATTCTCATTTTTTACCAAATATACACACATGTTCAACATCTTTCCTCTAAGTGGGGAAATTTATAGCAAACTGAAAATGCTGCATCAGTTCAAGTTTTCAGAGAAGCACTGAAGGACCCGAAGCAAGTACATTTGGCTAAACTGAGCAACAGCAAAATGCTCATTTCTGGGGAAGATATGACTCAGGAAAATGTAAACTGCAATAAATAGTCTCAAAATTATGATTTCGTCACATGAATGTGATATAGAATTCATTTTAATCATAATAATTTGCATATGCCCCTATTAAAGTATCAGGCACTGTTCTAAGCATATCACATCCATGATGTGATTTAATTCTCACATCAACCCAAAGAAGTAGGTGCTGTTGTTGTTCACAGCTTATAGATAGTGAAACTGTGCCCACTATTTGTAAATAGTAGATCAAATAGTCAAATTCCGGTCTGACTTCAAAGCTCTCATTCAATTTCTTCAACAAATATTAATTGAGCCAGGTATTGGAAAATAAGCAGACAATGGTCCATGTCCACATGGAGTTTACGACCTAGCAATGGAGATAGACATTAATCATTTAGTAAAATAATTATTTGAATTAAAATTATGATATATACCATGAAGAAAGGGTAGAACAGGGCTGGGGATGTGGCTCAAGTGGTAGCGCGCTCGCCTGGCATGTGTGCGGCCCGGGTTCGATCCTCAGCACCACATACCAACGAAGATGTTGTGTCCGCCGAGAACTAAAAAATAAATATTTAAAAAAAATTCTCTCTCTCTCTCTCTCTCTCTCTCTCTCTCTCTCTCTCTCTCTCTCTCCTCTCTAACTCTCAAAAAAAAAAAGAAAGGGTAGAACATATTTACTTATATATTCCAAACTCCTAGACAGTTTAGTTATAAAATATAACAAGATAGTGCCTATTTCAGATGAATGATAATTATTGGTTGAATATTGAATAAGAATTTTGTGAAGGGACATAATGGGGACTCAGTCCTGTCTCAGTGGAGGCCAGGGAAGGCCTTCTGAGAAGACAAGACTTGAAGGATGACTTGAGCTGACTAGAAGATAGGAGAAGCTTGCAGGGAAGGGTATATGAACAGCCTGACTACAGTACTGGAGTCAAGGCAGAACCTTGGCAGATGAAAACAGAAAGTGGACCAGTGAAGACAAGGCCCGGGGGCTGGGTGAGTGTGAATGGCCTGAAAGGAACTGTGGAAGTAGGACGAGTTATGCTCATCCAGGGTCATAAGAGTGAGTAGGACGAGTTATACTCATCCAGGGTCATAAGAGTGATATAAATATTTTTATCTTGATTCCAAGGACAATGGGTCACCAGGGAAGGGTTTTAACAAGGGCAATGTCAACAACAGCTTTCCATTGATGTTATAGCCCAAGCGTGGTCAGCAAGGAGGTGAGCTATTACCAACTGCAGCAGTCCAGACCTGCACAAGGCTGAGGGCAGTGGAGGAGGCAAGAAGGGAACAGATGACTCATACTCAGGAGTTGACTGCTGGGACCTGCAGAGTAAGAGGGACGGAGCGCCGCCTGTGTCAGTTATCTATTGCTACACACAAATCACCAAGTATTCCAAAAGGTAGTGACTTAAAACCATTATTTCATAGCATCTTCAAAGGTCAAGAATCTGGCGGCAGCTTACCTAGTTATGGTGCTGTGTCTTATGAAACCATAATCAAGCTGTTGGTGGGTCATCAAAGTCTGATCCGGGCTGGAGGATCTGCTGCCAATCTCACTTGCATGGTTGTTTGCAGGCCTCAGTTCCTTACAGTGTGGGTCTCTCCATGGGGCCAGCTGGCATGGAATTTGGCTTCCCCCATGTGAAAATCCAGGAGAGAATTAGAGAGAGAAGGAGAAAGGAGGAGGAGGAGGAGGAGGAAGAAAATAAAGAAACTTTACAACTTATCTCAGAAGTGACATACTATCACCTCTACTATATTCTACAGGTCATGCTGACTAAATCTAATACACTTAGAAAGGAACTGCACAAGTAGGTGAATACCAGGAAGGAGGTGGGTATCACTAGGGGCTACCTCCAAGGCTATTGACCACCACCATGAAGTGATGCTTTCAAATGAGGATAATTTGTGAAATTTTGTATGTGTGCGCATGTGTGCGAACAGTTTTGCTTATTTTCTTACAAAGTGGCAGTTTACAAAGGTGTGTATAGGAGTTAGGTAGATCACAGAGATAATGCAAGTTATTGGAACACTGAAGAAAAGAGACTCATGAGGAGGGGCCTGACATTGGGAGGCAGACATAGCCAGTGACGTACTCAAGCCAGCTCATAGGACACATGGGAGGGAGCTGAATGTTAGCATCTTTTACAAACTGTATTCAATGATGTCACATTGGTACCCTAAAGTCAGTTAGGGCATATCAGGAATAGTATCCCATGGAAATAAGCAAATACTACAAATCGGAACTTTTTTTTTTTCCACAGACCCAATTCTTAAACATTGACCAGCATACCACTGAACACAACCAGGCTGAGGCAACTCCAAGGGATGTTAGCAGAGAGAAATCACACCCAGATCTCACTCTTAAGATTGAGAGAGGACCAGACTCATCCTGGAAGCCAGAGAACGCAGGAGCCCCTGAACGCAGGAGCCCCTGTACACTCTATACAAACTATCCCCTGAGGCAGATGGCAAGCTGGAAGAGGATTCTGCTAGAATAGATCAAAGCAAAGCAAGGCTCCCTATCAAGATGACTCTTCAGCATCTCTAGCAAGCAACTGTAGACAGTGACTCAGTTAACTGAAAGAGAAACAAAGTATCATTTGCCAAAATATCTCTTCATTATACTTTTTCTATTAAATGCATTTCTGAGGATTGAACTCATGCCTGCTATATTAGTATTCAACCACTAAGCCACATCTCAGTCTCCTAATTTTTAAATTATTGTGGTACTGGGAATGGAAGTCAGGAGGGCTCTAATTCTGAGCTACACTCCCAGCCCCTCTTATTTTATTTTTGAGACAAGGTCTCATTAAAGTGCTGGACCTGGCCTCAAACTTGCAAACCTTATGTCTCAGCCTCCCAAGTAGCTGGGAGCCTAGTTATGTACTTTCTTACCCACCCTACTCACTTGATTTCCCACATCAATGGTAATAAATTTGGCAGACAGTGGAAAACACTGGATTTTCTAGTTTTTGTTGTTGTTTTTTTGGTAAACAATAGAAACTGACTCTGGCTAAGTTCAGAGAGAATTTATTGGAAAGATATGTGACAGCGCTCTCTCTCTCTCTCTCTCTCTTCTCTCTCTCTCTCTCTCTCTCTCTCTCTCTCTCTCTCTCTCTCTCTCTCTCTCTCTCACACACACACACACACACACACAAAAAAAAAAAAAAAAAATCCAAGGAATGATGTTTGGAAAGGACAGCCCTGCATTATTTAAGTAGTAATTGATGATCTCAGGATCATTGCTGAAATAAATCCTGTTCCATTTTTTTTAACCAGTTCTTGAGTTACCTTGTTCAATATGTACTATCCTAGAATAAAATGTGATTGGTCAACTTCAGCGTCAGAGACCACTTGGCAAGATGGCAGCAGGGTTCCTTAACTGCCACAAGGAGGAACCAATAATTCCCAGCAAGGAATCCAGAGCCCTCTTAGGAGCAGGAGGCGGAATGCATGCTGGGAAGCCAAGGAGCAGCAAATGTCCACTGCAATCTAGGATTCCCATCACTCTGGGGTCCCTCTTGAGTTAGGGGTGCGGGGTAATTTCAGACATTAATATGGAATTAATTGTTCTTTTAAAAACTCTAGGCATAACATTACTAGTTCAGAATGCCAACCGACTTGACATTAAGAGAGTTAAATTTAAAAATTAAAATCAATGATAATTTAATAAATGTGGGAACTAAAATAAATAGGAAACTGAAAGAAAAGCTGAAATGCACTGACGTTTAAGATGAAAATAAAACACCATTGTTTTGTCAAATCTGGTGACCACACAAGTGTATTCAGTAGCATTAGGAATGATTGGAAAACTTAGGAGTTAAAATGGAGACAGGCTATAAAGTGTTATGAGTTTGGAGGAGACTTTCTGGTGTACCTTGGTAGTAAATATGGGTTAAAAGAAAATATTTGGCCTTTAAGGACATGGCTCCCCTGACCTGCAGTGTTCTTTTCACTCTTCCAGAATCTGCTAACACCTTCAAGATTGGGCTCACCTGTCTTCTTCTCTCTGAGCCTTCCTGGACCAAATCCAGCCCAAACCATGATTAAATAATGCTTCTTGTCTATGTCAAGCATTTCATATTTCCCCAATGTCCCCTCAGCTTGTTACTTATCTTTTATGTGTATATACTGACCCTCAACCAGGGCCAAGAACATTGGAGGCAGTGTCTCTATCACAGGATGATAAGCTGGCTCTTGGAAGTTTGATGTAACCTTTTCAAAACTTGGTCTTCCTTCCCTTTTCTGGTTGCTCTTCTATTTAAACCTTGAAAATACTGACTTCAACAAAGGTTTGTCCCTCTTTCCCCTTTTTCTGTCTCATAATGTTATCTGTGTTTTCATAAGATTAGTGACAAAATACATATCAAAGCCTAGGCAGGACTTACACTCAGATGTTTGAGGTTTTTTTTGAGGCCCTTCTCACTACAATCATATGCACACCCCTATAATGGTTACTACTCTTAACAGTGCTTGCCTTGTGCTACTGTTCTTCCTCAATGATCTCATCAACTTGGGCAGTTTCAACCGGGATCTTTTAGGGAAGGATTCTCCATCCGCCTCCAGCTGACTCATCTCCCAACCCCAGTCCCATATTTCCAACTGTATGTTCTGTAAACATCTCAAACTCAGCACATCCTAAATCAAACCCATTCCACTGTGTAAATCTACTTCCTTTTATTGAAACACTTGATCTCCAGTCAGAACTGTGCTAGATGTGGCTTATGCTTGAAGTCTCAGCAACATTTCCAGAATGCCCCTTCTCACTCTTCCTCAGCCATGACTGGTTGCCAAGTCCTGATTGCATCTGCCATTGTGCTGCAAATGTTCCATTTCCTTTGCAGTCCCATGTTCAGCCTTCATTAAATTTCAATTCAAACCCTGATAGAACATCCTGACTTATCCCTCTATCTCTGTCCCCACCTCAACCCATATTCTACAAGGTCACCAAAATCCTTTTCCTGAAACCCTGATAAGATCTCGTCAAACCTCAGTACCCCTTCTCCCTTGACATACATAAAGTTTTGAATTCCCTCTGCTGTGCCATGTAAACAGTCCAACTATCTATAGTTTGTAACCCAACCAAAGTTTCTCGCCTTTTCTGTAGTCCCCAAACCCAAAACACCTTCCTTATTTCACATTCCAGAATAATCTCTTTATCATTACACAATTAACTTTGCTAAGTCATTCCTTTGTCTTGATCAGTCTTACCATTCAGGATCTTCCTAAGACATCTTATGAATTTTAACAGTTAAAATTAATTATTCCTGTGGGCTGGGGTTGTGGCTCAGTGGTAGAGCACTTGCCTAGCATGTGTGAGGCATTGGGTTCGATTCTCAGCACCGTGTATAAATAAATGAACAAAATAAAGGTCCATTAGCAACTAAAAAAATAAAATAAAGTTAATTATTCCTTTTATTAGTAATAACTATGAATTATAAAGAATTTAATATGTGCCAGGGATAACATTTTCCCCAGGTTTCTTATTGATGCATTATCATTGTACATATGATGGGATTTGTTACGTATTCATATATGCACACAATACAAATATAACAATATAATTTGGCCAATCTCACTCCCCAGCACTTCCATCCTCTCTTCCCCCCTCCCTCCCCTGTCCCTTTCCTCTACTGATCTCCATTTTATTTTCATGAGACTTCCCCCACACACCACCACCGCCACCACCTTTCTTTTCCTTGTTCTGCTCTAGCTTCCACAAAGGAGATAAAACATATGGCCCTTGACCTTCCGAGTTTGGCTTATTTTGCTTAACATAATGATCTCCAGTTCCATCCATTTTCCTGCAAATAACATAATTTCATTCTTCTTTATGGCTGAATAAAATCCCATTGTATATATATATATATAAAACACATTTTCTTTATCCATTCATCCACTGAAGGATACCTAGGCTGATTCCATAGTTTGGCTATTGCGAATTGTGCTGCTATAAACATGACTTTGCATGTATCAATGTAGTATGATGACTTCAATTCTTCAGGATAAATACTGAGGAGTGGTATAGATGAGCCAAATGGTGGTTCCATGCCTAGTTTTTTGAGGAATCTCCATACTGATTTCCATAGTAGTTTACTAATTTATAATCCCACCAATAGGGTAAGTGTTCCTTTTTCTCCACATCCTCTCCAGCATTTATTATTATTTGTATTCATTTTTTTTTTTTTTTGGTACCAGGAATTGAACTCTGGGGAGCTTAACCACTGAGCCACATCTTCAGCCCTTTTTGTGTTTTTATTTTGAGACAGGGTCTCACTAAATTGCTTCGGGCCTTGCTAAATTGCTGAGCCTGGCTTTGAACTTCTGGTCTTCCTCCCTAAGCCTCTGGAGCCGCTGGGATTATAGGCATGTGCCACCATGCCTGTCTTAATTTCTAGGTCTATATCCAGTTGATCTTTGTGCAGGGTGAGAGATAAGGATCTAATTTCATTCTTCTACATATGGATAGATAACCAGTTTTCCCAGCACCATTTGTTAAAAAGGCTGTCTTTTCTCTAATGTATATTTTCATGTGCCAGAGACTTTACATATGTTATCACATTTAATCGGGATCATAAACCAGCAAGTTAGGTCATCACAGGCCATGGTCCTTTATCCAATGCCATGAGGCCAGCTATGCTTATGAATTCAGAATGTCTAATTTTAGAAATATAATAGAGTAGTAGTTGTCTTGGTTTCTCTATCTGTAAAATATGAGCTCAATGTTTCCCTCTTGGGACTTTTGTGAAATAAGCAATGTATTCCTTCAGAGAAAAGTCTAACCAAATGCCCTTTTAAATGCATTTTTGGGGTTTCCTTGACTGTTAAAATAATACTGGCTTGTGAATAATACCTTATCAGGAAAATAAATGGATCTAACTTTTGCAGTTACTGAATATGTAACAGGAAAGCAATTTAAATGGTGGTAAGCACCTTCATTTTGTTGGTGGTGTCTCCTTGTCTTTCTTCATTTTTACTACCTTCTGCTAATTGCTCATCAACCCTTTACTCAGCATTTCCTATCAAAAGCACAGAATTCTACTGGAAGAAAAACGCTTTCTTCAGTTTTTTTGCCTATCTTACTATTAATTTATAATTTTCTCTGGAAAAATTGTTAGACAATCATTCCTTCCTAATCTGGCAAAAACACTTCATGAAAATTGTGCTAAGTTTCAGGAATTCAATGCAAAAACCATGAACAAATCCTTTCCCTTTATTCTTCCATGGGTCTAGATGCAGAAAAGATCAATGATTTTAATGCTGAATGCATCACAGTAGCCAAGACATGAAATCAACTGAAGTGTCCATTGACAGATGGACAGATAAAGAAAATATGGTATATATACACAATGGAATATTATTCAGCCATATAAAGAATGAAATTCTGTTATTTGCTAGAACATGGATCTCAATGGAGAATATCATGTTAAGTGAAATAAGCCAAACACAGAAAGACAAATAACACATGTTCTCATTCATAAAATGTTGATCTCATAAAAGTAGAGAGTAGAATAGTGGTTGGTGGATGATAGGAAGGGTAGGAGAGACGGAAGATAGAAGAAGATCAAATAACAGTTACTAAAACACAGTTAGATAGGAGGAACAGGTTCCAGTGTCCCACAGCACAGTAGGGTGACTGGTTTACAACAATTTATAATGCATTTTATAAAGAACTAGAAGACAATATTTGAAGTTTCCTTCCACACACACACACACAAAAAAGATAATTATTTCAAGGAGATAGAAATGTCAATTGCCCTGATTTGATTATTTATTATATTGGATTATCCCACTACCCCACAGATATGTATGATTATTGTGTGTCAATAAAAAATTTTAGAAGATAAATAAGGAAAAAAAAAGAAGTTACTGCTGAAAGGGACCTTGATACCTAAGACCTAGTTTACTTGGTACCTAAGACCTGAGTTTACTTATCTGTTCCATTTGGAACAGGGAACTGATGTGACCTTCTCAAGCCCACGCAGTTAGTTGGTGAAACAACACAGGCCAGATATCAGCTTCTTCTACCTACCCCCATCCCCAAGCAACCACTGATCTGCTTTCTGTCATTACAGATTTATTTGTTTTTTTCCAGAATTTCAGACAAATGAAATCATATGGTATGTGTTCTTTGTATCTGGCTTCTTTCATCCAGCATAACATTTGGGGTTTTTTTTTGGTTGTTGTTGTTATTTTCTTTCTTTCTTGTTTTTTTTTTTTTCCAACCAGGAATTGAACCCAGGGGTACTTAACCACTGAGCCATATCCCCAGCCCTTTCTATATTTGACAAGATAATTTGCTAAGTTGCTTAGGGCCTTGTTAAGTTGCTGAGGCTGACTTTGAACTTGGGATCCTCCTGCCTCAACTTCCCAAGCAGCTGGGATTACAGGCATGTGCCATGGTACCCAGCTTTTATTGTTTTTTGAGATAGAGTCTCATTATGGTGACTAGTCTGCCTCAAACTCTTAGACTAAGGCAATCCTCCTACCTCAGCCACCTGAGTAGCTGGGACTACCAGTGCATGCTACTGCACCTGGCTTCAGCCTAATTATTTTAAGATTCACCCACATTTTTGCACATATTGGAACAGTATGCATTTTTGTCATTTTAAAAACATACCACAACTTATTTAGCCATTCTTCTCATTATAGCTTTTTAATAATAATTTTTTAAATTAGAATAATTTCTCTAACTTTTTCTTTGTCAAAATTATTTCAGTTATTCTTGGTCCTTTTAGAAACTATTTTTGTCGATTTTTATTAAAAAAAATCTTGTTCAATTCCTAGTAAGCACCAAGAAAAGGAAAAGAAAACATTAACCATCACATCTCTGAAAAGAAGTATTTGGAAACTTTTGATTTCAAAACTAAAAGAGAATTAAAGCCCTTCATTTGCATTCAATGAAGCAATGATATCCAGAGATGTAATGGTTTGATCTAAAATCACATACATTTGTCCATTTATTCATTCACTTAAAAATTCAACATTGAGAATTGAGGATGTATGTAATTCAGGGGAAGAGTGCTTATTCAACATGGGAAAAGCCCAGGGTTTCCTCACTAGCATCATACATTCTCAAAAAAATTCAACATTCATTCTAAAAACATTTACTAAGTGCTTGCTTATCAAATACCTGTCATACAAACTAAATAAAAACTTAAAAACCCTACTGAATTCTACATTTAAACATGTCAGTGTTATGTTACATAAATGATACTTGAAATAAAGCTGTTTTAAAAATAATAAGATCTGCTGGGCACAGTGGTGCACACCTGTAATCCAGTGGCTCTGGAGCCTGTGTCAGGAGGATCTGAAGTTCAAAGCCAGCTTCGACAACTTAGCAAGACCCTGTCTCAAAATTCAAAATAAAAAAGAAATGGTCATGTTGCTCAGTGGTTAAGCACTCCTGGGTTCAATACTTGGTACCTAAATAAATAAACAGTAAGATCCATTTCTTCCCATGAAGTTTAGTGGACACATGAGATAAGCAAAAACAATTACAATAAAAAGTGAACATGCTGTCACAGACCTGTGTGCTTATCCACTTAACACTGAAGCATCCTGGGACTCAGGCCTCGGACCTCTTCAACTTGTTTTACTATAGCCACTCTCTTCATGAGGTCACTTAGTGTCATTGCTTTAAAACTCAATTGAATTTTATTAACTCCAAATTATTTTTTTATCTCAGTAGATCTCTCTCACACAAACTTGCAGCTCAAACAGCCAAGTGACAATATGACTTCTCTGTTTTAAAAGCATCTCAAAATCATCATACCCAAAACCAAATTCCTGGTCTTCCCCTCCAAATCTGCTCCTTCTATAAATTTCACCATCTCAATTGCATCTTTTCTAGTTGCTCAAGCCAAAAACCTTGGCATCATCTTTGATTTGTTTCTTTCTCTCATTCTCTACATTTAATCCTTCATGAAGTTTTATTAGTCTACCCTTAACATACATCTAGAACCTCACTACTTCTCACTACCTCCTCTTCTGCAATTCTGGCTCAAGTCTTCATCTTGTTGGATTATTGCTCCCCCCCACCACCACCCAATAATTCATATTCTCTAACAACAAAAAGGAAACTTTAAAAACATAGCTCAAATCAAGTCAGTTCTCTGATCAAACCCTTCAGTGACTTCCCATTTCACTCCTAGTGACAATCAAGGTCCTCTCAGTGGTCTCCAAGACCTATAAAATCTGGTCCACTATCTCTATCCTTGAACCTCTCTCTGATCTGCTCCACTGTTCATATTTCTGCTTATTCTCTTCCATCCACACGAGCTCCCTTGCTATTCTTCAAATATTACTAGTAAGCACCTATTGAAGGGCCTTTGTATTTTATGTCCCCTCTGTCTAGAAAACTTTTCAGCATATAGCCCCAGTGTTCACTCCCTCACCTTCTTCAAGTCTTTGCTCACACATTACCTTCTCATTGAAGTCTTCCCTGACCACCCAATTTCAATTCGTATCTCCCTTACCCCGCACATCTTCCCCTGGCATTTCTTCTCACTTCCCTATTCTATTTGTTCCTTAAGCAGTTGTAGTCTCCAAAATACTACATACATAATTTACTTGTATAGTTCATTGTGTTTATCCCTACAGAGGCCCATTACATCTTGCCTGTTTTGTTCACCACTGCTTTCCAGAATCTAGAACAGTAGACATAAAATATTTGAGTGGGTGAATAAATGTGTCCAATACTCTCAGAAAAGGAAATGAGTGGTTTTCTCTGGAACTACATCAGGGTGTTTTTTTACCACTTTGGGGAAGGTGGTGGCTAAAAGGAGGGGAAACGTTGCTAGCTTGTAGGGAAGAGTTAATGTAGAAGTTGAACTGAGCTGTGAAGGATGATCAGCAACTTTCCAAACAATATAGAGAAAGGCATTACAGGTAGGTGGAACAGTGTACACGAGGCTGGGATGTTTTTCAAAAGTACAGCAGCATAGTGAAGAGTTGAGTAACACATTGGGCAAGTACAGAGCAGGAAAGAGAATGGGTGGGACAGACAGGGGTATAACTAGCAGGAACACTACTAGGGAGGAGCACTAGTAGGCAGCCAGCACCACCTCAGAAGGCCTCTGCGTGAACCCAGTCTCCCAACTTCCTCTCCACTGTCTTGTCTAATGCCCCATACAGTCACCCTTTTCAGTCTAAAACTTACCTTTCTTTTAGGTTTGATGGGTTAATGTCTTTACTATACACATTTTGTGATCCCAGAGAGTGAGATTTAAGGACAATAGTAAAAATAGGCATATTTGAAAAATCTGAAAAAGATTTATATTTTGAAATAGATTATAAATTTTTGATTACTCAAATCCAAAAGACTGAAGCAATTGAAACTTAAAAAGAAATGACAGTTGGTAGTAGCCTGAGTCAGTCTATTTTCATCAATTTTAGTCTGTAGTGGGGAAAAAAAGCCACACAGGATTGTGGAAATAGATGTAAATTTGGGGGGGTATTGAAAAATGTCTTTAAAAGTCTTAGGCAATTGATAACTGACAAACTGAAATTTATCTTATGTTAATTATTATGTATTTGTACTATTAAGTAATGAGGAGTAGGAAATTATTGCAAACTGATTATAAACTGTAATGTTGTTCTTTTTATTCTTAAAACTACTCTAATTCTCTTTATTTTTAGTGGTAAAGCAGAAGATCTTGTGCCTTTTCATTACATTAAAAGTAGACAATGTACAGAAAAATTATACATTCATTAGTTCAACCCACAACCTCAGGGAATGCCCTTTTTGAGGTGGAGAATTCAGTGTGCCTTGGGTTAGGATACAGAGACTCAGAGCTGAGCATGGGAGCACAGAAGAAAGAAAGCAAAATCTCTGACTCAGGCAGGCAGCAATGAATTTGGGGAGAAAGGCACAGTGTGAGGTACCAAATTCCAGGGGGTGGACAGAGCCCAGAAACCAATGGAAGTAGAGACAAGCATCAGAGGAACCAGCCTGCTACAGAGACCTGTGCTGTGGTCTTGTCCAAGGACAACTTGAGAACTCTAAGATGCCACTGGTGGAATGTTCCAGTCTCCTGCCAGGAAAAAAGAAAAAAAAAAAAAACAAACTTTGGGAGGTTTTCACCACATATTTGAAGTATGGAAAACAAAGAAGTTTTTCTAAAACTATCCTAGGAGATCGTATTAAGAAGATCTGGAAAATAATATCAGAAGCCTTTGAATTTGAGGGAAAAATAGTATAAAACAAAGTGTACATTTCTGTACACTTCTAAGTGAACTAGAATTCTAATTGAAAGAATAATTAAGTTGTCAATAAATCCTTTTGTGATCTTAGTTCAAGTTGATAAGCTCTTCTAGTGTTATTACTCTTATAAACACCTGGCCAAGGTAGGCAATATCTAGTTGAGTCAAGATCTAAATTTCCAGAGTAGACAAAACCAAGTAAATAGTCCTCTTTTAGGATTCTTTCCTAAAAGAGACTTAAAGGGTATTTTGTTTTGTTGGCCTGGATAAGCAACTGTCCATCTAAATAATAGCACAATAATTTGTAGATAAGATAAATCATTTAGTGTCTCTATAGAATAACAAATCATGATAGTTCCTTTTTCATGTCAACATAGTCTTGATAACAGATGTTGGTGGAGGCAAAGCAATTGATACATTAGTCCCACTCAAAGAACAGGGAAGCCAGGTGCAGTGAAGCATGCCTGTAATCCCCACAGTTCAGGAGGATGAAGCAGGAGGATCACAAATTCAATAACTTAGCAAGGCCCTAAGCACTTAGTAAGACTATTTCAAAATAAAAAAATAAAAAGGGATAGGGATGTAGCTCAGTGGTAAAGCACCCCTAGATTCAATCCTCAGTACCAAAAACAAACAAATACAAAAAAAACAGGAAAGAAAGCAAGAGAATTGAGTATGTGACTTTGTCACATGGGTGAAGTGTGGTGGTTTGGAGGACTGAATGTTTGCCTTATTCCAGCAAGGCCTCTCCAGATCTGACTCACCTCTTGGGAAGGCACTGCCCACCTCTTTGTATCATAAATTGTTTAGTAAACCAACCATTCCTGAAAGCAAAAAGTTATAAAATTCGGTAAAATTTATCTTGAGCTCTGAATGAATATATCCAAATAAATATCATTTATTAAGGGAATGCAGTAATATATGACAGTCTTCAAAAAGTAAAGCTCAGCTGAAGCTTCAACTTGTTGCTTGTTTGGCATTTGAAGTCAGAGAAGAGACAGCCTTTTGCTTCCCACCACTTACCCTGGGACAGGCAGGCTGCCTCCTGGGAGAGGGCTTCTAAGGCCACTCTTTCAAGCCCATAACTGATTCACCACATCCTGCCCCCTGGAAATGGGGCACAGCCATGCTTTGGCACATCTGCCTTTTTTGAATGCTCCTGAAATGTTAACAGCTGCATCTGGGCTTGCCAAGAGGATGCTTTCCTGACACAAAAGGCCTTTCATTACAATTTTCAATGCCATGTGTGATATTTGAGTTCTTCTATTACTCTTTTTTTTTCTATTACTCTTATTCTTGAGGGTGCTTTTTGTTTAGAGCACTGTTTTTGCTTAGAGCACTGGTTAAAACTTGGGGATTGCACTGGAAGTGTAGTAGTGATAGAGCACTTGCCTAGAATACATGAGGCCCTGGATTTGGTCCCCTAGCATCACAAAAACAAAACAAAACAAAAAACTTGGGGATGTCTTTTCCTTAGACCTGAATTATTCTGTACACACAGACAGACTTATAAAAGTACACTAAATATACCTTTGGAATGAATGATCTTCCAGATGGAAGGAGAACACCTGAGCAATTCAATACAAACTGACATTTTTAATAAGTGACATATGATATCTTATGTTTTAGTGTTGTGTTCTTCTGATTTCAAATACTGTTTCTTAAAAGGAATTTAGGGAGATGAAAAGTTTATCATCCTTAAGTGTATCCTTTAGGGTTATTGATTTATTTACTTTGTACCCTTGGTGAGAACAAAGGAAAGAGAATATCAAGCTTACTTAAAAGTTGGCAGGGGTTTTCCCTCCAAACGTTTCAGTACAATTAATTAGGACAACAGGGAAGCTTTTCATGAAAGTTGTATCTTTGGGCTTAATTCAAGTTCTTCTGTCTTAACATGCTGATTACTAATTCCCTCCTATCCTGTCATGTAGCTTTTGATTGGTGACTCCCTGTCAAAAAGCAAATAGAAAATCAGATTGGTGGTGCACTGCTCTGCGGAATCCCAGCAACTCAGGAGGCTGAGGCAGGAAGATTGCAAATTCAAGCCCAGCCAGCAATTTAGGGAGATCCAGTCTCAAAATAAAAAATAAAAAATGTTGGGCTGGGGTTGTGGCTCAGTGGGAGAGTGCTCGCCTGGCATGTGTGAGACCCTGGATTCAATCCTCAACACCACATAAAAATAAATAAGTGAAATAAAGGTATTGTGTCCAGCTACAACTAAAAAATAAATAAATAAATAAATAAAAATAAATATTTTTTTAAAAATGTAAGGTCAGGCAACAGCGACCAAAGGAGGCAGATTTTAAAAGCCTGCTGAATGAATTGAGATTTCACTCCTGGGCGGAACCCTCAGACCAACAGAATGGGTCTAAGGAGAAACACACTGGGGCTTGACTGGACTGGAATTTTTATCGGGCTTAGGGCAGGAAGGGAGGGCTTAGGCTAGGAAAAAGGATTTTTAGAGTCCCTTGTTCTACTGGGGTTGGTGGGAGGAGGGTAGCTGGCTAAGATCCAGGATTAGCCAGGAGACCTGGCTGATGGACAGGCGGTTCTGTCAGTGCCTGATTGGTGGTTCTTTCCAGTCCTCTGGTTGCTTGGTGCTTTGTTCCTCAGCCACCTCCACCAGCCTAACAAAAAAGGCTCAGTGGTAGAGTGCCCCTGGGTCCAATTCCTAGTACAGAGAAAGAGAAAAGAAAGAAAAGGAAAAAATGTAGAGAGCTGGATATAGTGTTGCCTACCTCTAATCCTAGCTACTCAAGAGGCTGAGGCAGGAAGATTTCAAGTTGAGGCCAAAATTGCTTTTAAAAAAGGGCTGGCAATAGAGCTCATCAGTCAAGTACTTGGATAGCATGTGAGAGGCCCTACAATTCCCAGTACCATTAAAAAATAAAAGAAAGAAATTGGAAACAGATTTCCTAACAGTAAAGTTATGATGTATCTAACACAATAAATCATATTCCTAATTTCAAATTATAGTTTTGATCAAAGGGGAAATATCACTGTATAAATTACTGTTTCCAAAACACAATTACTGTTATAATTAATTTTTTGATTTTTATCTATCTATAAATATTATTTAGTTTCTGATAATGTTATCTTATCCATATACTCATAACATATGGATAAGATAACATTTTTTTTTTAAGTGCTGGGGATCAAACCCAGGGCCTTGCACATGCTAGGCAAGTGCTCTACAGGATTAGACTGTAGTCTAAAACTGATCTACACTCCCAGCCCTTTTTAGCGGATAGAAATTGAGGATCTGTCAACAAGGATTTTATTAGCTAGTGGGAGAAATCAAGTGGACCTATATGAAGACATCTCTACCAAGTGATGTTCCACATTGTAGTAGAGGTCATGACCCAGGCTTCTTCAGGACTGTGACACTTATTTCCCCAGTTGCTGAGAGTGAAGGTCCAGCAACTGGTTGATGAGAGGCTGTAGTCCCCAACCTACAGAAAGGGTAACTCAGAGGGAACATTCCAGCTCCAGGCCCTGTGGGACAGTTTGACCTTTGGTACAGTTTCCACAGTTTAACTCCTCCCTCTGCCCATTCCCAATTCCTTCACTTCCCTACAGGTATTGACCCCAGGGCACTTCCCATTATATTTTCTGTTTGCAAATCTCTGTTATAGGGTTTGATTGCTGGGGGAATCCCAGCTACAACACCTTCAAATACTTACAAAACAAAATTGAGAGGCCCAGGAATCAGTCTTGCTACCATCACCTTAGTTTCCTCTCTCAACTTCCTCAAAAAGGGTTGGTTGGATCAGATCTCCAAAGTAACATAAAAGTCTAATGTGTCACAATAATCATTCAATTTGGGTTGCTCTTCTAAAAATAACTACTATCAACTGAAAAGAATGCAGAATCAAAACTCAATAACTTGGATTCAGTTTCCCAAATCAATTACTAATCTTGGCAACATGAATAGAATTCCCTGCAAATATCCATTTGACAACAGAAGAAACTGAGGTAAATCATCTCTATTGTGAGTTTAATTCCACAGCCTTCAGTTTCTTTCTTTCCTCTGTGCTTACAGGAGCCAAGTAAATCTATTCAAATATCTCATTGCTTGGAACCTGGTCAGTAGTCTCATAGATGGTCAGTAGAATCCATCTGGAATCAGATATCTCAGAATCAACCTATACTTTATTAATATGCTTAAATGATGAAATATTAAAGGAAGAAAGGACTTTAGTACAATTTATAAAGATAATATGGAAAAATTGTAAAGAATTTGCTAAATGAAATAAATCCACTAATTATAATACACGACTCCCCTGCTTAAAGTCTCAAATCCTTGGAGTCTTATTTTATCATCTTAGATTATTTTTTATGATGTAGATATTGTTAAAACCATTGCAATACTTGTTTTAACCCCTTTGTTCCTAGCAGGTGTCTCAAAACAAACCATATCTGACAGAGGCACATTGTCAGTTGCTGCTACTAGCACCAGGGTATGCTTCCTGTAGTTTTTGGTTTTTTGTTTGTTTGTTTGTTTGTTTGTTTGTTTGTTTTGGGGGGAGGTACCAGGGATTGAACTCAGGGGCACTCAACCACTGAATCATACCCCCAGCCCTATTTTGTAATTTATTTAGAGACAGGGTCTCACTGAACTTCTTAGCACCTCGCTTTTGCTGAATGAGTTTGTGAATCTCCTGTCTCAGCCTCTCAAGCTGTTGGGATTATAGGCATGTGCCACTGTGCTTGGCTACTTTTTGTTTTATAATGATGGGTAAAAGTTGGGTCCTGTCCAGAAGAGGCAAAGATGCATGAGAAAATGTGTTGTCTCTCCATTGCACATGCTGTGTCTTCTGCCTAGAACACTCCTCCACCACTTCTTCATCTGGTCAGCTCCTACCACTATACACATCCCCAAAACTCTCAGCTAAGACATTGCATCCCTACAGAAAAGCTTTATTGATGCTGCAACATGGGTGAGCAACCTTCCACAGTTTTCCACAAATGTCTGCAGGTCCTTAGTATATAGGGCTTTGTCTATCTCCTCGCACCGATTGGACTTAAGATCAGGATGGTGGCCCTCAGCTCTGCTGCCTTAAGCACAGTGTCTGCTACATAATATGTGCTCAGTATCTGGCAAACAAATATTGGCAATCTTTACAAGCCAAGAAGATTTATTTTTGAACAGCTGTGCCAAACTTTAAGAAGCAAAGATATGTACAGACCACAAATCATCATCTTAAAAGAGTATAAAAAGCCAAACTTTATTAAATCCCTCTTTCTCCCCGCCTAGGTACTAAAATGTTTTGAAAGTTACATAAAAGGAAACAAGTAAGTTAAATGGTGAGAAATTAAATGTCAGTGTTATCTTAGTGAGGTAACCATGGAGCTAGTAACACTAGTTCAAAAAGCTGAACAGACAACTAAAAGATTAGAGTCTTTTTTACACAGCATCATCAATTTTACTCCTTTATTAAACTGTGGGGGGGAAGATTAATTTTTTCCACATCAGAAGTATTTTATAGAATATCTTTTAAAATGATAAAGACTCTAGAACGGCTCTGGTTGTTATGAAAAAGCAATAGATATTCAAGACATTCATCAGAGTAAAGTGAGTGGTTTTGGTTAATGCTGGGGATGAATTGCTATGATAATCCCCACTGTGGTTTAGGGTTACCTAAGAATCAAGTGTGTGGGCCTTCTTTGGACCACGTTACCATGTCAACCTGAACTTTCCTCCAGCATGCAGGGAGGAAGACTTAAGGAAGAATGGGTAAAAATGGTTCCTGTTGAAGGAAAAGGTTTCATATATCCTTCCTTGCTTCACCTGCCTTCTGACAATCCTTGATATGCTCCTCCATGTGGTTTGCCATCTGCTCTGCCCTCGAACACACAGCTTCTACCACCCATCGCCAGGATCCACCCGCTTTCTCCCCACCTGATTGCAGAAGCTGGTACTCCTTCAGCCAACGAGGCCATAACCATCAGGGTAAAAATGGTTCAGGACATTTAATGGGTAGTCTAAGCAAGACTATTAATATTTTGATATTTTTCTTTCCTTTTTAAAGTTTATTTATTTTTGTGGAGCCAGGAGTTGAAACCCAGGGCACTGACAAGTGCTAGGCAAGCACTCTACCACTCACTGAGATAATCCCCAGCTACATCATTTCCTTGGATTAAGATGAAGTCCTAATCCAAGGAAATGAATTCCCAATTTTCAAAGTTTCAGGAATCAGTAAGCAAGTGGTTCTGGGACTCTGCCCATGGCAGCTGTCTACTCCACCTACTTAGATGGCTGATGTATCTTGGATCTTAGTCTCTATTCAACAAAAAACAAAAACATTTTTTCAACAAAAATTTGCCTAGGGTTGTGGCCCTTAAAAATACTACAATCATATGTAATGCTTTGAGAAAAATCACAATCATGAAAACCTCAGGGTAAATCATTCAAATACTTCATATAATCTGACACTATCAAACATTCATATGGTCACAACCTCCCAATCCCTAAGTCAGAGTAAAGGGAAAGCAGTTTTGATTCGAACAGATTTTGCTCAGCTAAAACAGTCCTGGAAAAAATATCAGCATTCAATCAAGTTTAGACAAGACTTTTTTTGGTGGTGGTTAAAGATTGTTACAATGGTTTCCTGCTAGGCTTTCTTGCCCCTTTCCAAATTGTTTACAATTACCCCTCCCTCCCCAGGGGCTTTGGAGTGAATCATCAACTTTTCTTTTTCAAGCACAGTGTTAAATTAGGCTACAGCCTGGAACCAAACATTTGTTCTTACAAGCATTTCTTTCATGTCATCAGCTGTAATGGAAACCAGAAATTCAGTAGTTAGGCCTTATCTCCAGCAAAGCAGAGGCAGGGCAGGAGGCCTGCAGATCCCCTGTTGTATACCACTTAAAAAATCATATTTAAGGGTTGAAGAATTAATGCTAAAATAAGATTTAGATTTATATGAGGACAACCCTTGTTGGGTCCCCTCTTGCCCCAGGATTTCTGTTTCTATGCACACTTGAATAAATCCTAGTCTTATACTTGCTTATTGTTAAAGAAATGAAATAAACTTACATGAAAATTAATCATTTATTTTATGCAGAAGAAATGTATATTATTTATATTGAGTAAAAAGTGAAAGACAACTTCCTTGAATCTCAGTCTTATATGCCTGCAAAGGTCATCTCACACATTAAAATAAATGGTGTTTTTCAAATTCCAGCTTCAAGAAATCAAAAGATGCTTTCAGTCTATTTTTAATTTCAGGGAGAAGAAATTATTGAATGTAAGAATACATAACTATAATAATGACTACCTTAGTGGTATACTATTATGAAAATCAAGCCTTTATCAAAAGATATAAATGAGATGGCATGTATAAAAGCACCTACCATCATTCATAAATCCATTCATCCATTCAATAAACAGTGCTATCACTCTGTCCCTATGCTGCAGCAGTGCACAAAACATACCAAAGACCCTGGTATGTGGAGCTTCTATTGCAGAGAGGGAAAGATGAGACAGATTATAAACAAAATACATCAACAAATAAAGTGGGGCTGGGGATATGGTTCAAGTGATAGCGCGCTCGCCTGGCATGCGTGAGGCACTGGGTTCGATCCTCAGCACCACATAAAAATAAAATAAAGATATTGTGTCCACCTAAAGCTAAAAAATAAATATTAAAAAAAAAACGAATAGAGTAAGTTATATGATGAAATGCTTTAGAGAAATAGAGCAGGGAAGGAAACTGCAGCATGATGGGGTAGGAAGGAAGTTACAATTTCAAATAGGACAGTCAAGGAAGATAGTGTTTGAATGAGGCCATGAATGAGATGTGACTTTGAAGGATAAGACTCCAGGCAGAGAAAAACACAAGTGCAAGGGCCCTGAGGTAGGAATGACTGGCAGAGCAGAGTGTAAGTGCAAGATGAATAGGGGGAGGGTGTTCTGAGAGCAAGTCTTTGAAGTAAATTGGGGGTGGGGACAACCAGGTCACATAAGGTCTTTAGAGCATTGTGAAGCTTTGGCTTTTACTTTGAACAAGGTGGGAAGATTTTGAAGAGAGAAGTGACATGATCTGACTAAGCCTTTAAGCAACCTATTTGGATGCTGTGTATTTGTAGGATAGAAGGAGGCAGATAATATACACTGCAGAAATATTCCCTTGTTATAAACTGTATTTTACCCTTAAGTTTCCTCTTTTTAATTTTTTTTTTGAGGGGGGGGTAACCAGAAATTGAACTCAGGGGCACTCAATCACTGAGCCACACCCCCAGCCCTATTTTGTATTTTATTTAGAGACAGGATCTTACTGACTTGTTTAGCACCTCACTTTTGCTAAAAGGAAAAAGAAGGTTTACTGCTTTGCTAGGAATAGCACAGGGGACTCCTGTCCCAAAGGCTGTGATTTCTGCCCATCAGCAGGAACAGGGGGCTTTAACAGGTGACTCAAAGGCTACATTCCACGTATTCTGTGTCTGGAGTTGTAATTCACTTGTTCATTTGGGAGATGGTCATTTCTGAGATCTTCTGGTACTATCCAAAGTCTGGACTACTTTGTTCCTCTGGTGGGTGTGTATTTAAGCACAGATAAATCTGCCTAAAATGGGAAGGAAATGTAATCCTGTTTCCCCTGAGATTAGGGAGAGGGAGAGAGGAAGACAAAGAAACCTGTACATTTTAAAAATAAGTTGCAGTGGCAGAGCAGCTTTTGCTGAGGCTGGCTTTCAACTCACGATCCTCCTGCCTCAGCCTCCCAATTAACACTGTGCACACCAAGCCTGGCTTAAATTTTTTTTTTAATTAAAATTTTTAAAAAAAAATATACATGTGTATAAAGTTCCCTCTTATTCCACCTTTTAAAAATTTTATTTTCTTGTTCTCCATGTATTCGTAGTTGTAATATATTCATATTTGTAAGCAATACAGTTGCATTTCTTTAAAACACTGAATAAGGTTCAGACTTTTCACCATTAAGTCAAACTGGTTTTTCATTTGATGTTTTCTTTTCCTTAATTTGGGCAAAGGATTAAAAGTTTATTTTCCCTGAGAAAAAATAAATAGGCAGAGGTAGATAAGAGTAGCCATAACACTAATGGGAAACATTTTTAAGCATCTCTGTGTGCTAAGTACAGCACTAAGCTTTCAACAATGAATCAGTTCATTGGATCTTCACAAAGAGCTTTCTGGAGTTCGTACCATTGTCATACCCATTTTCACAAATGAAGAAAAGACAAGTTAAATTACTATTTGAAGCCAGGTTTGGATTGAAACAGAAGCTATGAAGCTCAGAACCTGTGCAGTTGACTGTAACTCTATCTTACTGGATAGCATGAAGAGCAATATTTGTTGGTCAGGAGTATCCTGACTGCCAGGAGTAAGCAGAGTCTATTGCAGAATAGGATGTAGAGTGATTAACACCCCTCTAATGCCTCTACTAATTAGTGAACAAATGGCCTCTCTGTAGAAGTCGGCCTTTCGTGAGTTTGGTTTGCTTGAATCAGCCCCTCTCCCTTTCCTACATCCCACATCCACCTCAGATTCCACTGTTACTCCCTGATCCACCTCCATTGACCAGAGTTTTCATCAAGCCCCCAGGGTGGGCTATGATGACTACCAAATCCTGCACCAAAGGGCCAGCTTGCCTTCTCTGTACACCACAGTTCCAAGTAGACTGTTCTAAGTTGTTTACAGCACAATACAAATTTATTTGGGGAAAAGCTTTTAAGTTATTTTTATGCCATGATTTTGATTTATTTAGGTTTCTCCCGCCTAATTGAAGAAGCTTAGGACATTTTGGTACATAAATCTGATTTGTCATTTTGCACTCTTGATCGGTTACAGCTCAGGAATGTGGGGTTCCTATCTTATTTGCCATCTGACACAGGGGAAAGTGAGGTGGTGGACGTGTATATTTTATTTAGTTAATGTGGCATGGTTTCAAGATTTATATCTTGCTTTAACTTGGTGAGAAAAATGCATTTGGAGTTTAAATAAACTGACTGACTCTATTGGAAAACTACAAAAAAATTTTTTTTCACGTTGGGTGCAGGCCGGTCGTAATCCTAGCTACTTGGAAGACTGAGACAGGAAGATGGCAAGTTCAAGGCCAACTTAGCAAGATGAGAGAAAGGAAGGAAGGAAGGAAGGAAGGAAGGAAGGAAGGAAGGAAGGAAGGAAGGAAGGAAGGAAGGAAAGAGTTGGGGAGATAGCTGAAAAGTGCCTCAGGTTTGATCCCCAGTATTGAAAAACAAAAAGATTTTTCAGCTTCTTTTTCTTTTTTTCTCTCTTCTCTTCTTCTCAGAGTATTTGCCTTCCATTGAATTCCTTAGTACTACTTAGCAAATTATTCTTCTCAGAAAAACATTGATAAATGTTTATATATATATATATATATTGCATATACTTTATGTATCTAACAGCAGGTGTGTATGTATAGCAGACTTCTTTTGTTTAAAAGAAAAAATATTCTGCTCGATAATAGAACTTAGTAGCTGTTTACAGAAAGAAGAAGGCAGAGGATCAGGAACAGTGGAAAAAAGGAGATTTTATTCCATTGTTTATACCACTCCCCACCTTTGGAAATTTGTACAGTAATTGTAAACTATCTATTCAAGTTTGTTAATTGATTTACTTTTAAAAATAAATTACTCCTCTCTTATGTAGGGTCAAAAGCATTATATCATTTATGTAGAAATAAAATGATAAACTGCACTGGATAAATGTTGCTTTAGAAAAATATTCCTCACACACAGCTGGGTGCAGTGGCACATGCCTATAATCTCAGGAGGCTGGAAGGTTCAAAACCAGCCTCAATGAATTAGCGAGGCCCTAAGCAACTTGGCAAGACTCTCTCAAAATAAAAAATAAAAAGGACTGGGGATGGGGCCCAGTGGTGAAGTGCCTCTGGGTTCAATCCTTGGTATAAAACAGAAAACAAAAAAACTTGTTAAAGGACTGGGGATTTGAGTGGTAGAGTGCTTGTCCAGTCTGCTCAAGGGCCTGAATTTGATCCTTTCACCAAACCATTGCTGAAAGCTCAGTTCTGTCCCTGGTGCCAATTCAATAATGAGAACACGTTTTGAGAAAAAGGAAAATGAAGGTTTACTGCTTTGCTGGGAATAGCACAGGGGACCCCTGTCCCAAAGGCTATGTGATTCTGCCCATCAGCAGGAACAGGGGGCTTTAACAGATGACTCAAAGGCTACATTCCACATGTTCTGTGTCTGGAGTTGTAATTCACTTGTTCATTTGGGAGATGGTCATTTCTGAGATTTTCTGGTACTATCCAAAATCTGGACTATTTTGTTCCTCTGGTGGGTGTGTATTTAAGCACAGATAAATCTGCCTAAAATGAGAAGGAAATGTGATCCTGTTTCCCCTGAGATTAGGGAGAGGGAGAGAGGAAAGCAAAGAAACCTGTACATTTTAAAAATAAGTTGCAGTGGCAGAGCAGCAAGGGCTATATTCAAACCATAAAGTGGACGTCTGTTACAAAATGACAACAACTAAAACTTGCCAAATGAACCACTCTCCAATAAATATTAAGCCACTGTTTTAGTCCATTTTCTGTTGCTATAACAAAATATCTGAGACTGGGTAATTTATAAAGACTATTAGTTTATTTGGCTAATGGTTCTAAAGGCTGGGACATCTAAGAACGTGGTGCTGACATGTGCTCTGCATCTGGTGAGGGTCCTTCTACTGTGTCATAACATGGCAGACTACTTCATATGGTGAGACAGAGCAAGCTAGCTCCCTTATCCTCTTCTTAAAGCCAGAGTGATATCCTGAGAGCTTACCCTCATCACCTCATCTAATCCCAATTACTCCTCAAACTCAAAACTCCAGATACTATTAACATATAAATTTAGAAATTAAAATTTCAATATATTGAATTTGAAGCATAAATCATAGCAGTCATATTCCAGTAGAAATTAGAGCAATATATTCTAAAACATAATTTATTATTATTATTATTAATTTTGGTACTGGGGTTGGAACCATGGAGCCACATCCCCAGCCCTTTTTATTTTTTTATTTTGAGACAGGGCCTTTCTAAGTCACTTAGGGCCTCTCTAAATTGCTGAGGCTGGCTTTGAATTTGTGATCCTCCTACCTCAGCTCACCAGCATGCTGGGATTATAGTCATGAGCCACTACGCCTGGCCTAAATTATAATTTTAAAAGATTTCACAGTGATGCCATGTTTCTTCATCTTATATCAGTAACAGCAAAATACAAATATGGTAGCAAGTACTGAAAGACATTCATTACTAAATGAACACAAAGTGTTACACTTAGTGGTGCCCAAACTCTGGAAACATTACCAAAAAGTGAAGAAAAATGCAAAGATACTATAATCAACATCATTTTTTAAATATCTGATAAGATAAAATAACAAATATAAATATTGTCAAGGAGAAGCCAAAATTATCATTTGTACATGACATTATGTACTTGAAGAAAATAGAAGAACCCGTCCCACCTATTAGAACCAATGTTAGGTGGGCAGTAGCAGACTGCTTAGAAGTTAATTCATTAGGTGCTGGCATGTTTTAAACATGCAAAGAAGGAAGTTGGACTCCTACCTCACACCATCCACAAACATTAACTGAAAATGGGTCATCAACCTAAAAATAAGAGGTAAAACTACCAAAATCTTAGAAGAAAACAGGAGTAAATCTCTGTGACCTTGGATTAGGCAATGGTTTATTAGATATTGCCCCAAAAGTATAATAAACGACAACAAATTAAAGGAATTCAACCAAGAAAGTTTAAAGATAACATATGGAACAGAAGAAAATATTTTCAAATCACATATTTGATAAGGAATTCTAACCACTCAAGAGTAAGAAGACAAAAACAAATAGCAAAGGAATGAAATAAACATTCCTCCAGAAGATACATAAATGTCCAAAGAGCACATGACAAGATACTTGCTAGGGTATGAATATTTGTATCCTCTCAAATACATAACATGAAATTTAATCCCCAGTCCAGTGGTGTAGGAAGTAGTGCTCCTGGAAGTAGGGCATCTGGAGTTCTCAAGAGTGGGTTCAGTGCCCTTGTAAGAGTCATGAGAGAACCCTTTTGTCTTTCTGCTATGTGAGGTCATAGTCAGAAGTCACCATCTATGAAGACACCAGACACCACATGTGATGGCACTTTGATCTGGACTTCCCAGACTCCAAAAGTATTTCTGGGACTTATAAATTGCCCAGTCTCAGGATGTGATAAGACAATGCTTGTTCTGTCTCAACCTCAACTATGTATTCTGCAATTCAGGCCTGACCCTGATGTCCAGAGTTAACACAGACCCCACAGTGAAAGGACACAGTTCCCATCAGACTGTCCTTACATCAGATACCAGCCACACTAGGACTCCCTGTGCCACCTGCACTTCTCAATAACTGTCTAAAAATTCAGAGCTTTCCATGATAATTACTAGATAATTCACTAGAGTGACACACAGATCTCAAGGAAAAGCTATATTTGTGATTACAGTTTTATTATACAGATCAGGAATAGGGATCAGGGATAGCTGAGGGAGAGATAAATAAAGAAGAGGAAATGGAGGTCCACTGCTAATGGGTGCAGGGTTTCTTATTGGGGTAATGACAATGTTCTATAAGTTGATAATGGCAATGTTCTATAAGCTGATACTTAATGAACATTAAAAACATTGATATGTACACTTTTGAGGGGTGAATCTTATAGTATGCAAATTATATGTCAAGTTTTCATTTAAAAACCAGTTGTGCCATGTGCAGTGGCACACACTCTAATCCCAGTGATTCAGGAGGCCGAGGCAGGAAGATTGTAAGTTAGAGGCCAGCCTGAACAATTTAATGAGACTCTCAACAACTTTGCAAAACCCTGCTTCAAAATAAAAATCCAAAAATAAAAAGGGATAGTGATGTAGCCCAATACTTCAAAACAACAAGAACCACTAACAAACAAACAAACAAAAATAAAAACACCATTCATCAGGTTAGGTAAGAGTTAGAAAATATAATGAAAAAAAATCCCACTTAATAAGAATTGGGGGCTTCCATGTGTAGCTCAATAGTAGACCACCTACCTATCATGTGCAAGGTCCTATGTTCATTCCCAAGGTAGGGAAAGATAAATTGTATGGTACATTCTATTTAGAGGCTGAAGTACTAGGGATTTAAACCAGGGATGCTTTATCACTGAGTCTTATCCCCAGGCCTTTGTATTTTCTACTTTGAAACAGTGTCTTGCTAAGTTTCTGAGGCTGCCCTTGAACTTGTGATCCTTCTGCCTCAGCCTCCTAAATTGCTGGGATTACAGGCAGGCACACTGCATCCAGCAGAAAATATATACTATTAAAAGAACAAAACAAACAAAAAAGAATGAATTGAACATTAAATCTGCAGGCCTATAATAAATGGAAGGCAAAACTATGTTTCTGGATGTGTGAGAGTGTGTGTGTGTGTGTATGCACGCATGTACGCCCTTTGCCCTGTGTGCTGAGGATCAAACCCAGGCCTTGTGCATGCTAAGAGGACACTTACTGAGCTATACTCTCAACTCTTCTGGATATTTTAATACTGTGAAAAGTAAATTTTTTCTATATTAATGTATAAATTAATTAATGTATCTTAATTAAAATCCCAAAATAATTGGGAGGGGGACAGAAAATATGCCAAAATTGATAATAAATATACCAAAGAATAGACAAGGCTGGGGTTGTACCTCTGTGGTAGAGCTTCGCTTAGCACGTGAGGCACTGGATTCAATCCTCAGCACCACATAAATAAATAAAGGTATTGTGTCCATCTACAACTAAAAAATATTTTTAAAAAAGAGTAGATATGTAAGATGTAAGAATAATCTACATTTTGAAAAAGAAAAATAGATTTAAGCACTAAAGATAATATGTTTTTTTAAAATATAGAGATATGTTATATAGTTATAAAACTGTACGAATTAAATGTATTGTACAGCATGGGACTCACAGAACAATCACAATTAAAAGTCCAGAAACTGGGCTGGGGATGTGGCTCAAGTGGTAGTGCGCTCGCCTGGCATGCGTGCGGCCCCGGTTTGATCCTCAGCACCACATACAAACAAAGATGTGGTGTCCGCCAGAAACTAAAGAAATAATAAATATTAAAATTCTCTCTCTCTTAAAAAAAATTTTAAAAAGAAGTTTTTTTTTTTAAAAAAAAAAGTCCAGAAACTGATTTAAATT
The DNA here is from genome assembly GCF_052094955.1 of Ictidomys tridecemlineatus. Lineage (NCBI taxonomy): Eukaryota > Metazoa > Chordata > Mammalia > Rodentia > Sciuridae > Ictidomys > Ictidomys tridecemlineatus. The sequence continues at coordinate 164,727,931 of NC_135482.1, forward strand.
TATTTAAGAATTTAAGGATAGCATTTCAAATGAGGAGAGAAAAGATGTATTATGACATATCTCCTAATGTTTAGGCAATTGGAATAATTGCCTAAACATTAGGAGAAGATACAGAGTCCTACTTAAGAGATATAATCCAAAGTTTGAAAAGTTAAAAATTTTAATATAAAAAATTTAATGAATGCATAAATTCCTGAGAAAAATATAAAAATATACATTCTCTTAGATTACTTAGACAGTTATCAGTATAGAAAATCTTTTTTTTTCTTTTTGCAAAGCAACATAGGCAGAAGAATAAAGAAAAATATATTATGCATTTGCCTGGCATGGTGACGCTCACCTTTCATTCCAGCTACTCAGGAGATTGAGGCTAGGATCTCAAATTTGAGGTCAGCCTGAGCAACTAAGCAAAACCTTCAGCAACTTAACTAAGCAAAGCTCTCTGCCACTGACTGAGCTACAGCTCTAATCCTGGATTTATTTTTTTGAACAAAATTTTATACTAGCACAAATAAAATTCTTCATTTTATATTTAATTTGTGTAGCATAATAATGAAAATGGACATTTTAACAAAAATGTATATGAGGGTTTTACTAGCTTTCCCCAGGGCCTCTCAATTCTTTTATTTTGAACTAATTCTCTGGAAACAACTCTGCTGTCACCATCCTTCTAGATGTTTCTCTAGCTGTAGACATCTCCATCTCCATTTTGATATCTAAGAGTCTTGTCAATCTTAACTCGTTATGTCATATAATCATTTATATAGGACACCTATTAAAAAAAAATTAAATTGAGGGCTGGGACTGGGGCTCAGTGGTAGAGCACTTACCTAGCATGTTTAAGGCACTAGGTTGGAGCCTTAGCACCACATAAAAAAATAAATAAATAAAGTTAATATAAGGAAAAAAAATTTAAATTGAGCAACAAATTTACCACTTAGGGTCACTTTGAAATAAATGTTTTAGAGTTCCACATTTTTAAAAAATTGTTGTTTTGTTTTTTAATGGACCTGGGGAACTGAACCCAGGGGATCTTTACCTACATTACCTGCCCTTGTGTTTATTTATTTATTTGCTTGTTTATTTATTCATCCATTCTTTTTTAATGCTATTGTATTTTTTATATTTTTATTGTATTTATTTATATGTGATGCTGAGTATCAAACCCAGTGCCTCACACATTCTAGGCCAGTGCTCTACCACTGAGCCACAACCCCAGCACCCCCATTCATTTTTTTTTTTTTTTTTTAGAGAGAGAGAGAGAGAGAGAGAGAGAGAATTTTTTTTTTTAATGTTTATTTTAGTTCTAGGCGGACACAACATCTTTGTTTGTATGTGGTGCTGAGGATCGAACCTGGGCCGCACACATGCCAGGCGAGCGCGCTACCGCCTGAGCCACATCCCCAGCACCCCCCATTCATTTTTTAAAGAAAGTCTTGCTAAATTGCTAAGACCAGCTTCAAACTTGTGATCCTCCTGTCTCAGCCTCCTGAATCACTGGGATTAGAGGTAAGCATCACTGAGCCTAGCTTAGACTTCTATTGTTTTAAGAAAAAAAAATAGGTGAATGACTAGAGCATTTGAAAAAAAAATCATATATATATATAAATCATAAATATATATGTATGTGTATGTATGTATATATCTCATATCATATCAGCTGTAGGTTATGATTTCTAACCTATTTTAATGTTCCTGTGTCAATTGCATTGAAATAGTCACAGAATTGAAAACTTGGGACTTAGTGGGTTCATGTGTTCAAAACATACCTCTTGATGCCAGTATTCCCCACCCCTCTTCCCTGCCTCCATCCTATATTCTTCTCTCCTACATCTGCTCAAGGTAAATATCTACAAGTTATCCTTGGTTATTTTCTCTCTTCCACATACTACATTCAATCCATGAGCAAGTCCAACTGGCTTTGCACCTGGAAACCACTACCAAATTCTTGCCCCCTCCACCACTGCCTCCCAGGACCAGCCCTATCAGCTCTTGCCTGAACTACTTTAGAGGTTTTCCAAACACACTCCCAGCTTCTACTCTTCTTCTCTCTCTTTCTCTTTTTTTCCTGTTTGTGTGGTGCTATGGATTAACCACAGGGCCTTGCACATGCACATGCTAGGCAAGCGCTCTACCACTAAGCTACAGTCCCAGCTTCTTCGTTTTTTTCTCTATAAACATGTTTATTGGGCTGGGGTTGTGGCTCAGCGGTAAAGCGCTTGCCTAGCATGTGTAAGGCACTGGGTTCGATCCTCAGCACCACATAAAAATAAATAAAGGTCCAACAACAACTAACAAAATACTTAAAAAAAAAACATGTTTATTTGCTACTGAAAATTAAAATAGTATACCAAAATTTCCTTTTATTGTGATTCAAATTTTTAAAAAACCAGAAAACTAATTATTTGCCCTAATTATTATGTTCCAGTGAAACTCCCCCAATGTTTCTCATTCTTTCCCCATACGTTATTTTGCTTAAAATTCTTGCTGTTGAGTTTCATATCACTCAACCTCTAAAACACAGGGCCATACTTGAGATTTATTGGGCAACTTCTACTCTTATGTTCTTAAAATCCACAGAGCAGCCATGGTGATTTTTAAAGGGATATTTTTTATTAGGTACAACATTTACATGATCCAGCACTCAACACACAATAGAAAAATAGCAGAGAAGTCTTACACCCCCTCCCACAATCCTTACCTCAACCCTCTGATGATAATCTTGTCCATCTGTTTTTTAATCCTTTTAGGGTGTTTAAGGCAAATACAAGCAAATTTAAACAAATATAAACAAATATAAACAAATTTTCTCCCACCTTAATACACAAAAGATAGCCTACTACATACACTCTTCTGTATCTTGCTTTTGTTCACTTACCAATATGTCCTAAAGTTCTTCCACATCAGCACATGGAGATCTTCCTGGTTTATTTTTACAATTGCATATCATACCATCATTTATTTAATCAGGTGCCTTTTACTGAACATCACATTGGGTCCATCTTTTTTTCTCTGACAAATAGTGCAACAACAAACAACCCTGTACATGTATCATTTCATACACCAGGAGATGCATTTATGGGAGAGAGTCACAAACATAATTACAAGATCATATATTTTAGTATGAAGAATGAAAGATTTGGAGATAACTCTGATTGTTACTTCCTCTGCTTAAAGGCCTCCAAGATTTCTCATCTCTATCAGAATGAAAAGGATTAGTGACACTCACAAGGCCCTTGTCTACTTCTTTGATGTCACCTGTTAATTTAATTTGAGACAAATTAAATTTAGCAAATTTTATTTGAGAAAAGAAGTGATTCATGGATGGGGCAGCAGTCTGGACCAAAATTAGTTGATAATGTCCCACCCCACCACTGTGTAGGCTATAATTAAAGACAGAAAAATGAGTGACATACAGAAACAGCCGGACTAAATGGTAAATGCAACTGACATTTACTTTATCCTCGGTCATTTTTTGATAAGTTTCAGCCTCTGGTTGGCTGGAGGTTCAGCTGCTATGATTGGCTGAGACTCTGCTACTTTTGACAAGAGTCTACTTCCTGGTTAAGTTACAGTCTGTTTACACATCAAGTTAGGTTAGGCCTGCTGGACACTGCAGTATGCACCTGTAATCTCAGCTGCTTGGGAGGCTGAAGCAAGAGGAATCCAAGTTCAAGGCCAGCCTGGGCAACTTATTGAGATTCATCTCAAAATAGAAAGAGTTAGAGATATAGCTCAGTAGTAGAGGCCTTAGGTTCAATTTCCAATACTGCATAAAAAGCAAAACAAAACAACCACAAACACATCAAACAACAAAACCTTTTAGGCCAAACATAAGTCTTTTCCCCCTTTTCACTGTGGAATAAACATATTAGCTTTCCTTCATCAATATCATAGAATTCTGTACCTTTTGAAGGTGGGCAGTTTTACTTGGTAGTTGATTTGTGTTGCATTTGTGCTGCATCATCAATGTGTATAAAAATTCAATCATCAGCTAGAGATCTGACAAAGGAGCTGACTTGGAAGGGAGAAAGCAATACTAATGTTTAATGGAAGTAAGTGGATTTTATAAGCAGTCATTTGACAAGTAAACATATCTAGGTTATGATGACTTCCAATCTTCTACAAATTTCAAACACCAAGGATTCTGATAAGGAAAGGTGAGATACTGCTTCATGGAGACCATGGATCTCCGAGACATAAAGATAAAACTCTATCCTTCTATATAGAAACGTTACAAGGTCAGGTAAGAGCATTGGGCTGGAAATTGCAAGTCCTGGGTCCTCTTGCAAAATCTGACACTAAGTAAATTGTGAGGGATGAGATAAGTCATTTAATCTTTCTTTTCCCGCTTCATTCTATTGTCTGAAAAGGAAAAAAAACGGAATTTAATCATGATTCTTAATTTTTTACTTACAGTGGATTTATTTTATTTCTCCCCTCATTTCCATATATTGAGAAATTTCTTTCCTTTCTTTTTTATATTATTTATTGATTGATTGATGCTGGGGATTGAATCCAGGGCTTTGCACATGATAGACAAGGGCTCTACCTCTGAGTTACACTCCCAACCCAAGAAATTTTGTCTATTAAAATATGCTCATTTACTACATCAACTAATGTATAATCATTAGTTACCATGATTATTGTTCATTATTAACATTTTAATTGTTGTTAAAATGTACTATATATAATTTTAAATTCTACTTAGCATTAATAACCAATTGCCATTGGTTGAGCTGGTGTAATATCAATCAAAGCAAAGAAACTAAGTTTTAACTGGGGTGGTTTTATCCTGTTTAATTCCTAAAAATTGAGAAGATGCACGTTAGGAATCTGGACCCAATTGAATACAAATTTCTTTATGAGTCTGAGAGTCATTTTTTTTATATTTACATTTTTTCCATTATTAAAGTGAGATTTTATATAATATTTTGAGCTAGCCTTATGTGTTGTCCTAAATTCTTCAAACGTCTTTTTATATTTACATTTATATTCGCATTCATATCTAGTTTGGTGGTTTTCAGGTGAAAGAGTGTCCTGGGGCTCAGCAAAGTGGGCGAGGAGCAGAAATGGGCATGAAAAGGAGGAAACTTAGTTCTCCCAAACCCACTTTATCTAGAGCAGCCTTTGTTCTATGTATTGATCTCTGTTTATGATTTTCTTTGAATAAAGGGTTTAAAGTATTAAAAATAATTAGAGAAAATGTAACTTAACTCAGTTATCTAGATGAGGAAAATGAGAAATGTTAATCAAAATTTGTCTGATTATAGAGATAAACGGCAGAATATTTACTCAGTCAACAAATATTTGTTGAACACCATGGAAATAAAAACTATAAATACAAAACTTTGATATTATCTTTATTTTCTGTTTTGGTTTAAAAATCCTATGTGAGTCACCATGGTATCTGATCAGAAGTCTTAAGATGTAAAGCTCTTGTTTTCATAAATCGATAGAGAATTTGAATTGACATTATTTTGTTACTACTGTTCATTAAAACAAGGAGGAGAGAGTAGGAAAATATTTGCATTCTTTTCTTTTTTTTATTATTGGTTGTTCAAAACATTACATAGCTCTTGACATATCATATTTCATATATTTGATTCAAGTGGGTTATGAACTCCTATTTTTACCCTGTACAGATTGCAGAATCACATCGGTTACACATCCACGTTTTTACATATTGCCATACTAAATATTTGCATTCTGGTAACTGAAGGAGAGTAAACAGAGGAAGAGCCCTGTTAAAAGACAAGCCAAGCAGGGCGCAGTGGTGCATGCCTGTAATCCCATCGACTTGGGAGGCTGAAGCAGGAGGATTGCAAGTTCAAAGCCAGCCTCAGCAACTTAGCAAGGCCCTAAGAAACTCAGCGAGACACTTTCGCTAAATAAAATATAAAAAAGAGCTGGAGATGTTGCTCAATGGTTAAGCACCCCTGGGTTTAATCCCTGCTCCCGGCACCCCACCCTGAAAAAAAGAGACAGGCCAGATGGGTAAAAGATCTTGCTTCAGTTTCAATCTATGGTGGCTTTGTCAATAATTGTCAATTATTGTTCTTATTGGTATCACAGGGGAGCAATCAGGAGCCTTACTGCCACCCAAGATTAACCTTGAATTTTTTGTTTCATTTCTCAGATTAATTTATAAGATATACTTGCAAAAGTCAATTTGTTGGATTTGTTCAATTCAATTCAATAAATTCATTGAGCATTACGATAATTTACACACACCTGGGTTTTGATTATGTTCTCTTATTAACTTGGAAGCTGCAGATCCCCGGGTTCTAGCTTTCTCTTTTTAGACTAATTGAAATAAGGGACATCTATGATAGATTCAAATACAAACCCTCATTGTTTTCTTTGCATTGGTCAAGAGCCAGCCTTTTCTTAGGCATTGAGGATGCAGCAGTAAACATGTTGGAAAAGCTTCCTGTTTCCATGGAATAGAATTAGGTTGCTACAGATTGAATCCAGGATCTGATGCATGCTAGGCAAGTGCTCTACATTCCTCCACCTTTTAAAAATATTAATTTGAAACAGGGCCTAACTTGCCATCAAGTTTGCCTGCCGCAGCCTCCAAATTGAATTTTCAGGTATGGCACATGCCCATCCTAGAATTGGGTCTCTTGATTTCTGGTGTCTTGATTTGCTGTTTCCACTTCACTATGTAAAGTTGAAGGCACATTCTACCATTCTGCAAGTACCTGTCATTACAGCATATACTTACATCTTCCCCACATAACTTATTCATTTATTCAACAAATATTTATTGAGTAGCTTCTATTATCAGACTCTATGTTAAGTGCTAAGCATCCTGATATGAATTAGCTCTCAGGGAGCTCACAGACTTATGGGAGATTTGTACACAAATTTCATGTTAGCGTAACCCAGGAAAAACAAGGTAGCGACATAATACACAACAAGAGCAGATTAACTCCCTCTGGTATGATATTCAAATTTGGATTTAAAGGTTAGCAGAGTCAGGCAACCAAAGATACGAGGAATGGGAATGACACCCTGGAAGGTACAGAGGCAAGAGAGAACCTGGCATGTTCTGAGAACTGGACACTGTCTCATATGGAAGAAACACGAAGAATGAGGTTCAGGAGGCAGGAAATTGATGGGCTTTCTATGTAATGGTGTCTGTCTGTTTTCTTTGGGAAATAAGAGAGACTACATTTTTTTTTTTTTTTTTTTTTTTAGAATGAAGGAGCCAGAGCCCAGGTAGGAACTTTGAAGGGAGACTTAAAAGAGCTCCTGCATTGTTTATAAAATAGGATTTGGACAAAGTTAAAGGAGGTCTATCAATAAAGGAGCGGTTTAAGGGATTTCAGTCCACTCACATGGTAGATCGCCATGTTGTTGGGGGGCAAGGTGGGTGGGGAGAAATGTACTGATATATTCTCATATGAAAAGATCTACAAGATATAAATTGTTTAGTAGGAAAAAAAGCAAGATCGGGACTGTGTGTGCTGATCTGTTTTGTGCAAAAGGCGATAGGAGAAAAATAATATTTCCTTATATGCATAAAATATCTCTGGGAGAATGCACAAGGAACTAATAGCTTTGTCCACAGGTAGAGAAGCTGGATGGCTGGGTGATAAAAATGAATTAAAATGAAATCACTAAAATCTTCTAGATAAAATTTTAAGAAGAATAATTTCTAGGAACAATAGAAAATAGGTGCTGGGTGAAGTGGTACACTCCTGTAATCCCAATGGCTCTAGAGGCTGAGGCAGGAGGATCTCGAGGTCAAAGCCAGCCTCAGCAAAAGTGAGACACTAAGCAACTCAGTGAGACCCTGACTCTAAATAAAATGCAAAATAGGCCTGGGAGTGTGGCTCAGTGGTTGAGTGCCCCTGATTTCAATACCTGGTACCCCTCCCACACCAAATAAAATTAAACAAAATTTGACTTCATGACTCTGTTCCTTGGAAACCTTGTACTTAAGCCTAAATTGGGTAGGCATAAAAAGAAATATTTCTTTTCATTAGGGGTTCCTAGTTAGAAAAGGTGACTTGGTTGATCATAGGGACTAGAACTAGAAAATATCTGCAGGAAAACCAAGACTGCCCATTTGGCCCTTTATAGTCAGGGTCTCAGCTATGTTCTTTTCACTGTATTAGTCATATTGCTTTGGTTTATAGCAAAGCAGCACCTCAAAAAAGATTCTAATTGTTTTATTGCATTTGTTGGTACCAAACTATTGGAACAAGGTGAGTTAAAAATAGGACTCTACTCTTTGGGATCTAGAAAATTCAAAAGACCCTAATTACCATATTACATTAACAAATAATAAACAACACTGACTTTTGCATGTGTATTGTTGTCTTGGATTCATTATTTTGTATTCACACCCTTTTATCTCCAAAGAAATATTCCAGGTAATCAGCAATAGGCCTATGAAGTGTGGCATATGTGCCAGATAATGTTAGCCAACAGCAATACAAAGACAGCTAAACCATGGTCCCTGTCATCTGGGACCACACAGAGCAGGAGAGAGAGAGAAAGAGAAAATTAGAATAAAATGTGATCTCTTAGAGAGGCATGAACAGAATTCTATGGGAAGTGAGGCAGGGGTCACTTGTCCTGGAAGGCATTAGAATGGTTGCATTGAGGAGAAGTTATGCAAACCAAGTCTTAAATGAAGAGTCAAAGTTGAGGGAGGATAAGAAGGGTTTGGAGCTGGAGGCAAGACTTAGGGGTACAGAACTCCCCTAGCCTTCCAAAGGCTCTGGATTCAATCCCTAGCACTGGGAGGAAAAAAAAAATTAAAAAAAAATGTCTTTGTAGGCAAAGAGGATCCTGTTTGCAAAGGCTCAGAGCCCAAAATAACACCGTGTTCTTGTGGCATCCCGAGAGTTTGATCTGACTCCACCATCAGGTGTTTTCAGGGAGTGGCAAGAATCAGGCTGGAAAAGCAGGTTGGGACAGGGTTATGAAGTATCTCATGTGTCTGTTAACAAGTTCAGACTTTGTCATGCCAGCAGAATACCATGTCTCAACGCAATGAGAAGGTCTGTCGTTGCTGTCCAACCCCTTTCAGGTAGGCTGTCCTTCCCTCAGCCTCCATAGTTTTGTTAGCTGCAGAACGATGATCAGGAAGGCAGTTTGCAAATTTGGCATTACCTTCTCCATTCTTCCTTTGTTTTCTTCCTCTGCATCTAGTTACTAGTATCTGTGACCATTCTGTCATAAGCTCTTTGGTCTCAAATGACCCATTGAAGCTGCACTTACCTGTTAAGGACTTTGGATACACTGTCTTGTTCAATCCTGAAAACTGCCCTGCGAGGTTGTGTTCTCATAGGGTTCTCAGTAACAAACAGCAGGTAACTTAAGCAGAAAAAGAGTTTATAGGATGCTGTCAGGCAATCTCAGCAAAGTGGAGGGAGCCAAGAAAAGAAGCAGAGCACAGAGTTAAGATTCCATCTCAGGAACAACTACCCAGGACAGTTGTTATGCCCAGGACATAACAACTGCTATGTTTCTGGACCCTCCTGCCCACCACAGAGCCTTTCTCAGTTTCAAACTGACCATAGTACCTTTGCATGTTTACCCCCAAGTACAGAGAGGTGGTATCAACTGACCTGGCCTTGCTGCCTGAGGCAGACAGAGGAATGGCTTGATTCACTCAGAAAGGATGTTCAGATAACAGAAAACAGAAACTGACAAATTCTCACTCATGTACTATTATTTTATGCATTTTTGTGGATAAGGGAATAGATTTAGAGTAGGTAGGTTAGTTACCCAAGTAACACAGATAGCCAGGACTGGAGTCCAAGTCACTTTGTCTGCAAAGCCCACGCCATTATGCAATCAACTGCATTCTCTTCTCTAACCCACTCTGGCTACATTTCCCACCCACGTGCTAGTCCAGCTCCCATCACCTCGTTTGCATTACTGCCTCCTACCTGGTCTCCCTGATTTGTGCTCCCCCATCTCAGTTCATTCCCTACCCAGTTGCTAAGATAATATTTTTCCGGTACCATCTATTTCATGTCAGTCTCTTGTTCAAAAAAATCTGTGACTCATACCTTCAAGAACCTGCCCTGACTAATAACCTTCTGTGCTGATCACTCACTCAGTAATCAGTCAGATAATGCTGCTGTTATGCCGTCACAGATGTGCAACTTATACTATACTATCTTACACTCATTAATAGTCTCTAGTGGCACATTTATATGTGACTTCACCCAGGTCATAGAGCCCGTCTTCTGCTGCTTTTGCAGCTGTTATGGCAAATAGTAGCATTTGACACTGTGACTGTCTTCTCTCCAAATGCCAAGAATTTTTGGATGATGATGATGTTGATGATGATGATTTTGGTACCAGGGATTGAACCCAGGGGCACTTAACCAGTTAGTTACATCCCAAACCTTTTTATTATTTTATTTTGAGACAGGGTCTTACTATGGTGCTTAGTGCCTTGCAAAGTTGCTGAGACTGGCTTTGAACTTGCAATCCTTCTGTCTCAGCCTCCCTGAGCCACTGGGATTATAGACATGCATCACCATGCCCGGCTCATCTATGTATCTATATATCCATATATATGTCTCCACATTTTTTTTTTTTGATACCAGGGATTGAACTCAGGAGCACTTGACCACTGAACCACATCCCCAGCCCTATTTTGTATTATATTTAGAGACAGGGTCTCACTGACTTGCTAAATTGCTGAAGCTGGCTTGGAACTCATGATCCTCCTGCCTCAGCCTCCAGAGCCATGGGGATTACAGACATGTGTGCCATGGTGACCGGTGGCTCATCAATATTATTAATATTATCAATATTATTATTTACAGAGCACTTCTCCTTGCTAATTCATTATTAGTTTCCTTAAAATTGCCCAATTGCTTCTTGTGTTTCTCTGTCATATTCATCACACCCTAATAAGAGTAAGTGTATTAAAAAATTGATATTGATAATAATTTTGTTTCATGTTTTAGGAATGTTTGATTCTTTACCCTTAGACATTGTTAATTGAGCAGAGGAAAAGTGGTATGCTTTTCTCAGAGCTGTGAGGTAAGAGGAAATAGTACGTAGAATATGCTCCCCTGTTATTGTTTAGATCTTAAAATATCCCCCAAAGGCTATATGCTTGATCCCCAACTGATGGCGCTGTTGGAAGGTAGCAGAAACATTATTAGGATGTGGGGCCTAGTTGGAGGAAGTAAGTCACAGGGGGCTTGCTTTTGAAGAATTATGTTGTCCCTGGCCCCTTTTTCTCTCTCTGTCTCTCTCTCCCTTTCTCTCTCTCAGCTTCCCTGCCTCCATGATGTGAGCACCTTTGTTCCACGACATGTTTCCTGCCATGATGTTTTGCCTCATCAAAGGCCCAAAGGAATGGAGCCAAGTGTCCATGCACTGAAGCCTCTGAAACTGTGAGCCAAAACAAATCTTTCTTATTTAAGTTGATTTCCTTAGGCATTTTGTCATAGCAATGAAAGACTAATACGCCCCCCCCCTTCTAATTTGGAATAATAAAAGTAACAAGCATGGAGCTTAATGTGCACTTAAGTGATCTGGTTGACCAAGTTACCAACTTGAGGTTTCTATAAGGAAGCCTCTTGCCTGATTTCTGCCTTTGTATAGCAGAGGGCATTACTGTCAATAATAATGCCCTACATCTTCAAAGACCTTTAAATTCTTCCAAATCCGTACCAAGAGGACCACAACTAGAGAGATGCTATTTTATTTCCCGTCTGTCTATATCCCAGTCTTGAATTTATTTTTTTGAGGACTCTTTCTTGAGTATATGTTGTCAGAAGAGGCCACACATACACACAGTGAACACCACTTGGTAATTAATACCTCCAGGAGAACTAATAAAACCCACAATGTATTCAAGGGATACTTGTATATCCTCTGGTCATTTCATAGGTGCCAAGGATAAAGATAAATATGAAGGGTTTCTGTCCTCACAGAGTTAGCCTTATACCTGATGAGAAAATCTGTCCAACAAGCAGTTGATAAATGATGGGTAAAGGCAATTAATCAAATCTGTCCCAGGTATAAGAATGACACATGGGCCAGGCACAGTGGCACACACCTCTAGTCCCAGCTACTCTGGAGGTTGAGGCAGGAGGATGGCATATTCAAGGCCAGCCTAGGCAACTTAGGAGATTTTGACTCAAAATAAAATAAAAAGGAATGTAACTCAGTGTTAGAGTGCCCCTGGGTTCAATCCCAGGCAGAGGAAAAGAGTGACACATAGGGCAGGGGTGATGGGGGTGCAGCTCAGTGGCAGAGTGGTTCACCTGGCATGTGTGATGTCTCTGGCTTTGATCCTAAAAATAAAAATGAATGACACACAGAAGGGAGTGACCTGTTCTATTTGGGGTGAGAGATCCCAAAAGACTATACAGAAAATGAAATACTTGCGCTGGGACTGAAGGAGCAGTGAGAATTTTCCAGACCTCCTCACACCCTGCATGGGTAAAAGACAGTCCCAGGGCATGGAAATAGAACATTGCCTTACTCAGCTTTTTAGCTGTTGTGACTTAAGGACAACCCGCCCCCCTGCCCCACTGCCCCGGCCCAAGAACAACTGTAAGGGAGAAAAATGTTATTTAAGGGCTCACGGTTTCAGAGGTCTCAGTCCATATACAGCTAGCTCCATCATGGAAGAAGAGTGTGGCACAGGGAGGCAGCTTACATGATGATCAGGAAGCAGAGAGCGAGGCCTCCACTTACCAGATACAAATATATACCTAAAGCCACACCCTAATGCCCACCTCCTCCATCCACTCAGTTAATCCCTATCAGAGGATTAATTCACTGATTGGGTTAAGACTCTCACAGTCCAATCATTTCCCCTCTGAACCTTCCTGCACTGTCTCACATGAGAGAGCTTTTGGGGGACACCTCATGTCCAAACCACAACAATCATGGACAAGAACAGTAAGTAGTTTGGATTCTGGAGTTGCTTGTTCAGCATCCATTCTCTCTTCCCCTCCCAGTTTCCCATCCAGAGAGTTTAGTATAACTGACCTCATTCCCAGTGTCAGGATGGGCCCTGATTGGCCTCAGCTAGTCAGCGTTGTAAACCATTCTCTTTGCCACAGCTGGTTCTCAGAGTTCATGTCCTTGGGGACTAAAGCAAATTAGCCATGGTTTGCTCAGGAATATTAGTTCAGGGCTGGGTGTGTCCAATCAGAAAGAAGCTAGGGCTTTGGTTTGGGGAAGAGACAGGCTAACTGCTATTGGATGTGGAAGAGAAAGCATGGAACCCCCAAGAGCTGCTGCTTTTCATTTTGTTAACACAAGGGAAGCTAAACAGATGAGAAAGATGTCACAGAGCTTAGGGGACTGCCAAGAAATGGAGCCGATGACCTGACCAAACTCTGATGAAGTGGCTGCTGGTCTTCCCTTCTTAAACCATCAAATAGAATGACTTGCAACTAATTCATTCTACTCGGTGCCATGTCACCGATGCAGGGTAGAAGGTGGGGAATGGGACTGCAGAGGGGACTGTGGGCCAGATGATGAGTGTTCTAGAGACATGGAAAGCTCTTGAAGGCTTTTAGGTCATGTTAGGAAGTAACATACTCTCACATGGTTTTAGAAAGATAACTCTAGTAGTCATGAGGATGGCTTGGAGGGAGCAGGGCTGGGGACAGTGAGTAATCCTTTCCCTTTGGCACCACTCTCAAGAGTTCTACTTCTAGCTCTTTTTTTTTTTTTTTTTGCACCAACATCAAAGGGAATTATCTTTTTTTAAAAAAAAATCAATTCATGAATATATGCTATAGGATATGAATCTTTTTTGGATTTTTTTTTACCCTGGAAGGAAAGATGTATGTTTTAGAATCCCATGGACTTTTACTGGGATTTAATGTAAAAGCTCAAAGTTTGCAGTATATTACCTGATCACTAATAATATCTTGGCCTATTTCTAGTTATCTGTAGGAATCAGAATTTGTTCTATACTCTAGCCGAATTCTTTTTCCTTACTTGTCAATACTGTTCTTTTTTTTCCCCTAATTGTTTTATAGGGTTTTGTTTGTTTGTTTGTTGTTTTTGCCCCCACCCCTATCCCAAGACACAATGGCAATTACAGAAAAAATATATATAACATTAAATCCTTCAGCACAAAAACCCCTTTTCCTTTGGTATTTGCTGCTCTTGAGGGAGATTAATCTGATCCTAACCAATTTTACTCAAGAGGAGGCATCTTTGGTAACAAACATTAGTCCTGATCTCTTCTACCTCTGTATGATCTGCAAGTAAATTCTATTGATATGAGAAACACAGATAAATGACTCTACTTTATTTCTCTGGAATCTGTTCTGCAAAGATCCTAAGATTCGGTCTGTCCACATATTTGTCGTTAGTGAGCTCCCTCTTCATGCCCTGTGCTGTACTTGACCCAAGGGAAGTCCAATAGGAGGAGAAAGATGGGTCTCTATTTATAAGGCGTTTATAACATGGAGTCTGAGGATGAAAAATGACTTTCCTAAAATCATGTTGTAAGATCTAAGCATATACAGTGACAGCTGGCTCATCTGTAGGATGGCTATGCTGTGTTGACTTTTGAAGCTTATGAAAAGTTTACAAAAACTGTCATCAGATATATCCAAAGAATTCTGGATGCTATTCTCTCAGGACTCCAGTGATAACATTAGAATTTTGGTCATTAACCTCTCTGGCCTTCAATTCTGGTCCTAGATGAGAAAGATGAGCTCGTTTTTGGTTCAATGAACCATTTATCTCCCTCATGTGTACAATTTTAGTGTAAAATTGAACAAAAACCAGGAACTTGTTGAAAAATATGTTATCCTCAAAAGTTGTCATAAAATTCGAGTTATCCATTTCTTAGTCAAGCAACTGCAGGTATATTTGTTTGCTTCCAAATGAATAAATCATTTTGCTGAAATGACAATATATCTCACACACCCCTCCCATTTAACTATTCATATGGGCAATCTTTATTCTCCTTAGGTCCCAGTTAGTTCCTTCATACTTTCTATTAACCATTGTTGATGCAGAACACTTATAGCAGCCCTGACCAAAAAATTAGGCACTACAAACTCAGCATAAACCTGACCTTGTTTTTAAACCAAATGCTTGTCACACTAACTCTTCCTCTTTGCTTGCTCATTGTGCAATAGAGCCTGAGGCCCTCAAACTTGAGAAACAACTGCTTTGAGCTCTGCCCTTGACTTCACAAGAGCTGTTAATCTTATCCAGCACCCAGCATACTCGCTGGCACATAGTAGGCCTTGAACAAATATTTGTGTGTGGGGGAAACATGAGAGTGAATAAAGATAATGTTTATGGCATGATGAGTCAATTTGAGTTTCCTTGAACTAGACCAAGGACTTGAATAGATATAAGACCCTTGAATGGCAAAATGAGAAGTGGAGGTTTGCGGTCATGCTTTCAGTTAACCAACATTTTTTAAAGCCACTATGTTCTAGGAATAATAGATTCCCTTCCTCTTGACCAAACACACCTGGGTCTTCCCAGCTCTGTGTGTCTAAGAAGCAGGCCTCATGGGCCTCAGTCTTTGCCTCTCACTTCAGCCCACTTCAGGAAATGGTATATGGGAGGGTCTGTAGTAATATGAAAGTTGCTAGTAACGGGAAAGAAAAACAAAGAAGGAACAGAAATGAAAACTCCCTTTCTTCCTTCCCTCTTTTTGTTCACTATTTCACACTACTGCCCTTTCCTTAAGGTTGGTTCTCACTCTCACTTTATTCTACCCTGATCTGCTAGTTCTTCTGCAGAAAATTCTAGGACAGTTGGTTTTATGATTTTTCCCTCCCCCAGAACTTGTGATCGAACACTCAGGGCCTTGTGCACACCAGACATGTACTCTACCTCTGATCTGCATCCTTAGCCCCTCCTCTGAAATTTAAATAAACCTAATTCTCATTCATTGATGGTGGGAATGCAAAATGGTTCACATGCTTTGGAAGATAGTTTGGCAGTTTCTTATAAAACGGAACACGTTCAGTCTGACTGAACATCCAGCAGCTATGTTCCTTGGTATTTACTTGAATGAGCTGAAATCTTATGTCTGTACAAAAGCCTGCACATGCATGTTTATAATTACTTTATTCCTAGTTGTTAAGACTTGGAAGCAACTAAGATGTCCTTCAGGATGCAAATGGATAAATAAATTGTGATATATCCAGACAATTGGAATACTATTCAGTACTAAAAAGAAGTGAACTATCAAGCCATGAGAAAAAATGAAGGAAGCTGGGTGTGCTGGTGAACACCTGTAATCCCAGGGGCTCAGGAAACTGAGGCAGGAGGATAACAAGTTCAAGGCCAGCCTTGTCTTACAACTTAGTGAGACTCTGCCTCAAAATACAAATAAAAAATAAAAAAGGGCCTTGGATGCAACTCAGTGGCAGAGTGTCTGCCTAGCATCCATAAAACCCTGTGTTCAATCCCCAGTACTGCTAAATAAAGAAATAATTTAAAAAGTAATGTACATTTAAAAAAAATGGAGCTGGGAGTGTTTAGCTCAGTGGTAGTGTGTGTTTAGCATACTCAAAATTCTGGGTTCAATCCCCAACACCAAAAATAAATAAATATAAAGAAAGAAAGAGAGAGAAAGAAAAGATAGACCTTATTGCAGTCCTTTGTATGTATGGAGACTATTTTTGGCACACACTTGCCTGATTTAGGGAGAGTGGGGAAGACTGAGGAAGATTAAGAGAAAAACCTAGCAAAAAATTTGTGCCATCTTTCAGCACAAGTGAGGAGAGGAAAAACCACAAGCCAGTGTTTTGTTACTCTATGGGCAAAAGAAAAGAAATGCTGGTCTGGTTGGGAACACTTACTAACAATAGTAGAGAAGCAAGCAGTTTGGCTAGTACTCTCCAAAGTGGCAAAGAAGGAAATGAGAGATAATGTGCCACGCTTGGAGGCCACACCCTTCATACTGCTGCTGGTCACTCATTCTTCCTGCGCCCTTCAGTGGATTTTTCAGGGTTGTGGTTCTCAGACTAAGCATGAAAGTCATGTGTTAAACTCACATGGAAATACATTATTTAAAAAATCAGGTTCTCAAGCTAAGCTCCCAGAAGACTGAATTCAATAGTTCAGGGAGTGGATACAGAAATCTGCATTTTCAAAAAGTCCCCAGGCATTGTGGTATGAAGCCAGACTTCAGAACCATAAAAACCTTGTTTGCCAAGGGAGCCCATGTGACTGCTGCCAAGAAGGGAATGGGAAAGGAGGAGGAAGACAAAATGGAAAGATGTTTTCTGATGTTCCTGGTTGTAACTAAAAGATATTCTTCCAGGGAAACAGTATTCATTAGGTAGTTATATACCAAGGGGCTGTTGGTTCTGTACTGCAGGGATTTTGTGAGATGTTTGAGAGCTACCAACACACACTTGAGTCAGCAAGAATAGTCACTCAAGTTTAAAACAGTGAATTCTTAAAAAATAGCCTACAAATACAGCTGGAGGTTGCCTATAGTTCCCCATTCTTGGATATGGTCTGGCCCGGACTTGTGACCCAGTTCTGATGATTAGATCCCTTGTATTGGGATGAACTTGTGTCATCCCCAACCCTTTTCTTTGGTCTCCTACTGTGGTACTCTTCTAGTTCCTTTTCACCTTTTCTTTCTTCTTTTGGATACTTGCCAGACACTGGGTTTCTTCTGTCAAAAGAATGATCTTATTTATGCTTTACAACAGCTCTGTAAGATTGGTGCTGTGATTATCCACAGCTACAGATGAAGAAGAGGGGGTTCCAAGAGATTAAGCGATTTGCTGCAGGGCACCCTGTTAAGTGCTCTCCTCCTACCTTGTACCCTGGGCTCAGAACACCAGTTCCTTCAGCCCCAGGGCCCTGCACTGCTTTCTTAAGTTGTCACCACACATGTTTGAGTCTTGCTCTTGAACCTCAGCCTGGAGGTTGGTGCACAGCTGTCTGTCAGATGTTTTTCTTTTGCTGACTAAAGGAACACCTCTCAGGGTCTCAGGATACTATCTGCTCCTAGATTCCTCTTCTTGTGGGTTTTATCAGATGATGTCAGGAGCCCAGGAGCCCTATGCAGCCTTCTATTGCCAGACTAGGTTGCTGCAGAGACACCAGAAAAATGCATGCTGTTTACTACTAGAAAGGTCTTTGGAGTCTGTTGTGAGTTTTCTCTCCCTGACTCATATTCTTCCCTAATTAGCCTTCCAAGGGTGAGGAGTCTATCTAAAAGAAGTTACCTTAGTCCAATTATTAAGAATAATCCCCTTAATCCACCTCCTACCTCAAAGCTCCATCCACCACTGGAGCAGCAGCACATCCCCCCTCCCCCTTTCTGTTACCTAAATTAGAGGAGTCCAAACTGTGGCTTGTGTAACTGGTCTGTGAGAACTTTCTTGCTGTACTTGGACAAGCATCATTAGGGTAAACATTTCCAGATCCAGGTTCTCTTCCCTAAAATCTATTTGTGTGAGGATGGGCCAATGTTTGCATCACACATTTTTCCCATTTCATATCTTTTTTTTTTTTTTTTTTTGTACCAGAGATTGAACTCAGAGGCACTCAACCACTGAGCCACATCCCCAGCCCTATTTTATATTATATTTAGAGACAGGGACTCATTGAGTTCCTTAGGGCTAATTTGCTAATTTGCTAACACTGGCTTGGAACTTGCGATCCTTCCACCTCAGCCTCCCAGGCCACTGGGATTACAGGCATGAGCCACCACCCCAGTCCATTTCATATCCTTTACCCACTCTAAAATGTACTCTGATGCTTTGCTCTAGGTTAGAGAAGAAAGCTTCCTCAGCAACAACAACAAAATACTAAAATGTTGATTTGGGGAAAATTTTTATGCTTAATGAGGCAACTTATCCTATAGAGCTTTCTGATGTTTTAGTCTTTTAGCTTTTCTATTAAGGGTATTTTGGCTCTCCTTGAGATGTTTTGAATTTAAAAATAAAGGAGAGTGGTAGAAGTAATGATAATTTTTGTTTAATGATTTTGCCTCTTCTATTATCAAAGATTGCATCATCTGGAAGGAGAGAACTATGAAAGCAAAAGGAAGTGACCTGCGATTAGAAGATGACATGCTCAAACATCTTTTCTCATGCATTTTACAATTTTTTTCTTTTTATATATGACAGTAGAATTATTTTGCAAATCATACATATATAATGTATAACTTATTCTTTTTAGGACCCCACTCTTTTGTGGTTGTACATGATGCAGAGTTACCCTAATCCAATTTTTTTTCTTGGTGCTGGGAATTGCTTGTGTACCATAGGCAAGCCTTCTACTACTGAGCTGTCCTCCCAGCCCTTTTTGCATATTTAAACTGAGCAGCCTTTTCAGTTACTCTCAATACTTGTCCCTAGTATGAGTCCTTAACTAGAAAGAAAAAGACTGCAGAGAAACTCAAGTAGACAAAATTAATTCTTCTAATTATTTTCTGTACAACAAGAATATTTTCTGGTACTACCAAGTTTGCAAAGTACACTGAAAAACACCCACTGTTAAACTTATTTTTTTCAGATTTAGTTACTGTTATTCAGTAAGATGGTTAGAAACTGTTCATCAAATCTTAAAAGATAGATTTCATTATTTTTTATAATATTTCTCAAAATGTAGATTAAAATTTATTTGAATAGAAAAATGAAGGCAGAATTTTTTTGACAAAGTCTAATTTACCTGATTGACTTGACAATATAGCTTGATAATTAGGCTACATGCTACACTTTTTCCATAAAAATCTACAGCTCTAACATTTGGAGAAAAATTTATAGAGATATGTAATAAGATATAAACATTTTATTTAAAAATGCAAATTTACCCATTTATTTGAATTTAAAAGTCTAAATTTTCAATTTCCCCCTCAATATATAGGACTAAACAAAGTGCCTCTAACTGAAAGAATGGCATGTAAAAGGAATAGTAATATAGTTTTGTACAAGTCTCAGAGATTGAGAAAATTACTCACTTTATGGATTGTATAAAAAATTCTTCCACAGGATAAGATCATAGCACCTTGATTTTAAAACATCATTGATTTTTAAAACAGCAGAGGGGGAAAATAGCAATAATAAAATATTAAACAGTAAAATACATTACTAAAAGAAACCCATAATTGCTGAAAAATATAATAATAATAATAAATATCATTAAAAATCCTTCCACAATTCAAGTATTTTCCAGTATTTTACTTTCAATAAAATTGATGGAAATGTATCAGTTAGCCATCAAAAATAGGTTTGGATAATAGACACCATAATTCACATAGCATAATTTTCACCATTTAAAAGTGTATAATCTAGTGACTTTTAGTATATTCAGAGTTGTGCAACTACCACAATCAATTTTAGAACATTCGTTTCATCCCTATAAATTGCTGGTATCCCTTAGCCAAGATCCTCAACCCTCTTTATCCCCACCCCCTACACACACACACACACACACACTGGCAACTGCTAACCTGATTTCTGTCCCTGTAGATATGCCTATTCTATAAATCCTTTAAGACTGGTTTCTTAGCATATTGTTTTCAAGGTTCATCTAGGTGGAGCATGTTATCAATTTTTTTTCATTCTACTTTTTTTTTGTTGTTGTTGAGTAATACTCCCATTGTACGGATATATCACATTTTATCAATTGACACATTTGGGTTTCATCAATTTCTTGGCTATCAGGAATAAGGCGGCTATCATGAATAATATTCATGTTCAGGTTTTTGTATGAACCCAACTTTTCATTTTTCTTGGGTATATACCTAGAAGTGAAATTGCTGGGTCATATGGTAACACTATTATTAACCGTTTGAAGAAATGTGAAATTGTTTTCCAAAGAGGTTGCATCATTTTACATTTCTAACTGCAGTGTATAATGGAGATCCAATTTCTCTACATCCCTGTCAACATGTTATCTGTATTCATTCTTATACTGTTCTGATGAAATCACAGCTGTCCATTTTTTGTGGAGAAAACTAAAAAGGCTGGATTGCTTCGGAATGGGAAGACAAGGCTAAGAGCAGAGAGGTCTGAGTTCAAGTCATAGGGCAGGGCGGGGCTAAAGTAACCTTGGCCTAGCCTTTTAGCTTTCTAATAAAAAGAGGAGCCTGACACTTCAGATGGTCTCTAAGCTCTAAGATGCCTGTAGGAGAAAGTCTCTTTTCCTACCCTTAGTGCACCATTAAGTCGGGCAGCAGCCTGACTCAGGGAGTAGCGACGTCCTGCTCAATTAGGACTGCCCTTTACTTTCCAACCTTGGAGGCCAGTCCAAAGCTGAATTGGCCAATAGCTCCGGAGAAGCCGAGCTCCCTAGGCCCAGATCACTGAGAAGTGGATGACAGGTCATTCCAGGACAGGGAAGAGGAGGCTCCAAGAACTACAACTCCCAGGAGTCCGTGGGGGTGCTACCCAGATGCCTGAGCCAGGTGCCCGCTAGGAGCACTAAGCAGCCACCCCGCCGGGCTTCATTGTTAAGACCACTGAGCCAGGTAACCCGAGCGCATGCCTAGTCACATCCCAACTAGCGCGGCTTCTTTCCTTCCTTCAGGCCTCTTCTTTTCCGGTCCTGCAGAAGCGCTATTACCCGTTCCACTTCCGCCCCCTTGTCAGGACATGTGGAGAGGGCGGGGACTCTGGCAAGCGCGTTGTCAGGGGTGTGTACACGCGCGTTCACGGGCGATTTAAGAGGGAGGGGACTAAACTTTGGGTGTGGAAGGTTTGAGACCGCGGTGAACGGACAACGCATGCGTCGGAGCAGTGCTGCCAAGCTCCAGGAATTGGAAAGGGGCGGGGCGGAAATGCGCTGTTGGGCTGACGCTTGCGCATTGGTCACCAGTGTCCCGCCTCCTTTTACAGTTTTCCCCTCCTCCTACCCATCCTCCCGGAAGTGGAGCCGCCCTCGCGCCCACCAGCGGCCACCTCTGCGGCAGACCCCGCCCCCTGCCCCGCCCCCTGGCTCTCCGCCTCCTCTTCTGGTGGTGGCGCCCGGTGGCATCCCGGGTGGTGGCGGTTTTGGTGCCCGAAGCCGGGAGCGCAGAGTCGTTCCCGGGCGAGGCAGCCAGGCTATGATTGCGGGTCCCCGGCATCCCGCTCCGGCCAGCCAGCGTCCCTGTCTCAGCCTGTGCCCGTGCCCGAGCGATTTCCTCAGCCCGGCCCCGAGGCGCGGTTGTTGGCGGCGCCCCTGGCGCGCCCCCTCCTCCGATGGCGGCGGAAATCCAGCCCAAGCCGCTGACCCGCAAGCCGATCCTGCTGCAGCGGGTCGAGGGGTCTCAAGAGGTGGTGAATATGGCTGTGATCGTGCCCAAAGAGGAGGGCGTCATCAGTGTCTCAGAGGACAGGTACGGACTGCTGCCACTTGGTCGCGAGGAAGGCGGGACGGGCCGGCGGTCCCCGAGCGCGCGTGCCTCCACGTCGGCGCGAGTGTAGACAAGCTTTTCCAAGTTTTATTATAATACGCATCCTTATAGTGCCTGTGTCCACCCATAAGCTGCTGCATCTGCGTGGCTCCGCGAAGCAGAGACAGGACCCGGTCGTGCGCTCTGGCCTCATCAGCGGCCCGGTGGAGCTTGGGGGATCCGGGATGACCCTTGAGCTAACGGTGCGCCAGACACCGGACCTTGCTGCAGCTCTGGGCACGGGTGGGTTAGAGAGAGAAGCCGCCGGGGCCTGCAGGTGTGTGCCTGGGGAGGATGCTCCGAGCCGCCACCACAAGATAAACTGAAGATTTGGGAGTTGTTCTCTGGTACAGTTCTTAGGGCCCCAAACTGAGAAAGCAAATGCCAGTGCTTTCTCCTAGACATTCTCCCCTAATCCATACTTCCCGGACATCTTACCCTGAATTCAGGGAATATTCTAAGTTGTGGAAAGAGTAACTTTGGGCTTCTGCGTGGTGCCTGCTCTCCTCTTATCTCGTCTAGCTTAAGGGGAAGCGCCTAGAACTTGCTGAGGACCACTGCTGCAAATAGCTTTTTGAGTTCCTTCCCTTTGCTTGCTTCCTTTATTTTTGCTTAATTTTGCTTAATTTGCAGAAGTGGAGCTGGTTGTTATGCCTTCATTAGACTCCTTTAAGTTAATCCCTTTAGTATGCAGAAATGAGGCTGAGGAAGGTAATTTCCAGAGGAATGCTGCTAGAATATTATAGTTATGGTAATGTATCTGGAAGTGTTACTCAGGATGATATCTCAAGCATTCTAAAAATGTAACTTTGTAGAGATACAGGCAAGCATTTTATTTATTTGTTTATTTTTGTACCTTAAAACAGTAGTTAGGTCTTCTTAATAGAAGTTCAAATTGTGCTGATGTAGAGAAAATTTCTCCCATGGTGGCTTCTGCAGTTGCACAGGTAAAGCAATAGTGTTCATTACTCTCTTTATGTTGATTTCAGCACTGTGTTTATAATGTGGCCTTAAAACTTTTGCTTGATAGATATGTTATATCTAGGTAAACTCACATGTGTATTAGACATCCTAGTTTTCATCATGCCTCATACAAATGGCAGCTGACTCATTTTCCATGAATATCCAGTGGAAAACATTATAAACATACAGTCTGCAATGAATAGAAAAAATTCAGTGGCTGACTGGAATACATGATATAGGAGCCTTTTAAAATTCACAAACAAGTCTTAATAAGAATATCTAGTTTTTCCAGAGGGGCAGAATTCTATTAAAAGAGATTGCTTCTGGACCTGGAAATTCTCTCATAGAACTATTTTATGGAATACATTCAATAAAATATATTGATATATTATATTTTTATATTTATATTTTTAATCTCACTATAGATTAAATTGATCAATTTCTAACTACTGTAAGAAAATTCTAAGTAAATTCATTGAAATGAGTATGAGAAGGAGAAAAGTAGTTAAATCTAAGCTCCTTTAATACTAGTTTTGAAACTTTTGATTTCCATTCCACTGCATTTACCTTGAAAGAAATAGCTTTAATGGTGTATATTTCAAAGAGTTTGGAGAAGCTAAAATTGATCTATATTCTTGCTTTTCAAAATCCACTGTTAATGTCACCTGATATAATACTAAAGATATGAAGCTAGAATATTAATGTTCATGAAAACCTATAAATCCATGACCATATCTACTTCAGCTGGTAAATAGTCATCTTCATACTTGAATTATAAGGTTAAGCTACAAATAATGTCCTATACCTGAACACTGAATGTCTTATAAGTTCTTACAAAACCCTGGTTTTCCTTTTGACCCATGATTCCCTAAAAAAAATACTTAACATTTTCTGTTTTAAACAGTAATGTATATATTTCATGTTTATTTTATCATCTGTGAGTTCTCTAGGGAGTTGTGTGGGTTTATTCACTATAGTATCTGTAGGGCTCACACAGTGGCACACACTCTAGGAGTTCCTGGATAAATGTTTATTGTTTCAGTGTAGTTTTCAGTACCACCCCCCCCAATGTGGCATCTTTGCTATTGTAGACATTTAATTGGTATTTGTTGAATGAATATTTTGATGACCTACGAAAACCTTATATGGACAAATGTACACTGTGGGAAAAGTGTTGGACTGGGAGGCTTTAAGGTGCCTTAAAATTCTGAAAGCCCACACATTACTTCATTTATTCCATCACAAACATTTGAGTTCCTGTTGTGTTATAGTCACATGTATATACAATGATGAAAATGACAAAGTCTTTTGAGATGGTCCCAATACTAATTACTGTGGAACATTTTATAATAATATTGTTTAATGAAACTCTTAGAGGTAGTATTGAAAGGAAATTTTTCAGATGGGGAAGAATGGAGGGATTCTATAGTCTTTATTGTTCTCTAAGTTTTACTTTCCTTTGGAGGATTATTTCATTTGGATTACCATTTTAACCCTCAATCAGTATCTTGGGATAATATTACTTAAATTTTCAAGCTCAAGAATGGATGAAAACTATTACCTTCAAGTTCACTTTAGAAAATTAGGACAACCTAGAACTTTTATTGTTACTAAAGGAGGAAACTTAAGGGAATATAAGAACTATAAAAACAGTTTGATACATGAGTAAAGATTTCTGGTACTACCATAACACAGAGCCTATTCCCAGAACTCACTGCCCTTTTCTGAGTTTGTTTTGGTTGTAATTATGGTCTATTTTCAAAGGATGCACCAAACTTTGGGTTCCTCATTTCCTAGCATCTTTTGGTCTGTCTTTTCTGAGTAAATGCCATTTTACCATTCTGTGCTTAAAAACTTTATCTCAGACATCTTTGCCTTGTTTTGTTTAAGACATATGCTTGCAGTTTATCTGGGTCTTCCTTGTTTAGTGGCAGACTCTTAAGTGATAAAGCCAGGAGGGACTTCTCTCCAGGTGGGATCCAGCCCCATTCAGACCTTTATCTTTATTTATCTTTATAAGTTCTTTATTTGCTTGTCTTCACACAAGACGGCAATCTTACCATTCATAGAGTTTCAGTAATTAAGTAGTTTCAATTGGACATTTATGGGAAATTATTCTTTCCCCAGGAGATACACAGTGCTCTGAAGACAGGTACAGAATTGCCTTCTGGAATTGCCAAAAAAATCTTCTCTGCTTGTGGTGGTTAGAGAAGACCAACAATCTCTTGCCCATATGGTCCTTGCAGGATGAGTGGGAGTTCATATAAAAAAGCTGGGATAAAGGAAAGCAGTAAAATGCTAGGTAGAGGGGTCAAGAAAACTCCCAGGTATTGAGAAGCATTGGAATGAGTTGATGATGACTGTAGACTGGAGTCATGTTTGTTTGGAACTTAGCTCAGCATTGTTACACTTTGAGCAGTGTGGAAAATCAGTGTCTCCAGGAAAGTAATTGGGTGCAAGGGTGCAGAACTTTTTCTGGAGAGTAGGTACTGTGAAGGGAAATGTTCTGAACCCCTACAGTAAATAAAAGGGGGTCAGATTTTCATCTTTTTTTGTTTGTTTTTTGGTGGTATAGTGGAACCCAACCCAAGAACTCATGCATGCTAGGAAGTGCTACATCACTACAGCCCTCAGATTTTCATCTTAATTGAAGGAGATCTGATGCTCAGTGCCTGGCATAAAGGAGATATGAAATATATGTTCTTTTAACAAATCAATAAACAACTGTTTGAATTGAAATGGGCTTGAGGCAGATGAGTTTCCATGAACAAGGACACATCAATTGAGCTTGAGAGAAATTTAGCAGCTTGCCTTGGGATAGAGATAGGCTGGAACAAGGAGGGGGTTGGATATTTTTCTCTCTCTAAGGCCTTTTGAACTACTGTGATTCTAAGTGGCCATGCATACTTGACTATTTCTTGAAAAGATATGTTAAAATTTCATTTTATCTTATAAATCTTGATAGTATTGGTTCATTTACCATTCACACTTCTTTTCATTGTGAAATTGTACTTAATTCTCTGCTTTAACTATTAGTTTCACTAATTAGATCTTGGCTCAATTAGTTTAGCTCTTGATAGAATATTATGTACCATGTATTTTATAAGTTTTGCATAAATTTTTAAGAAAGTAAGCATAGTTGTGACATTGAGGACTTCCTGGAGTGACAGAGTGAGGTATCTGAAGTCAGCAAAATTAGAGCCCATCTAGATCATCTAGATTAAATTTTGAGTGTGTGGAATCTCTAATGATATAAAATTAATAAATTTTCAACTCTGTATTTGAGACTCATCACTTGGCATTAATAATTGTGGGTTTCAAGGTTCTGAAGAGGGAACTTACCCCAAATGGTTTTTGAAAATCAAACTTTATTCTGAATTCAAGACATGCTAGTGAATCTGTCTTGAGACAGGGTGCTTGTTTACCTTCTCTAAAGGTCAGCAAGAAATTTGACTTTTTTTTCCCAATGGACCTTTATTTTATTTATTTATATGTGGTGTCGAGAATCGAA
Source organism: Ictidomys tridecemlineatus (assembly GCF_052094955.1). Taxonomy (NCBI): domain Eukaryota; kingdom Metazoa; phylum Chordata; class Mammalia; order Rodentia; family Sciuridae; genus Ictidomys; species Ictidomys tridecemlineatus. Next base: position 164,754,747 of record NC_135482.1, read on the forward strand.
CCCAGTGCCTCACACATGCTAGGCAAGTGCTCTACCACTGAGCCACAACCCCAGCCCAAATTTGACCTTTTTTTTTTAAAAGGAAAGATTACCGTGGGAAAGCTTGTTTAAGGAGGCTGAGTGTTGGAGGAATAGCTTGAGGTGATTCCAAAGTTCCCAGTGGTTCAGCATTTGTCACATATGTGTTATTAAAAATGATTCTATGCAGGCTCTCATAGATCTCATTCAGTCTACATTCATATTTGAATATTGCAACACCATGAAAAATGTCAGAGTGGCAATTCTGACACTGACACTCCTAGAATGAGCAATTCTCTGATTACAACATACTGACCAGCTTATGTCTCAGGCCCTACAAAACTTATATTGAAAAAGAAGAATAGATAAAAATCATAGATTGAAAGTAGCGGATCAGATTTAAGTAGCCCAGTAGCCGGGAAGAGACTTCAGAGAGGTGATCTTTTCCAAGCAAACAAAAGTCAAAATTTTAAAAAAGGAAATCTGGCTGGGTGTGATAATCCCAGTGGCTTGGGAGGCTGAGACAGGAGGATCGTGAGTTCAAAGCCAGCCTCAGCAATGGTGAGGCTCTAAGCAACTCAGTGGGACTCTGTCTCTAAATGAAATACAATATAGGGCTGGGAATGTGGCTTCCTGGTTGAGTGCCCCAGAGTTCAATCCCAGTACCAAAAGTAAAAAAAAAAAAAAAAAAAAAAAAAAAGGAAATCTGATATTTTATTTGCACAGCATTTTCCCTGGCTGTCTGTTTTCATTTTGCATTTGGCTGCGGGAGACATTTTTCTGTTTGTTGTTAAGAATCATCTTGATGTCATTAAAAATAATAAAAACATTTTGTGGCATTTAGAAATCAAAAAGTAAATTGTGATTTAAGACTATTATAAGTAGTGATCTGATGATATCTATGCCACTAAACAAAATCACATACATTTACCTGAGAAGAAAATGACCATAAGACAAACTATTCTTCCTAGTTATATCATCAGAATAGAAAAAATTTAGGAGGCAACACTATTATTTTTATATGAATAGGTCTCCCAAGGAGAATGCTACAGTTAACCTAGAAATTCCCTAGCACAAAAAAAACAAAAGAACCAAAGACCAAAAAACAAACAAAAAAAAATCCTTGTGCAACTTTAGTAAGCAGTTTCTTTAACTAACTAACTTTTTTTGTTTTTGTTTTTGCCCTAATGGGGATTGAACCCAGGGGTGTTCTACCACTGAGCTGCATTCCCAGCCCTTTTTATTTGTTTTATTTCAAAACAGTTTGCCAAGTCTGGCCTGGAAATTGCAATCCTCCTGTTTCTGCCTCTAAGAAGTTGGGATTGTAGGTGGGCATCACCATGCCCAGCTTTTTTTTTTTTTTTTAAAAGGGCAAATGCTTAGTGGTCCAACACTTAATTTAGTCGTTAATGAAAATTAATTCAGAGGTGTAGAAACCAACCAATAAGACCAAAAGAGAAAAAAAATCATCTACTTGACCTTGGCAAGAAGTGCTGCTTTGTGCTCTCCAGTGGCTTTAATTTAAGATTCTTGGAAAAGAACTGGGACTAGGAGTCTCAGCCAGCTCTACTCTGCAGTGACCTTGGCATTCATTTCCTAGGGCATTTCATTGCTCAAACCCTCAGTTTCTTCATGTGGCAAAATAGTGAGTTGGACTTCATAGCACAATGATAAGTGTACATAGGGACTACATGAGTGTAATGTCTCCGTAACCACATCATCCTGCTATGTGAAGTGGAAGAAAGTGTGCAGAGTGCTTATGTGAAACTGTCCTCCTTGGCTCAGCCATAAAATGATGCTTCCAGAAGTCTTTGAATGGCAGTGGTTATGGGTTGCTGGATTATTACAGAAGTATTAGTTTTGTACTAGTGCCTGATACCCAGTTGAACTGGATTCACTGCATTCCTGCTTCTAGATGAGTCCTTTATTTTCAAGTACTAAGCAGTTTAGCTCTGGATGGTTTACTTGCCCCGCATTGGTGTGTGGGTTATTAAGAAAATGCTTTGGAAATTTTTTTGACTGCAAATCATAGTTAGAAATCTATCTGATGTTGTTACCTAAGACCCACATACTGTCACATATATGCACATGTATAACTGAAACAAGTTTTATGAAGTGATAGCCTTTTTATGTGACATGCACACTGAAGTTTGCTGTCCTTTTGTAGCCCATCTAAAATTCTAGTTAAAATCCTTTTCTTCTGGGATGGTGGTGCATGCCTGTAATCCCAGCAGTCTGGAGGCTGAGATAGGAGGATTGCAAGTTCAAAGTCAGCCTCAGCAATTTAGCAAGGCCCTAAGCAACTTATTGAGACCGTGTCTCTAAAAAAAATACAAAAAATGACTGGGGATGTGGCTCAGTGGTTAAGCTCCCCTAGGCTCAATCCCCGGTTACAAAAACAAAAAAACCAAAAAAAAAAAAAAAAAAAAAAAACCCCACAAAAACCCTAAAACTTTTCAATTAAATCATAACATAATAATGGGTCATGCATTAGAGGATATAGTGCATATAGTATATTAGAGGAACTGTTAAAGTTTTATGCCTTCTTTTTTTTTTTTTTCTATGTAGTTTTGGTTTTCCAGAAAATGAAAATGTAGTTTAACTTGGGGACTGACACCCTACTACCTTACCCCACCCCTGGCCTGCCCTGCCCTTTTGAAATTACCACTGTGGTTATGGAATTGACCCAGTCTGACTGGAGGCCTCTATCCAAGTCAGAAGTTAACTATTCTAAACCTTTTCAGATCAGAGCCAGAGAGTTTACAAAAAAACTAGGACTGCAGCAAAACTTAGTTGTTTGGCTGCATTTTGGCTTCTTGTGATATGTTCATTTATTACTGATTAGGACTTGAAAAAATGATGTATCTCATCTAAATTATGCATGTAATTGTTAACTTCTGTATGACACTCATTTTCCTTTGACTGGACAGTTTATGGAGGTACTTGAAGATATTATGTGTTTTCTATTTTTAATTTTTTCTTCTCTTAATTTCCAAGGATCAACTTAAATTTTAAGATATCATAATAATTCCTTTGGAGAATTGTTTACATTTTAAATAAAGATAATATAACCACAGTGAAGAATAACTGCTTATAAACCTCTCAGCATAATGCCTGTTAATATCATATATTACCTCTAGTAGTTTTTCTGATGCAGTTTTAAAATGTGATTTTACATAACTTATACTTTTAAATTCTTGTTCCCACTTAAAATTGTATCAATAGCTACCTAATTTTTACTCATCTTTTAAGTAGGTGTATATTTTTCCTTTCCTCCAGTGTTTACTCATATTTATTTAATGCTTGAACTATATGTACCTGTCCCTGGATCTCATCATGGGTGAAGTTTAGACTATACTCAAGGAATTTTCAATATAGTGAGTATGTTAGAATCTATCCATCCCATATTGTTGACTACTTAGATCATTTTCAATTTTATAAATGCTATGATAAACATTGTTAAGCATATAGACATCCTCCCTCCTCAATTAAAAAAAATTTTTTTTGAAAGATTGTAAGAAGATTGCCATATTAGTTTCCAGAAGGCTTGTGTCCCTTTAAAATATTTCTAGTAATATGACACATGAAAATATTCATTTTGCCACACATGACTAGCCATGGATATTATTTTTTTTAAGTTCTTCATACTTGTTTAAAAATGGTGGCATTTCATTTATGTTTAATTTCTCTATTTTGACTGGCTACTGAATGTTTTTCTGTTTGTTTGTGTATAAAATTGTTTTTCCATTGTGAATCATCTGTTCCTGTCCTTTGCCCATTTCTCCATTAAAGTCTCCTGGCTCTCCTTAGCAATTTCTTGTACATATAGTCTATACATAAAGTAAGACTATTGATCCTATGCCTGTTGAATATCCAGAGAGATATTTTCCACTTCTTTGCCTTTTATTTTTTATATAGAGAAGATTTACCATTTAGTTCTTTGTCTTTTTTTTTTTTTTTTTGCTACCAGGACTTGAATCCAGGGATTCTGGGGGCACTTATCCCCTGAGCCACATCTCCAATCCTTTTTTATTTTTATTTGATAACAGGGTCTCACTAAGTTGCTGAGGCTGGCATTGAATTTGTGATCCTACTGCCTCAGCGTCCCAAGTTGCTCAGATTATAGGCATGTGACATTATGCCTGGCTCTGTCTTTCTTAGTAATAGAAATTTGTTCCATAACTCCTAATTTTTAAAAGAATTCTTTCCCCGGAGATTCATCAAATATTCATTTTCTGTTCATCATAGTTATATAATTTGATGAAAAATAACTTTTTAATTTATTTGCAGTGCATTTCATTGTGTGGCATAAATTGGGGATTTGTCTAAATTTGCTATTGATTATTTGAACATTGCTTATTGAATGGTTATGTTTTCTTTTGTATGTATTTTTGAAACTACCTTTATCACAAAATTAAGTTCTCATAATCTGCAGGACCTAACTGTGGCCTCTGTTGTATTTTACGAATCTCTTTTCCCCTCTTAATACTAGTTCTACAATTTTAATTATTGTAGCTAATGAGTTATTCTTGACTGCTTGCCATTATGTGTCTGCAGTATTAGCCTGAATTTCTCTGACATGGTCAGCAAGTTAATGGGAAAGGAATCATTTGGGTTCAGACATTGGCTCTTTCCCAACTTGATGATTTCACAAATCCATTTTCCACATTGGGAATAGTGATTCTTCTCAGGTTGTGGGAAGATTTACAAGAGATGATCTTCCTACAGCACTTGGAGGTACTTGGAACATAGATGGTGCTCAGAAAAGTTTGTTTTATTCTTTGTTTATGATCCCAACACGCCTCTGGGTAGGTAAGTTTTTCTGTTGTGGTTCCAGTAAGGCTTGGCTGTTCTGAATTACCTTGGATATACAAAGATTGGGCTTTTGAACTTTTTGTTTTTCACAGTCAGCCCTTTTTTATCTTATCTAGATTTACAAAGGCAAGGTTAACTCCCTCACCTTTTTTTTTTAAATGTTTATTTTTTAGTTGTAGTTGGACACAATATCTTATTTATTTATTTATATGTGTTGCTGAGGATCGAACCCAGGGCCTCACACATGCAAGGCGAGCGCTCTATTGCTGAGCCACAACCCCACCTCAACTCCCTCATCTTTTTATCACCACTTCTTAAACCTGTCCTGGGAAAGCCAGTGTTGTAGGTGGGCGCAGTATTCTTGGCAGCCTTCTCTGTCTCCATTTACTATCTTGTCCTGAAATAGTGTACTCCTTGTCCCTACCAGGCTCCTGAATGGCAGGTGCTTTATCTTCCATGTCTTCTATGGAAATAAATTTAGGGAGAGAGAAAGCTCTAACTAAACTTCAATTGGAAGACTGAGCATTGTAAATAGGCAACTAGATATCAGTCCACTCTCAGATTTTGTGTGGTCCACACACAGTATTGTTATTTTTTTCTATTTAGTTTATTTTTTATTCTTTCTTTTTAGTTATACATGACAGTAGAGTATATTTTGACATATTTATATAAATGTGGAGTACATCTTATTCTAGTTAGGATGCCATCTTGTATTGTACATGATGTGGAGATTCACTGGTATATTCATATATGTACCTAAGAAAGTTATGTCGGATTCATTCCACTGTCTTTCCTATAACTGTCCTCCGCCCCTTCCCTTTATTCCCCTTTGTCAAATCTACTGAACGTCTATTCTTCCCCTCCCCACCTTGTTGCATGTGTAGTGTTTTTAGTTTGGGGTTTATAGGCAAGGTTTAAAATAATGGATTTCACATAAAAATCCAAATTGCCTGTTTTTTTTTTTTTGACAAACTGGAAGATGTAGCTATGCCAGGCTGTGAATCCCCCTCCCTTGGACCCCTTGCTTTTTCTCTAGCCACTTAGGCTAAAGTCATCCCAGTCTGGCCCTAAGAGATACAACCTGTGCCACCCAGCGTGCCTACTGCTAAGAAGATGGCACATGGGACCCACAGAGTCTTCTCCAAGATCTAAAAGGCTTTCCCTTTTATGGAGTAAGTAGTTAGAGCTTTTTTGGCATTTTGGAAGAAGAAGAAGAAAAATGAAATTGAAAGATATCAGGAAAGACTGTGTTTCTAAAAGCCTAAGTGCAGGTGAAGGGCGGAAGCACATACAATAAAAATTCAGACACATTTTATAACAGTTTTTTTATTTATAAATATATAAATAAAGGTATGCATTGGTAAATTAGGGCTGGCATTTACCCTCCCTGTTTCTTCTCTGGAGTCTTTGTTTGGAGCTGGGCACTGGAGTCTGGGAATCCTGGGTTTGGCATTTAGTGCTGCCACTTACTAGCTAGGGGATCTTAGGCTAGATGTTTTACTTCTAGTAAATCTTCTCGGCTGTAAAATGGAAGTTAAAATAATACCAACCTCAGAGGATTATTCTGAGTGTTCAGTTGTCCCACATTATAAAGGGTTGGCACTGAGCTAGTCTGTTAGTGTTCCTCCCCTTTCCTCCAAACTCTGTTTTTCTAATTCTTTAACTACTGTCTCATCTAATTCTTCTTTGTTCTTTGTCTTTAAATCAGTCCTTGTGTGCCCTTTTCCCTTTTCCTCCCCACTCTTACCTTGTAAATTAGTACTTCTGGAAGAGTCCTCAGGCATCACACTTGTTCAGTGACCTTTTCCTTCATCAGTCCTCATCTGGAAATGACTTCTTACAATTTTTAAATGTAATTTTATTTTATTTTTTGCAATGCTGGGGATTGAACTTGCATGTTAGGCAAACGTTCTGCCACTGAGCTGCTCCCCCAGCCCTTCTCCTAATAAATTGCATAATATTGTGAACATATTTTCTATATCATAAGGTCCTACAAATGTTAGGGATTGTTATTATTTAACTGATCATAAATATGGAAAATGAAAAACATATGTTTCTGTCTTCATTTGGAAAGTATTTATGGATGTAGTATTTAAATACATTGAAATTCTAATTTTAGAAAAACTTAAAAACTACTTTGTTGTTTTTTATTTCCTAGATCTGGATTCATATTTTACTAGTCATCCCATGCCTTCCTCTTAGAATTTCATTAATCTGTTTTAGTGTTTATTGACCTTGTTGAAGTTTGGAAAATGCTAGCTGTTTAATATTTTAGAGGTTGATTTTGTTAGAGGAAAATGAATTGGGAATGGTTCATTTATTTCATTATATTTTGATTTTTGGAATAATTTTGAATGTATAAATGGAATGATAAATTAAATTCTCATTGCATTTTAAAGTTTAGATTGTTAAACAATTGTAGGAATAAATACTTTTTCTTCAGAAGGTAAAGTTAAATTAGGAAGGTTTCTTAGACTTAATTTGAATAGTTAATTGAAATAGCATGCTGTTTGGATGGATTAAATTGGCAAGGAATTTTGGTTGCAGTGTTACTTCTCTGATTTATTTTTTTTTGCTGAGCTTCCATTTGGGAAGTTTCTGTTGTTATCAGACATGCATGATGTAGATCTTTGAGCTTTGACTGGATAGGGTAAAGGTTGAAGAAACCAAGTTCACTCAGTGTGAAAGGTTCTTAATAGCCTAGGGAGAGGATGAGGCCCTGGCAGGCGTTCTTGAAGGCTCCTGAAGCATGTGTGGATGTGCTTGCAGTTACAGGTGCAGTTTCTTCTGGGTGGACTCCTCTCTCTCCCTATTTTAAGTTTTTTAACAGTGTTCTGCCTCACTTTTTAATAATTTCTAATGATTAATTTTTAAGAGTTGCATTCTTGAAGTATCAGTATCAGTTTTGAACCCAGAAGAACTATATAAGCCCCAAATTGTTGATCCATTAGGTGAACAGAAGGTTTATTTCTTGAGATTGCTGTATATATTTCTTGAGATAGCTTCCAGTGGTCAGAGACACTTTTCTAAGTGTCCGTAGTTTAATTGAAGCTTTTGCATTTTTGGATTAGGCTCTTTTGATTGCCAAATAAATACTGAGAAATCACATTCTTGAGCATCAAGAACTAAATTTGAACTTGAAGACTGGAAACAATGAACAGTTTTTACATTGCATAAATATGAAGTTTGTCCTTTGGGGGATGCTGCCCTGGTCAGTATTTTCAGTGCTCGGAATTGCTTATTTCTGCTTCTCCAAAACTTTCAATTACAAAATTGATCTGTCTGTTGCTTTAGTTGCAGACTAGTCATCCTTATATATGTGGGAAAATATGAGGTTAATGCTGGTGACAAATGCTTGATGAGTCAACTGGCAGAGAGAATGGGATGGAAATGATAGAAACACTTAGTTACTTGAAATGGATGGAATTTAGCTAGGAGATTATTAAATTGAAAATTAAATAATCATAGTTGAGAAGAAATATGGTTTGCAGGTTACAACAAGTTACTGTGGTAGTTCATGTCCCATGGGGATTAATTAATCCATACTATAAGTGAAATTCTAAATATTTGAATAAAAAAAATCAGGTAAAAATAGGTAAGATACTGGTAGTTACATCTAAAAAACAAATAGCCATGCTTTGAAGTTGATAGTACATGCATATATAAAATTCAAAAGGCTGTGCTGAGAAAAGGCAAACTCCCTCTCTCATGGGCTTTAAGGTTTTATGAAAGAAGAACTGATAGGACTTGCACGTGCTCTGACCTGCGCCCTGGTGTAGATCTCTGTGGGCATTCTGTTTTAACAGCTGCAAATTTTTTACTTAAAAAACTGCTCTGGGGATTAGCAATGCTTGTTGGTGTCCATCCTTCAGTAATCTCCTGCTCCCCCTCCTTCTTCCTGGTTCCTCTACTCTCTTCTCCCTCTCCCCCATCCTCCTCCTTCTCCCTTCTCCCTTCTCCATCTGCTGATAGCTGCATTCCCTCAGCACACTTCATGTATTTAATTATTTATCTTCCGCCCTGGTGTTCTTATCAACCCCCACCCCTCAAGTCTTCTAGCTTAGGATTTACAACCTAGTAGGCAAAATTGGAGACATATATTGGAGGTTTGCATTGTGTGAGATTGCTGTGAGGGAGGGAGTCACTGTGTAAAAGCATTTGTCTTCTAATGCAGTAGCGTGTTGGAGTCTCTTAATTCAATACAGAAACCAGTTCTTGAATTTCCTGGCAAGAGTCTCAAGTATCTTGCAGAATCTGAGGTCAGGGATGCATGTGAACCTTAGGAATAGAAATAAAGACTGGAGCTGGGCACAGTGGCGCACTCCTGTAATCGCATTGGCTCAGGAGGCTGAGGCAGGAGGATTGCAAATTCAAAGCCAGCCTCAGAAACTTAGTGAGGCCCTAAGCAACTCATTGAGACCCTGTCTCTAAATAAAATATAAAAAAGGACTGGGGATGTGGCTCAGTAGTTGAGTGCACTTGAGTTCAGTCCCTGGTACAAGGAAAAAGAAAATAAAAAAGATTGGAGCACACAGAGAACAGGGAATCCCCTCCCCCTGCTGCCCATTGGGTCCCCTGTGTCTGCTTCATTCTTGTTTCTCTTGGTCACATTGACTTCATATTTTTCTTTCTTAGTCCACATGGCAGTACATGGCTGCCAGCTGCATTGAAATATCACATGTTACAGAATCTAGATAAGCATGGAGACATTGATGTTGAGTTCCCAGTCCTAGTTCTAGAATTCCTTAGGAAGGAACTTGGTGATCCAGCCAAGGTCAGCTGTCCACTCTGGGCTGTGATCAGAAGTGGGGTCATGTTGGAGGAATGTGGCAATTCCTGCTGCAGCCTATGGATGGGGAGAGAAGGGAAGGGGTGAGGCAAGCCTCAGAAAAGGGATATAGTCCAGGAGGTACACACTGCTAGGCTCTGTGGGCATGAGATGCCTGTGTTCTTGAGGCTTGGTTATGTTGGTTATTGCTCTGGTATCAGCAGAATAACGAATACTGACTCTTGCTTTTCTCCTGACCTTCATTGCTGTTTTTCTTGAAATCTCCTTTTGAAGCACTTGATATGTTCAGGTAGCCATTTTTTCCTATTGTGGATTTGACGTGTGGTCTACTGTTTTCTTGTAATGACTATAAAATGAGGAAGGGTAGGTGTTTTACCATGAATGTATATCAAGCAAAAGCCATTATTATGTGACAGATACCACTCCTGTGTATACCACCTATGATAATCATATTTCCCAAACTCCAAATCAGAACACATGGCTCAATAAAAGGCCTTTTCCCCTGGATGGATGAACTTATTGAATTGCATTTTGTGATACATTTAACAAACAAACTGAAATTTTTAAAACAACATGAAACTAGGCTGTCAAGCATTATGGGCACAGTATATATTCTGTCTCAAGGAGAAGACTCAGAAACCTCAAGTATATTAATAGTACTTAATAGCAAACTTTTTCTGAGCATATACTGTGTGCCAGGCACTGTGTGAGTACTTTATGTGCTTTTTAAAAATTTTTTATTTTTATATATTTTTTAGTTATAGATGGACACAATATCTTTATTTATTTATTTTTATGTAGTGCTGAGGATCGAACCCAGCGCCCCACACATGCAAGGCAGGTGCTCTACCACTGAGCTATAGCTCCAGCCCTTATGTGCCTTTTTTTCATTGAATCCTTAAGGTGATTTTGTGTGTCTAGTATTTCACTCTGATTTTAAAGATGAGACAAATGGGAACAAGAAGAGGCACCATGGGGACGTGGACTACATTGCTTTTCCATTCGCCTGCTCTGTGCTTTGCTACCTGTCTATGATGCTCTGCGGAAGAAGGTTCAGAAGGTCAAGAATGGAGGCTCCGTGGACATAACATTGTGTTGAAATTTTGAGGGAAAGCTAACAAGTCAGCTAACCAATCAGGATAGACACCACTAAGAAATCCCTTTTATACCCTTTTTTACTGGCTCTGAATTCAGTATTGGTGTTACAAAACCGTAGTTAGGACTATGAATTACATCAGGAATGCATTTAGTGTCAGGTGGTAGGTTTTTTGAATGAGGAAGGCCTTCTAGGCTGCACTGGATCTTTATCAGTTAGATGTAATCAAGAAAAGAATTGAGTTTTCTCACATACCAGAACATCCAGAGATAGGTGGTTTTCATATCTTTCTGTTCTACCATCCCTAGTATGTTGCTTTCATCCTTTTAGTGACTCTGTGGTTGAAGATGACTCTTTGACCTTCAAAGATCACATCTGACTATAAGTGTCACAAAATGGGGACATTTCTTTCTTTATTTATTAGTTTATTTTTAATTTAAAAAATTTTTTTGGTACTGGGGATTTAACCCAGGATCACTTAACCACTGAGTCACATCCCTAGCACTTTTTCAATGTCTTGTTTAGAGACAGGGTTTTGTTGAGCTGCTTAGGGCCTCTCTGAATTGCTTAGGGCTTTGATAAGTTGCTAAGGCTGGTTTTGAACTCATGATCCTCCTTCCTCAAATTCCCAAGCTGCTAGGATTACAGGCATGCACCTCATTAGTTTATTTTTAAGCAGTTTTTTTTTTTTTTTTTTTAGCTGAATACAATGACAACAGAACAACTTGGAAACTGGGGAAAATATTTATAGATAGTCCCTGACTCACTGTGATTTGACTTAATAATTTTTTACTTTATGGTGGTGCAAAAAGATCTACATTCTGAAGAAACCATACTTTGGATTTTGAATTTTGATCTTTTGCTGGGAAGCAATATGCAGTACAGTCCTTTCTTGGAGCAGGGTAGCTCCAAGTCAGCTAGTGTGAATCACAAGGTAATCACAAGGTAAATAACCACTACTGTACTGTGCTCTACCATTTTGTAGATACAGGTATTAAGTAAATTGTATGAGATATTAAACACCTTATTATAAGCATTGTGTTAGATGATTTTGCCTGACTGTAGGCTAATGTAAGTGTTCTGAGCATACTTTTAAGTAAGACAGATATTTAATAGGTTAGGTAAATTAAATGAATTTTTGATTGAGCGTATTTACAATTTACCATGGGATTATTGATGTGTAACTAACTTCATTGTCAGCCCAAGAGAACCTATAGATTGATCTCACATGAGGCCTTTAGCTAGAGGAACTCCAGTGTATACTTTGGACCAATGTTGGCTTCTAGGTTTCAGCAGGTTTGTCTCCAAATGGATCCCATTTGAATTTCATGCCCTGAAAAGTGATTATAACTTCTCCCTCTCCCCAACTCTGACTTTTTTGGTTGTGTTGTGAGACTATCTTTGCTATTTGGAATCTATTCCCAAATTGGATGGAATGTTGTAATCTAAATCTGTATATCTGGGTACCTGTATATTCTTGGGTTCATAGATGTAGGCCTGAGACTTCAGTAATTAATGATTTGTATGTTTTGGCCGAGTACCACCCTGAACTTCATCAGTTAATCTGTCAAATAGAATTAACAGAAAGTTGGCCAATTCTTGACAGCCTTTAAGAATCACCAGAATTCATTCTGTTTTCTTCTTATTTAGACAACAAGTATTAAATTGCCAAAAGATTTCTAGGTGTTAGCCATTGTATTTCTTCCAGTATTTTCATTCCAGAACATCTGGAGTAGAAGTTCCTTTGAAGGGGTCAGATTACTTGCGTTCAGCCTTCAGGGTTGCTTGGCCCAGTTTGGAACATCTGGAGCCTGTAGGCTGAGTGCTATTTCCTGGGAGAAATCTGTCTAGCTACTTTAAAGGACTGAAAAAGGATAGAAGTCACCTCACTGGGGATACTGTTGGGTTTAATCTTACACATACAATAACAAAATCATCAACCTGGCCACATTTTCTCAGTGATATTTTGAGCAAGATAACTGAAGGATATTTTCTTTACATTATAATGTAAATAATTTGTCCACAGTTTAAACCATAGAATTGTTCTTGGGCTGTTGGCAAGCATTGCCTGTGGTTGAAAGAGCTTTGGAGAAGGATTTTAGGACCTGAGTTAAAACCATTCTTCTCTCAGTTATTCTAAATCTTTCTGAGGGTCAACTTCCTAAATTATAAATCAGGAGAATAATATAACCTTCTTCATAGATTTTTGAGAAGAATTAAGTGAAACAGTGGGTGTGAAAATTCTGTTCTGGTGTGTGTGTGTAGTACTAGGGATTGAGTCTGGGGTACTCTCCCACTGAGCTACATCAACAGCCCTTTTTAATTTTTATTTTCAAGACAGGATCTCACTAAGTTGCCAGCCTGGCCTTGAACTTGAGCACTCCTCCTGCTTCAGCCTCCTAGTAGCTGGGATTACAGGTGTGTTCCATTGCTCCCTTGTAGGGATTTAAGTGTTGTGAGGCCTATGAAAAGTCTTTGTGAAGCATTACTAGGGGTCATAGACTGGTCACAGGGTGAAAGGCAGGTAACATAAAGGAGTGTGGTGGCATATTTTGTCTGTGTCAGAGACTGAAGAAGAAGTGGGGATTGTGGCATACTGGAATGCATGTTTGCTCTGAATGCAGAACCAGTGTCTCTAGATCCTTGGATTTTCCCAGAAGCGCTAGAAGTCCAGATTTTCATATGAAATCTTTTTTTTTTAATATTTTTTAGTTGTACATGGACGCAGTCTCTTTATTTTGTTTATTTACTTTTGTGTAGTGCTGAGGATTGAACCCAGTGCCTCATACATGGAAGGCAAGTACTTTACCACTGATCCACACCCCAGCCAACCAGAAAATCTTTTAATTTTAAAAGTTAGTGCAATTTTGTTTTAAACATTTCAGATCAAGCATAATGTAATAACTAGAGCCAGCCCTTTGTGTTATACATATCAATTTTTTAAAACAATGCATTCCAATTTATAATGTTTATTAATAAGGTTTTCAGTTATTTAGAAAAGACATTTCTATTAGGGTTGCCTCCATCATCTTGCCCCCTTAGAAGTTTCTGCTTCATATTTTCCTCTGAAAGGTATTCTCTGAATGTGTTGAGGAGAACACATCACTATGAAACTGATGCGGAGAGGCCATTTTAATAGTTAGGAAGCAGCCTAAGTCTTGATTTTTAGTTAAGAAATGGAATGTTCCTAAAGCCTTAGAAAAGGGGAGTTTATTATGAGCTCACAGAATATCTCCAGGAAGACAAGGACAGAGGGAATGGGGCTAGGCCTTATGAATGCCAAGACTCTGCAACAGAGATACTTGAAGACTGTGTGGAGTGATGCTATGCAATTATTTAAGTTTAAATTTAAATTGATTAAAATAAAAAAATCCTTTAGTGGCATCAGCCATATTTCAAGTGAAATAAATGTATTTCAAAGAGTTATGAGGATTAAGGGATAGAATATATAAAGATGTAATAAGGGGCCTGGTAACTAGTAAATAGTCAATGAATGTTAGCTCTTATTATTAGAGAGATATTAAGAAGATTTTCATCTTTCTACCTATGAAAGGTGAAAGTTCAGTATTGAATGATAGAGAATCAGGGTGGATATGGATTGTGCAAATACGAACAATTTTTACAAAATATGTATGATTAAACCAAAGGACATTCTGTCAGAAATTTATGAGAAGAAAACAACTTTGGTATAAATGAAGAAGCTGTACTTTAAAGTTATTACTTGTGGAATTCTTTTTAGGGCATTGTAAATATTCCTGTTAGGAACTAAAGTTATTGGAACCAGAACTCTCCCAGCATTTTTTCATGGTATATTATTTCCAAAATGACTTTTTAAAAAATTATTACTCTGTAAGGTTTTTTTTCTCTTTCATTTTGGTATGAATTGCAAATTTTCATTTATTTTTTATTTTTTTTAAATCCGAAAGCATAAAGCAGAGAGGGCAAAAGGTAATATTGGGTTGTAGACTAACCTGGACGTTTCTGCTACTCAACCACTCACTGTGTGACGACTTCTCTCAGAAGTCATTTAAAAAATGAAGTCATTTTAAAAATGCATCATAGTCCTTGTGAGGATTAGGACAGAAGGACTTGTATGTATGTATGCAACAATTTTTAGACATTAGAAAAATGTGTCCATTCAGTTAATATTTGCAATTGAAAAATTTATATGATTTGGTTTTGGGGGGACTTTTGGGTCCCTAATTCCAGGTGCAGCATCAGGTATGTTTTTGTAAGCACTTATACGTTAAATTCATATTCCAGGAATTTATGGAATATTCATTGGAGACAAGATTGCCTGTAGATAAGACCATCATTCCTCTTGCTTATTTACCTTAGTGCTGTGTCTAGGTCAAGTGTTTTTTATAACTAGATAATTGGGAAACAAACACTGTAAATGATAGCTTTGTAATAATCTAGAAACTGGATTTTAAAGCACCAGTGTAGAAAATTACCCTTCACAGTGGCACTGGTATTGGGTCTTTTGTTAATAATTATATTTTGTTTCTATCAATTGAATGTGAACAGGAAGGTGAAAAGGCCCAAAGTAGAGTATTCATAATAACACATTCAAAGAATTGACAGTTGATCTTGCCAAAATTATAGAAAGTGGATATTAGAACTAGAAACAGTTTTGGGATTTTTATTTTGAGATTTGAGACATTTAGTGTTAGGACAAGCAACCCTCTTTATAGAATTATAGCTCCTGGGACATCTATATTTAAGCTATTCAGAAAAAAAATAAAGAGTTTAGCTTATATTTAAGGACACAGAAGATACTTTAGAGAGATTTACATAAAAGTGATAAGGGCTGGGAATACGGCTCATCAATAGAGTGCTTGCCTAGCATACATGAGGCCCTAGGTTTAATCCCCAACATCAGCAAACAAACAAAACAACTAAAAGAAAGAAAATTACAGTGTTCAAAGAGTCTTCTGTTTGTTACCTTGAGAATTCACACAAGAGATTGATTCAGTGTGCTGAGATGTCAAATATATGCATCCATTATATGGTGCATTAACCAACCCAGTCTTCCATCTTTAAAGGCTAAATTGATTCTAAAGGGAATTCCTCAGAGAATTGTGTGTGTGTGTGTGTGTGTGTGTGTGTGTGTGTGTTTGTATAGAGTACTAGGGATTAAACATTAAACTCTGGGTTCCTTTATTTCTGAGCCACATCCCTGGCTCCCCCACCTTTAAATTTTTTTCTTTTATTTTTAATTGGTGCATTATAATTGTAATTAATGGTTGGTTTCGTTGTTGCATATTCATCATGCATACAATATAACGATATAATGTGGACAGTATCATTCCCCAGTATTTCCTGTTTCCTTTCCCCAGTCCTTTTATTTTGAGATAAAGTCTTGCTGAGTTGCCCAGGCTGGTCTCAAACTTTGCAATCCTCTTGTTTCAGCCTTCTGAATAGCTGAGATTGTAAGTGTGTACCACTGCATCTGCTAGGAGATTTGATTTAAGAGTAGCCCTGAAGGTCTACTTGTAGTTCATCCTGTTTTGTAAACAACCCCAAAGGAGTTATTTCAAATCAGTGTTAATTGTTTAAAAATGGAATTGAATCGTAGGTGCTTATAATTCTTGTTTTTTGTCTGACTTATACCCAAGTCCAGAGGGTAGCACTAAAATGGCAGTGACAAGTTCCTCTGTGTGAAAGGCATGATGATTTCTGGGTTTGGGGTGATGAATGCACAGGGCTGGTTGTGCATAGACAGAAAGGGCACATTTCTCTCCTCAAATAGCTGAGAGCTGGGTATGGTCTCTAAGTTGGATTCTGGATGGTGTGTCATCATTGCTGTTTTGTTCCAAATTTATTTGACCTTCTTTAGCCTAATAGTCAACTATCTTAATTCTTCCATTGGCAATTTTGTTGTTGTTGTTATTGTTGAGATGGGTTCTTTCTGAATTGCCCACCCTGGTCTCCAGTCATGGGCTTGGGTGATCCTTCTACTTCAGCCATCCAAGGAGATGGGACTCAGGTATGTGTCACTATGTAAAAGGTCAGTGGTGATTTCTATGAATATAAATTTTTAGGGATTTTTGGGAGTACAAACAAAGTTAAAGATGAAGGCTTAAGGGGAGAGTAATAACAGTTTGCCAATTGATTCCCATTTAATTTGTTGTACATATTAATGGAAACAAAGAGAATAACTTTGTTGACACAAAGTAATGCTTTCTTACTGTCCTCTACTTTAAACAGATACAGAGATAAGTTGGTATCACCTTGAGTGATTATGTCTAAACAAATTAAGTGAATATCTTAAAATCCCTGCTGAGTGCTCATTTATTTAGGAAATTTAGGGTTTTCCCCTAAATAAATGTGCAAAAGTAAGGCATTATGTATTACTTACTATTATATATTCATTACTTATTATGTACATATAAATGTATATATATATTTATATGTGTGTGTGCATATATATATGTATATGTGTGTGTGTGTGTGTGTGTATATATATATATATGTATATATATATATATATATAAATAAATAATGTGGACAATATCATTCCCCAGTATTTCCCCTTTCATTCATATATATATATATATATATATTTTTTTTTTTGAACTTACTAGAGGAAATTTTCCTAACTAGAACCCATTAGAATTCTCTTAAATAGAGCCTATTTGAATTCTTGCTTATGCACATAAACTATTCTCATTAAAAAAAATTTTTTTTAGTTGTATGTGGACACAATACCTTTATTTATTTATTTGTATGTGGTGCTGAGGATCTAACCCAGTTCCTCACTGGGTTCACCACTGAGTTACAACCCCAGCCCAACTATTCACATTTTTAATCTGTGTACTTTTATATCATTTAACTCATAATTTGCAGATATGAGGAACAAGGCAACAAAAGTTGTTTGCATCCAGTAATGTTACTTACCTTGTTTTGGTGAGGATTAGTGTGAAAGTAACATACTACTTGTGAGATTCCCAGATAAAAGTATAAAGTCAGATCTACTATTTACAGAAGGCAATCGTGGAAAACATATATGGTGGATTGTTCCTACGACTGATTCTCTGGTTATCTGTATTTTGATTGCTTTTGGACTATAGATGTCAATGCTATTTTAGTTTCTGCCCTTTGCAAGACTCATTTTCAGAAATGATAGCTGAAATATGGCTCTGCATTTTGGCTTTAGCCCAAAATTGGGAGAAAAAGACAATAGAGGAATCTGGTTAACTATTCCTTTATTCTGTTGGTGAACACCTGTCATTTTTTTTTCTAGATTCATGATTTTATTTTTAAGTGGTATAGAAAAGTACACAAAAACCAAAGTTATATAATTAATTTAAAATATGTGTTCTAATTTGAGTTCAACCTCTTGGTGATTAAGAGTGCTTGTCTTCAGGGGCTGGGGCTGTGCCTCAGTGGCAGAGAGCTTGCCTAGCATTTGTGAGGCACTGTGTTTGATCCCTGGCACCACATAAAAATAAACAAATAAAATAAAGGTATTGTGTCCATCTATATCTACATCTATAAAAAATACAAAAGAGTGCTTGTCTTCAAAAGCACTTATATAGGTAAGTGTATGGTATAAGCACCAACTGCTTGCTGTAGTATCCCCAGTGCCTAGAGTAGTGCCTGATACATAGTAGATGCTCAGAAAATATTTGTCAAGTGGAAGTCTTAAGTGTACAATGGTTTTATAACCTATTGCTAATGCTTTATTTGCTCAATCTGCATATATTAAAGAATGCATATATTAGTAGTTCAGATAATAATTTACTAGGATTGAATGATGGTCATTATAGTTTGCTATTTGTGATTTTAAAAAAATTATTCTTTATTTTCAGTGAATCTATTTCAGCATTGTGATTTTGCTGTCAAGCATTTTTTGCAGTTTTTTTCATGCTTTATCATTTGATCAGAGTACATATACACTGTGGTACTGTGTAGTAACAGGTCCCCAACCCTGTGGATTATCTGCTCAGTTGTCTACTTCATTCTTTCTGGCTGGTTGAACCCTAGTTTTGTTTAGCTGCCCACTCTGGTCCTACAGGACTCAGGACAAATCCTGTTTAGTCCAAGCCTATTATAGTAAGTTCATTTCCTTTGCTGGGAATTGGTTTAGGAGTAGGCACATGACCAGCAACATGAGAGGGGAAGGATACTGGAGATAAAGGGAGGAGGTACAGGCTGCCTCCCTGTTTGAAAGGGATTCACTAGGAAAAAATGTTTTTCTGCTGCTTCTAGTCTTGACTGATTATAACCACCTGGAGCTGCTATAGTAGTTCACAACTGGGAGGAGAGGTAGCCTGGAAATAAGTTGACATGCTTAATTGGCAGAAAAGAGAGAAGAACCAGCTATCAAATTAGCCATCCTGGAAGTTGCCTTACGGCTTGACTTCTAGTTACTAGAAAATGAATTTTCCTTATTCCAGTTGAGAACATCCTGTTTGGTATTGGCATCATTATTGCCATTTTACAGTCAGGGACACCGAGATATGTAGTGCTTTAACTGGAATGCTCATCAGTTGTCATGAATTTCCTGTTGAAGTCAGGAGAATTGAAACATGAATACTGATTCCTAGTCTAGGGGCCTCCTTGTTCCACTTTGTAGCTTCTTCATAAACAACCTTGCTGCCCTATGTGGGAGGAACTGGGTTACCAAATTTAGATATTTGTATTTGAAATTAATTTTAGACAGTTCCTAATTTTTGGTGCTTGGTCACCTGTGACAGATATTGCTTCAAATTTCTGCTTTTCTTAATGTGGCTGACATAAATTAAAATGAAATCCTTTTACAGATAATTTTTTTCACTGTTTTCCACATACACATTTCAAAAAATTTGTTAAACTCTGCCTAATTATAGATATATATTTCAAAAAGTGTATTAAATTCTGAGAATTGATATGTTCCATTTGTAAAATGAAGAATTAAAATAATAATTGCCTACCCCATTGGACTGGATGGGAATAGAAACTTTATGGCTGGCTTTGGAGGCTGTGTTGATCCTCTTTACTATGGAAAGTTTATTGTTGACATGATATGTTTATGTGCTGCCATTCTTTGCTGACTTTCTTCTCTGTCTTCCATTAGAATCTTCTCTCCTTCTTGTTTAGTTCTCGGCGGACACAACATCTTTGTCGGTATGTGGTGCTGAGGATCGAACCCGGGCCGCACACATGCCAGGCGAGCGCGCTACCGCTTGAGCCACATCCCCAGCCCTCTCCGTCTTCCTTACCCATTATGGGTAGAGGAAAGATTGTGATCAAGACTGTGTGGTACATTCCTTTGTATTGCAGAGGCAAATCAGTTCAGTATTTAGTTGGAATAAAGAAGTTTTTTATTCATTGTTGAAGAATTTCTGTAAAAAAACGTCTAATGCCATGTGAAAGTGACTTTGATGGGGGAGGTTATTTATAAAAAGGAAGGTATTCTTGGTGGAAGACAGTGGTGGCTGCAGAGATGACTGTGTTAGTCCCCAGCTTCCTGGAGCTTGCTGTTTGGGAACAGGGGACTCCCAATTGCCTCCTTTTCCAAGCTGAAGTAACTGCTGTGTTGGCTAAGACCTCTGTCCAGGGCAGAATCTGCTCTTCTTTGGGCCCTTTTGCCCCTTCTTAAGGGTTGGAGGCTGGCCAGCTGGAGTGAGGGCTGACACAGGGCTAAAATTTGCAAAACTTCTCCCCTAGAAGCAAGAGTGGTTAAATAGTTCCCTCAGCTTGTTCTTTTCATTCCTCATCTAGTGAAGTACTTTGAAGATTATGATCTTAGTGATGGGACTTTCATTTTGTACCTTCTGGAATATTTTCTGCATTGGAAATTGTTTAATGACAAAAAATTTAAAAATTTAAAAATTCAATCTTGTGTAATTGTTAGGAATCCCTCATCAGGGCTGGGGTTGTGGCTCAGTGGTAGAGCACTTGCCTTACATGTGTGAGGCACCGAGTTTGATTCTAAGCACCACATAAATGAATAAAATAAAGGTCCATCAACAATAAAATTTAAAAAAAAGAATCCTTCATCAGATGTGATTTTTTTTTCACCGAAAAATCTTATGTTCTTAAAAATTTGTCATAGCTAAAATAAACCATGTGGTATCCTAATAAGGGTATTTTCCCCCTCCGATGCTGGGGATTGAACCCAGGGCCTTGTGCATTCGAGGCAAGCATGCTACCAACTGAGCTATATCCCCAGCCCCTGATGAGGGTAATTTTAAAACCAAAACCATACAGGTGACCCCCATATGTTGCTGATTACTAACTTCTCCTTAAGGGTGCTCTTGAATTTCTGTTTGAGTGTTTAATGGTTTGACTTCTCCTTTTTGAATTAAATACATCTGTGAATGGAGAACTTGCCCTTCAAGCCAGCATAATTTTTCTTTGAGAACTTATTTCAAGGCAAGAAATTGGAAAGGGTGTTTAAAAATCTATATGAAGATGTTGGGTGAATCTCTGTGTGTAGTTTAAATAATACATCTGCTTCAAGGAACAGAAAACCTGACTAACAGTGTCTCAAACAAGGGATGGGGGTTATTTTCCTCTTGTAAGAAGTCCAGAGGTGGCTCAAAGAAGCCATCAGAGACCCAGGCTGCTTCTGTCTCTCCATTCAGCTATCCTTAGTGATCTTGTCACTTTGAAGTCTCATGGTGGCTGCTCTCCAGGCAGCATTGCATCTGCTTTCCAGGCAGGAAGGAGGCGGAGGGCAGATGGCAAAAGGCATGTACCAGCTGTGTCTGTTCTCTTTCAAAGAGCTTCCTGGAAGCTCAGTTCAGTGACTTCCGCTTACATCTCATTAACCAGAACCATGTCATTCTGCCACCCCTAACTGCACACAGGCTGGGAAATGTTGTTTTGGCTGGGTACATTGTCTCTGAACATAATTGGAATTCTATTGGAAAATATTTTGAAAAAATTGTGTATCTCTTGTCTCTAAACCAATGGAACTCAGGAAGAATAAAATAAATGGATGTTTATTGAAAACCTACTACACGCTGGGGGCCGTGTTGGTTGTTTTTGAGCACCTTAGCACTTAGACAGGTTATCTGTACATTGATGTAAAAGAAAGAATAAAGTAAGCTCAGGGTAGGGGTAAGGAGCTTTTGAAAAAAGTTCTTGGGCTGGGGCTGGCCAATTGCCTAGCCTGTGTGAGACCCTGGGTTCAATCCTCAGCACCACATAAAAATAAATAGATAAAATAAAGGTATTGTGTTTATCTACAATTAAAAAAATATTAAAAAAAGTTCTCTTTAACAGACACAGTAAGCTTGTGGTTCATTTCTTAAAAACCAGAAACTGTAATGGGAAATTTTAACAAGTTTAACCATATTAATTAAGAAAAGGTCTATGGGTTGAAAGTCAGAATTCATAAGTGATGGCTTATAGAAAAACTATTTGCAACAAAGATTAAAAAGTCTAAATATTTATAATAAAAGTCACTATAAATACATAATTTAAAAAAACCCCTAACTTTGTTAAAAAAATAGGTAGGAGATAAATTTCCAAAGAAAATATAGAGATAATTTTTTAAAAGTTGGAAATAAATAAAGAGAGAAATACTGAAATACCACTTTATGATTCCCATCCAGCAAATATTTTTTAAAAAATTGTTAATATCCAATTTTGAACTGTTGGTAAATTAGTACAAACTGTTGTAAATTAGTACAATCACTACAGGAATCAAGTCTGGAGGTTCCTCAAAAGAATAGGAATGGAGTCACCATATGAGCCAGCTATAACATTCTTTGGTTTTTACCATAAAGAATTGAAGTCTTACTATAGTGATACACATGTACACATGTTTATAGTAGTACAATTTACAACAGCCAAATTTTGGAACCAACCTAGGTATTTGGCAATGGATGAATGGACGAAGAAAATGTGGTATATACACACAATGGGGTTTTATTCAATGATAAAGAATGAAATTAATATCATTTGCAGGAAAATGGATGAAACATGAGAACATTGGTAAATGAAATAAGACAAACTGAGAAGGTCAAGGGTGATGTGTTTTCTATTATATGTGGAAGCTAGAGAGAAAAAAGGTGAAAGGTTGTGTGGGTGCTCCGTAAATATGTACAAATGTTGTGTGTGAACTTAGAAATAAAAACAATAAATGTTTGCTACAGGAAAAAAAAATTGTTAATATCCAATTTTGTAAGACTCTGAAGAGAAAAGACACTTTCATATACTGTCAGTACTACCATATTTTAGAGAGCAGTTTGGCAATCCCTGTTGATTTGAAACATAACATAGCATTGACCTCAGCCAGCCCATTTATTGTGATAGATTTTACATACATGCTACCATGAGTTTACATGGTGTTTACTGTAGCACTGCAATTAAAAAAAAAACAAAACAAAACAGGTAGAACAAGCTCAAATGTCCATCAGTAGGGACATGGTTAAATTATGTCATGACCATACAGTATGATTATTAACTTCAAAGCTGTCTTCAGACTGTTAAATATGACCATCTGCAGTGAATACACTGTTTTTGTGGTACCTCTTTAAAAAAAGCTGTGTGTATAAAAGAATTTGGGAAAGAGGTATGGTTATTATTCACCTTAATTGGCTATTAATGGAATTGTTTTGCAAGGGTGAATTACTGTTTTTTTTTTTTATGAGGATGAACCATTAACCAGCAATGACTTTTTATTTCAAAGAATTTTTGAAACTTAAAAAAAATATATTTATGACTCTTAAAATGTTAAAATGCAAATAGTGATTTTTATGACTTGTTGCTGGGAGAGAATGGGGAGCAAATGGTGTGTGAGGCAAGAAAACAGTCTGGGTTAGTAAAGAACCTAAATTACAGAATATTGGAAAAGAAGGGCTGTCTTCTTTCTTTCCACTACCTACTCGTCACCTGTGTCAGTCAGGATGGGGTGGATTAAAGTGCAACAACAGGCAACTCCCAAATCTCAGGGTCTTAATGCCCCAAAGATTTATTTCCAATTCTTGGTCTGTGATTCTTCACTTAGATCTGTGACACAGCTGACAGAGCTGATGGGTTAAGCCATCCTCCATCAACCTGAGCATTACCACTCACCATGACAGGGAAAGGGATTTGGGAGATCCTACACTGGCTTTTTTCAAATGCATTTCCAGCTTTCTCTCCTTAGCTATGTTTGTAGGGTTTAGCTAAGTGTCCATTATGAGCAAGGAAATCTTTTTTAGACAATCCAACAATCAAGAAGTCAAAGAACGGAGTTCTTCACTTATTGTGATGTCTCTCATTTAGTAGAAAGTTGTCCTTATCTGGACATCATAAAGTTCCTCCTCCCTCTGATCTTCTTTCTTTTCTTTTCCCTTAATACTTTCATTCTTTTTTATCTTGACCATACTGTTCTGCCAGGAGTGAGCAGACATTTCAAGATAGAACTTTCTCCTAGAATCCAGGAGGTAGGAAATCCCTCCTGCCATTTTAATAACATGGTGGGTTGAGTTTCAAGAGATTTCAAGAAATGTGTCCATAGTTTGAGTCCTTTGAGATACAGGCAGACTTTTAGGTGCTGAAATTCTGTGCTAACTTGTTGACTTACTGGTTTTATTTTTTTTAATTTTAGACATCAAACTGAAAAAGCTCTTAAGTATTTGTCATACTTAAAGAAACATGTTTATAAAAGATGAAGGTGGCCCATGTGTTAATTTATTATTAATTTCACCTGCAATTATTCAGCAGTCTTGGTCTGATTATAACCTTTGTTGTTATAGACATGTACTTTAATGCCCAAATTTGGGATGTCTCTTCAGTACCAGGGATAAGCACTCTCTGAATAGATTCAATAGATTTTCATGTCATTGTCCTCAGCCCCTTGTGCTTAGTGTTACATTTTGGTAGCACTTCCTTTGAAGTATCAGATCAGTACAGAGAGAGCAGGAAAGAGAATTAGCATTTTTGTTTTTTGAGGCCTGACTATGTGTTAGCACTGTTATTATACATCTTACCTCATTAGAAGTTTGCTTTAGGCTAATAGATGGCCTAGCTCCTCACATTAGTGGCAATGCTACTGATAATAAATGGTGCTTTTCTAGTCTGTTTCAGCTACTAGCTTCCGAGCTTCTTGAGGATGGAGATTATATCCTGTTCTGATGTATATCCATAGTGGTGTTGCATATCCTGCTCTGATGTATATCCATAGTGGTGTTGCTTGGTGCGTAATCTGTAAGTTACAGATGTCCCTTGACTCATGATGGGGTTATGTCCCAGTAAACCCACTGAAGTTGAAAACATCTTAAGTTGAAGATGCACCTAATCTCCCTACCCTACTGACTATCCTAGTTTAGCAACACAGCATGCTGCAGAATGCCAGTTGTTTACCCTTGTGATCTCGTGGCTGACATGATCTTGTGGCTGACTCTGTCTCTTGGCTGAGTCAGAGCTGCAGTCCCTGCTGCTGCCCAGCATCCTGGGGGAGGATCAGACTGCATGTTGCATATCTCTGGCCCAGGAAAAGACCCACATTTTAAAAGTAGGGTTTCTACTGAATGCATCACTTTGCACCATTATAACACTGATAAATCAGAGATCATCTGTAGTTTAATGAATGTCTGTGTGAGTGGATGAATGAATGGATGAGTGGACTTAGAGTCAGGTGTACTTCCTGGTCGTCAATCTGGAGAACTTTATGATTCAGAAATAATTAATGGATTTTGAAAATGATGGATGAATGTTTGAAGAGTTTCCTAATTGGTGCAGTGCAGTTTGTTACCCTGTGTAAAGTGAGCCTGCTGTACCTGTCATTCATGACACCATCCCAAACCCTCATTGTTAGTATATAGCATCAGACTGTGGCTGATGAACTCATATTCCCATCAAACGTTGCTGGAATTTCTCTGAACACAGAACATCACAGTTCTAGAAGAAGAAGGCTTGCCAGTGCAAAACAATGAAGGCTTAGAGGGCCTCCTCCCTGCCTGTCCCCATCCTGAATCCTGGAGGAGGGAGTATGAGGAGGGAATGGGCAGTGCCACATACCTTTCATCAAGCAGCAATCACAAGACTGCTGGAGCTTATCCACCTTCAGTGAGGCTAGAGGAGTGAACAAAATGTGCAGTGCCTTTGGCTGGTGTAAAATGCTATTACTGTGATGGTGAGCTACAGAACTCAAAGTGGTTCAAAGCAATTGTACCTTATTATTTTCTTTTGCATACAGAGGATCAAACCCAGAGATTTATGTATACTACTACTAATAAGCAGGTGCTCTCCCATTAGTTACATCCCCAACCCTCACTTTCTTTCTTTGACTCTACTTTTTTTTGGGTACCCAGAGGCTCTTAATCATTGAGCCACATCCCCAGCCCTTTTTTATATTTTATTTAGAGGCAGGGGTCTTGATGAGTTGATTAGGGTTTTGTTAAATTGCTGAGGCTGGCTTTGAACTTGAAATCCTCCTGCCTCAGCCTCCCAAGCTGCTGGGGTTATAGGTGTGCGCCACCAAGTCCAGATTCTTTGACTCTACTTTTTTTCTCAGCTGTGTCTTTCCTCTCATTGCAAGACCTACTTCTGCCATCTCCCCAAACGGGTAAATATAGAACTCCAAAATGTGTTTAGTAGAGATTCCTCTTGCCCCTTTCAAAATTAGATAATGGAAGTGAAGCCCTCCAAATAAGGCTGAGGAGTGTTTTCCTCATTGTATATCATATTGTGAGCAATCAAAATAAGAGGCAGAATAAACAATAGTTACTTATGGAACACACAGGGCAGAGAGAATGATTCCTTGTTTTCTAGTCATCTGGGCTGATCTTCCCTACAAGCTCTTTCCCAGCACAGATATACAGGGAGAGAGGCAGTGCTAACAGGCTCATTGCAATAAAATTAGTCTGATACAATCATTTTAGTAGCTTTTAGGTAAACGCTCCTTTTTTAAAATGACAGGTGCCTAGATTCTCATATATCCTCTCCCTCCACATTCTTCGCTAAGATGGTAGATATTTGGATGAGGGGTGTGTGTGTGTGTGGGGGGGAGGGCTGCAATCAGGAGACTATGGGTGGATGGACTTCATTGACTTATTAGTGACTTCCGGATCCTTTTTGGTTCAGCCATGGAACAGCTGCTCTGGCCTGTGGCCTGGATTCAAGATCACTGAGCGATGACATGCCTCCCTGATGCCCTCTGCTGAAGACTCCTGATGGCTCTTGCTTGTCCCCATCAGGTCATGGCTGCTGGTGCTCCTGGTCAGCTCCACTCCATTAGCTCTTGCAGCATGTTTCCTCCCTGGGTCTCTGTCATTCTGCTCATTCCTCCTGGTCCCCCCCCCCCCCCTTTAGCTTCACCACTCCCTGTGCCTTTGTGACTTCAGGCATCCTGGCTGAATCTGCTCACTGCTACCTGCCCCCATTCAGGCAGGCTTTTGAATCTCGTGGAAACAAAAGCCAGGGCTGTAGAGGAAGGATAAATAAACTGCAGCCATTGTTCTGATTTTGCTGTAACATTGGGTTTTCTTTGATATGGCTGACCAGGAGGTGGTGTGGTGCTCCCAGCCAGGCAATCTTTTTCTGGAATCTCGCCATAGCAGATGCCTTCTGTCCTCAGGATTTCTTTCATCCTGAGAGTGAGCACAACTTCCAGAAAGGAAGGGTAGACACACTTCTCTCATCTACTTGCTCCCCTAGTTCTGGCTTTTTCCTCCCTAATCCTGTTAGCATCAATGATGAAGTTAAAGATATTTAGGAAAAAAACCCCCACATTTTCTTATGAGTCTTACCCTAGGCTTCCTTTCTTCTCTCTTCCTCTTCCCTTCTCCAGCATTTCTGTGGTAGTGGAAGCCTTGCCTAGGCAGATGAATACCCTGCATAGATTGGGGGTTGATTGTGTTCAGTACAAACACATTCATACCTTTCAAAAATATTTTCTTATTAGAACTGGAAGAATTAAAGGGCATTGATTACCTGGGAAAGCCAACCTAAAAGCATGTAGGACAATTTTGAATTGAAGATTCCAAAGGACTTCATACGTTAAAATAGTTTTGAGAAATAAAATAGAAGCTGCCTCAGGTCTCTGAGTGAAAGTTGTATGTGTGAGTGTGTTGGGGGGGTAATACTGAGGATTGAACATAGACCTTTGTGCATTGAGCTACATCTCCAGCCCTTTTTAAAATTTTACTTTGAGACAGGGTCTTGTTAGTTGCCCAGGCTGGTCTTGAACTTGTAATGTTCCTTCCTCAACCTCTTAAGTTGCTGGGATCTTGATGTGACTCCATCACCAGGCCACTTTCATTTTGCTTATTTTACTTTATTTATTTATTTATAGTTATTGATAGACCTTTATTTATTTATATGTGATGCTGAGGATCGAACCCAGTGCCTCACACATGCCAGGCAAGTGTGCTATCACTGAGCCCCAGCCCCTTATCTTACTTTAATTTAGCCTATGTTCAGCAAGTATTAATTGAGTCCTTGATTTTGCTCTGGGCACTATAAATGAAGAACCTTGCCATCGTGGAACTTCTATGCTTCTAGACAGAAATGAAAGTCACGATCAACAAGTGATAAGCACTATGGGGGAAACAAAAACAGAGAACTGAGAATTTAGGTAGGAGTGGAGAGATGGTGACCTTTCTGCTTTTAAAAAGGAATGGCCAGTGTACTTATTACTTCTCTCTTTGTTCAGTATTTGAAAAGAAATCTGAAGAAGGGGAGGAGGTCAACCATGATGTTATCTGGACATGAATCTTCTGGCAGCAGAGTTCTGGTGTTCAGCAGGGAGGCCTGTTGCCCTGGAGGAATCAGAGGGGAGGAGAGTGCTGGGAGGTAGGGGGGGATGTCACAAAATGAAAGATGATGTGTGGATCATTGTGAAGATTTAGGCTTTTATTCTGGTAAAATAGGGAGCCAGTGCAGAGTTTGGAGCTGAGCAGCACTGAGGTTTCAATTGTTTAGTAGTCTCCACTGACCCTTGTGAGAATGGACTAGGTCTGGGCAGGGTGGAGGTGGTGAGGCTAGCAGCTAGAGGACCAGATAGGAGAGGTGAAGGTGGCTCTGACCAGAGTGATGGTGGCAGAGGTGGTAAGGCTCAGAACGTATATACTCTCATAACTCAAACTTGACTTGGCAACTTCTGGTCAAGTTGTGGTATTGTGAACTACTGTATTTATTTGGTCTTTCTCTCATTTCTTGGCATACAATTGCTAAAACCCTGGGAATCTCTCAAGTGATAAGAATGTCTTGTTTGCTAATGGAATGGCTGGTGGTTATGGTTTCCTACATAGTCTCAGGATGGAGGATGGTCACCAAAGATGAGATGTGCCACACCTAATCCATATTGGTGGATCCATCCACTGATTGGGTTAAGCTCTCATAACTGGTCATTTCACTTCTGAATGTTCTTGCACTGAGGACTGAGACTTTTAGCCCCAATCCTGAACCTCCAAGAGGGGCTAAAAGTTAACTAGATCACCAGTGTTCAATGACTTAACCAAACAGTCTTATGTAATGAAATCTTGTTAAAAACCCAAAGAAATAGGTTTCAGGGGGCTTCTGGATTGTAGAACATGTGGAGGTGCCTAGGTGCCTAGGGGTGGCATGCCCAGGGAGGCATGGAACCTCTGCATGTCAGCTCTATGAATGCATCTGTTTTAGTCAACTTTGTGTCTCTGTGATCAAATGACCTGACTAGAACAATTAGAGAAGGAAAAGTTTAAAAGTTTATTTTGGCTCACAGTTTCAGAGGTTCGGTCCACAGTTAGCTGACTCCTTAGCTCTGGGCCCAAGATGAGGCAGAACATCATGGCAGAAGAGCAGAAAGGTGTGACAGAGGGAAGCAGAGAGAGCTTTGCTCATCAGGGACAAAATATAAACCTCAAAGACACACCCCAGTGACCTCCTTCCTCCCACCACACCATAATCCATATCAGTGGATCAATGCACTGATTAGTGTAAAGCTCTCATAATCTAATTATTCCACCTATGAACATTCACACATGAGCTTTTGGGGGACACTTCGTATCTAACCCTAAAAGTATCTTTCCTATCACACTGTTCATCTGTATCCTTTGTAATGTCCTTTATAATATAAGGGCAAAAATGAAGTGTTTCTCTGAGTTCTGTGAGTTGAATTAGCAAATTAATTGAACCAGAGGAGGGGGTTGAAAGAGCCCTGATTTTTAGCTGGTCCTGCAGAAGCACAGGTCATAACCTGAAGCTTAAGACTGGTATATGATGGAGGGAAGTGATTTTGTGGGACTCAGCCCTTAATCCTGGCATCTGTCACTATCTCTAGATAGAAAGTGTTGAAATTGAACTCAGCTGGTGTCTGCTGGAGAATTGTTTAATTGGTGTGTGATGTCTGAAGTGTTGTGTTGCATGACTGTGAAAAGAGTATGAAATACACTTTATTGTTTTCCTGTCTTAATAACTTAACACAAATATATTCTGGCTATACGGCATTTAAGCCATACACTTTCCTAGTTTTGGTGTGGTGTTTCCTTTTTAATGAAGAGGAGGGCATGTAGGGTTGGGGTTGTATCAGGGTGGTAGAGAACTTGCCTGGCATGCCCAGCACCATATACACACACACACACACACACACACACACACACACACAAAGGGCATGCACGTAAATATTTGGGGGTGCAAAACTCATGTTTCTTGAATTTTAACTTGTTTTCTTTTAAAGCTGGAAAGAATGTAGCTATTCTTTAGCCCCAGTTATGTAATAAAAAGGAGTACCTTTGTCTTAAAAGTAATACATCCTTTAAAAATATTGATGTTTATAATATTCAGAGCAAAATTGGTCTGCTATGGTCTGCCTGACCCTAGGCAACTACCATTAAAATTTGGTACCTGTTCTCAACAAGAATCAATTAAAGGAGTCTTAAATTTGGAGGTTTTCAGAAGTTCAATACAAAAATGGCAGTCATTTATAGAAAAAGTCTCCTTGGACTTGAGAGCTAAGCAAAAATATTACTGAGGCCAACTAAAATCATGTGGAATTCAGCCAAGATTATCTCAGAGAGCTGCTAGCCCTGGCTGGAGGTGGAATGCTGACAGGGCAGGGGTGAGAAGCTGCCAGGCCTGGAGAAGGAAACTGGTATCACTGGAGAGTATTTTTTACCTGATGCAGCATTTAATACTTAGTACTCCAGCAAGTTACTTTTGTTTGGTTTAATATTGTTATACCTTATTTATATATTGATAAATAAGCCCAGATAAAGATTTTTAGGAAAACCTTCTATCACAGTTGTGTTGCATTCCACCTGACTAAAACACTCAGGGGTCACTCCAGGGGAACTGGGCTGCATGAAATAACCACACAAGAAACAGAAATACCTTTTTCTTTG
Organism: Ictidomys tridecemlineatus; assembly: GCF_052094955.1. Classification (NCBI taxonomy): domain Eukaryota; kingdom Metazoa; phylum Chordata; class Mammalia; order Rodentia; family Sciuridae; genus Ictidomys; species Ictidomys tridecemlineatus. Next base: position 164,785,711 of record NC_135482.1, read on the forward strand.
CGGGTGCTGTGATGACTTCTCTGACCTTAGGGGTCCAGAAAGAGCAAATGTGTGCATGCTGACCCCTTTTATTGAGGAGAAGCCATTCAAATGAGGCCAGGGGTCAGATTTCAGGGGGCTGAGTCTAGCTTCATGATGACATCTTAGATGTCAGCAGGTTGACTGACATCTAGGAAGGCCACACCCAAGGGCAGAGTAAGAGAAAGGGACACACAAAGGGCGTTTCCATGGAACATTCTATCCCAAACAGGGTAAGGGGTAATATCACAAAGGAGCAGGTAGAGTAGCTCCACCCATGGGGCTGCAGGAAGGCATGCCCATGCACAAAGACACATTTGGTTGCATTGTTTCTACCCTCAAGATCTGGGCTATCGTCTTCAGCCACTTAAAAGTAGCCAGATCACCAGGGTGACGCACAGTGCCTCAAACCAATCAGGAGGGGACACATGACTTGAAGGCCTCCCACACTGTTGGGTGGGCCAGAACACCATGGTAGCCAGGTGTGACCTGTGCCTTGCCAGTGGTGTGTCTCCCAGTGAGGCTCAGAGCGAAGACAGATGCTGAAGAGAAAAGAATATTTTAGAATTTCACTTGGAGTCTCATATTCTTCAGTGAGGGAATGAAATCCAAGTTTGTCTTTAAAACATAAATGATTCAGAAATAAGGCCTGAATCTTCCTCCATTATTAAGTACTTTTGGCAATGTTTGTACCCTAGGAAGAAGGCACGGTTTGAGGTAATACTGATATGGTTCACGTTCAAGCTTCTCTTTCTGTTATCTGTGAGGCTTGAGCAACTTAACTGGCCAAGTGGCAGTTGTCTTCTTTGGAAAAGAGGGTTTTGAATATCTATGTGCCAGAAGCGTGGTAAGGATTGTACCAGGAAACACACACCAGAATTCCAGAGCAGCTTCTATTGTGCAAGGCTCAATAAAAGAGCTCCTTCCTCTTTCTTCACCAGTGGGGCTCAAAGCATTAAGTTTGATGGACAGTTAGTATCTTCGATGTTATAGTTTGTGTAGTTTCATATATGAAGTATGTTACACTTAATGGATTATATGGTTAATGTGGCAGGGCCTAAAACAAAATGAAATAAATCTAACAAAAATTTTACGTTAGTTAATCTTTTTGTATACACTTGGCTGTTTATAAGTCCTGTCTTTTAATGCCCCCCTGTCATGTTAGTGAAGACAACTGCAGTAACAAAACAGGCAAACACTAGCTTCCATTCCTTGTGGGAGGAGAGAAGGATGAGCTAACAGAGCCTTTGATGCACCCGCACATGCCGATTATCTGCTTAACCCTATGCATTGCATTTAAGTTTTTTTCTTTTCCTTCTTTCTTTTTCTTTTTGTGATACTGGGGGTTGAACCCAGGGCCTCATGCTAAGCAAGAGCTCTACTCCTGACCGCACCTTGCACATGCCGATTATCTGCTTAACCCTATGCATTGCATTTAAGTTTTTTTCTTTTCCTTCTTTCTTTTTCTTTTTGTGATACTGGGGGTTGAACCCAGGGCCTCATGCTAAGCAAGAGCTCTACTCCTGACCGCACCTTGCACATGATGTTCAACCGAATGGAGTTTTCTTACCAGAAGATTTGTAATATCTAGAGCCTTAGAAACTGATTGACCAACATTTCAACATAGGGTCACAGCTTTGAGATTGAGCAACAGGATATATTCTTACAGGGTTCAGACCTCTTTTGAAGATGATATCTTTGTGTGCTCCATGGAGCATTTCTTTCTGCTATATATGTTTATTTTGATGGCTTTAAATTGTACAGTTTCCTTGGGTCTGAAATGAGGAGGTTGAATTGATTATTTCTTGGATGTTCCTCCACCTTTAAAATTGAAAAACTGAGACCCAAATAGTCTTTTTAGATTTAAGCTGGAGAAGACAGACTTGGTCACCCTCTCTGAAACCATTGAAATAAGTGCTGGACTGCTTGTGGGAAGTGGCTCAAGCTGTTCTCTCTCGAGTGGAGAAGGTGAACAGAAGGAAGTCACTGGAGCACACTAAATGGATGGTGTGTGCTTCTTCCAGCCTGCTCTGGTCCCTGAACATTCATTTTGTCTCCAGTAGATTCAGGAACACAGATGGTTACTGGTATTAATTAAATATTGGAAAGATTGAGCTCCTTGGGAATTGATGCAATATATGGATTTGTTTTAATATTTCTGAAGAATGATGCATGCTACTGGGGCCGACTGTATTTAAGTTTTCCAATTTAATGTGACTGTGGGATAGGCCCGAAATGATTAAAGTTTCTTAAGTTCTCATTGCAAAAGACTTTGTCTATTTTAAGTTTCCTTATTCATCTATAAGGTCTATTGTCAGTAATGAAAAAAAGGCATGTAAAATGCTTGGTGACCTGTTTGGTTATACTAGTGTTACTCTATAGGTAGAGGATATTCATCAACAATACCGTGAGCTTCCTTTGGGTGGTGGAGAATTAGCGAACCTCATACAGACACAAAACAAATCATATATAAATCAACCTGAATGAATCCTAATTGGGAAACAAGGAAAAAATACCTATGACATTATGGCCAAGGAATAATTGAAGCCCTTCCTTCCTTCAGTCGGCACATCTCTTTTAGTTCACACACACACACACACACACACACACACACACACACACACACAGAGTTTTCTTTTATAGTTTATACAAGTATTACATTCTTATGAAAACATGAAGAGTACAAGAAAAAGTATAAGAAGCAAATTATTAGAAACTATTCTTGATTGTGCCATCCTGGTGCGACCACTGTTAGCAGCTTTCACTCTTTTTCTTTGATGTTAGTGTATAGTTAAGATCATATTTTATATACAGTCTTAAAAGCTTGGTATTCATTTAACATGAATACCCTCAAACTGTGAAGGCAACACAGTGGAAATATGGATTCTCAGTTATTAAGAGATTGAGTTACTCAGTCACTCTGGAACCACCTATCTTCTAGTTCTTATTTTTAAATCGTATCTTTTGTTTAAATCACTTAAGTTGAATATTATTTGCAGCCAAACAGCATCATAAACTGTCTTTAATTTATTAATTATTCCCAGATGTGAATGTTTTACAGCATGTGAATATGAATAAACATCTGTAAGTAGAATTTTGGAATCAAAGATGATACCCTTTTTTTGTGTATATGTGTGTGTGTGTGGTTCTGGGTTAAACCCAGGGTCTCATGCATGCTAGGCAAGTGCTCTACTGCTGAGTTCTACCCCAGTTCCCTTTTTTTGAGGATTTCCTCACTTTTCCTGCCAGCTCATCATGAGACTTTAAAATATTTTTTATTTCTGTGAATTTTTTGGTAGCATTTCTTAGTTTTCTTTTTAAAAGTGTTCAGCTTACCACAGTGCCTAAAATGTTCTTTTCTTTAATACACTTTTTGAACAACTATGGCTGTCACTTTTGTACACATTACCTCATTTAATAATCTAGGAAGATGGTGGTATTTTGCTTTTTCACCCAGTTTGTGAGGGTTCTTGTTTTCGAGGGACATTTAACCATCAGTGTTAGGAACTGGATGTTCTTAACCTTGGCATCTTGTGTTAGGTTTTCAAATTGCTGTGTTTTCTTATTATTTACATTTTTTTCTGAGTTTTGTTTCACTTTATAAGTTTCCCCTTTTTAAAGAAAGAAAAAAATTTCTGTATGACTTGAGCTATAATTTTTGTTACTTTGGGACGTTTAAAATTTGAACTTCTTATGCAGTTGAACAGTATTTACGGAGTCCCCCAAAGCCTGATGAGCACCTCAGCCCCTCTCTTCCTTCCACCTCCTTTTCTTCCTTTTATCTTTCCTTCCCTCTTTCTTCCTTCATCTTATCTCCTATATTTTGTTGAAATGAGAAATATTTGTTCATACTATTTTCTTTTACAATACCCTCCTTTGAGCATCCTGTCTGAATATTTGTTATAATTTCAGCCCTTTTAGCATGCATTATTTAGGCCACTCTAATTTTTTAGCTTTATTTATTATTTTTTAAAAATATTTTTGTTTATAGATATATACAGTATTTTTATTTTATTTATTTATATGTGGTGCTGAAGATTGAACCCCTTGCCCCACACGTTAAAAACAAGTGCTGTATCACTGAGCTACAACCCCAGCCCTTGTTAGCTTGACTATGCCTGTACTTTTGTGTGTCTTTCTTGATTTTCCCTTATTTATGTATTTATTGCTTGATTGGATAACCTCCCTTCCCTAAAAATATTTTTCCAGCTGGGATAGACAGAAAATATATTTTTGTGTCCTTTTATGACTATTAACACATTTTTTTCTGCTTTATGGTAATAATGTTTACAGTATTGATAATTTAGTTAAATTTAGAATTCATAGGTCATACTCCTTTCCTCGTAGAGTCCTACAGATCTTACTGTGGTCTTTTATCCCTTAGTATAGTAGATAAGTCTATCTCATTCATATTCTTTTTTGTTTTTTCAAGTCTTGTTGGAGATCCAGCTGTCTATTGGATTTTTTTCCTCTTAGTCATTTATCAATTCTCCTGGGGTACACAGATCGTTTTATGATGAATTCTATTAAACCCTGAGTGGAGTAATACTTTGTCTGAAATACTCATTCTTTTTTTTTTTTTTTTAGTTGTACACAATATCTTTACTTTATTATTTTATTTTTTTATGTGGTGCTGAGGATCGAACCCAGGGCCTCACACGTGCTAGGCTTTACCGCTGAGCCACAAACCCACCCCCAAGAAATACTCATTTTTAAGTTCTGTTTTTCCCATTATGTATTACTTCTCCTTTACTTATTATTTCTTATTTTTTTCCCCTTTCTTTTTGAAATTCCTACTGTATAGTGCTGTGATTCAGTGTCCCCTCAAAACACGTTAAAATTTCATTGCTATTGTGACAGTACTAAGAGGTAGACCTTTAGAAGTGTTTTTGTCCTGAGAATTGCACCTCAAGAATGAATTAATGCTAATTATAAACTAGTTTGAGACTGTGCGTTCAATCTCTTGCTCTCTCTTGCCCTTCTGCCTTCCATCATAGGATGACACAGCAAGAAGGCCCTTGTCGGAGGCAGTCCCTTGATCTTTCTTGGACTTTACAGTCTCTAGAAACATGAACCAATAAATGTGTGCTCATTGCAGACTACCCAGTCTCTTGTATTCTGTAATAGCAGCACCAAGCAGACTACAACCCACATGTATTTGATCTATATGTTAAGGTACTATATATATTTTATACTCTTTCTTGTTATTCCCTTTTCATCTTCCTTTATGTTAGCTTTTGTGTCAGTGAGGCAGAGTCCCTTTGAATCTCCCTGAAAATGTATACTTAAAAAATTGCAAATGTATCTTGTTTCTTGCAGTTATGCTAATTATTCAAATTTCCCCACATCTCTTAAAATACTGGGTCTTTTCTCCTGTCTGGTCTGCCAGCTTCTCTGTTTGCTCATCTGTCAAGTGAGGTCCTCATTGGTGGTAACTGAAATATGCTCTGTCAGAGATTGTGTAGGTCATTGTTCAGTTCTTTTCCAGGCAAAAATGGGGGTAGATTTATTGTAATTTTTTATTGGCAGCTTAGAGTTCTAATAGTTTGTGTAGGGTAGGGATGGGGCTGTAGGCAGTGGGAGACAGCTGCAGGCAGAGCAGGCCTTTGTTCAGAAACAGTGTCCCTTTTGTGTCTGCCTTGGCCACTTGAGGCCCCCTGGGCTAGTCTCCCTTTCCTCCTGGATGGCTGCCTGGAGCAGAATTGCCAGCACAGCTGGTTCTCCAGCCTTGGTCTTGTACCCAGCTTCTGCTCCAATGGAGGAGCTGTCCCAAGACTCTGAAGAGGGGATCCTGGTGGACATGGCCCCTCAACATATAGTGGAGTAATTGAGTTTAAGCTTGAGTCTGATGGCCATTGTGTTCCAGTACTGGCTTTGCTTCTTATTGGCTATAAAACACTGGTCATCTTGTTTAACCTCTGAGGGAAGGTTTTCTTACATTAGTAATAATAATGAAATTTGTTGAAGAATGCAAGCACTTAGTAGGGTGTCTGGCTCTCAGCGATTGATGGATGGCAGTTTTTATTGTTTTATTTCTGATCTGGAACTGGCTGCAGAGTAGGCTTTCCACTCAGTATGCTCCTTCCTGAACCATTCCCTGATGATTCTAGTCAAGGGTTCAGGTTATGGATAAGGGTCTTCTTAGTGAGCTGGTCTGTAGTGGAGAATTTTCCTATCAAATTAGTTGTGTCATCTTATCAAGAAATGATGACACAAGAGAGTCAGCTATCTGCATCATCTTGGTTGCAGAAATTCATGTTATTCTTTAAAATCACCTGAAATTTATATTGATAAATGGGGTGAGGTAAAGTTCCACTTTTTTGAACCAAATAATTAAATGATGAAGGCAGCCCCTTTTGTTGTATAATTCATTCATTCCTTCATTATTTGTAATAAGTTTTTAGTATGCTAGTCACTCCATATACGTGGGTCTGTTTCTAAGCTTTTAGTTTGTTTGTATATTCTGTTTAATCCATGATATTTGGGTCTTATTCAGTGGTAGGAGAAAGTAGTTGTTAATGGCATGGGATTTGAGACTGGCTTTCTGGGTTTGAATTCTGGCTACTTTTTAATTCTGAGAGGTTAAATAAAATACTTCTCTGTGCCTGTTTTATCATATCTAAATAGCGTTTTTTTTTTTTTTTTTTTTAAATGTTTTATTTAGAGACAGGGTCTCACTAACTTGCTTAGGGCCTCACTAAGATGCTGAGGCTGGCTTTGAACTTGTAATCCTCCTTCCTCAGCCTCTGAGTTGCTGGGTTTATAGACCTGCACCACTGTGCCTGGCAATAGTGTCAATTTTTAAGAGTATTGTAAAGATTAAAACAAAGAATTCTCATAAAGTAATTAAAACTGTACGTGGCTCTGTGTAATAAGAGCCTAATAAATATTAGTGTTACTGCATTTCAAAATTTACTACCATGTATAACATAGACTTTTTTGGCAGGAGTAGGGTACCAGGGATTGAACTCAGGGGCAATCAACCACTGAGCACATCCTCAGCCCTATTTTTGTATTTTATTTAGAGACAGAGTCTCACTACACTAAACTGTTTAGCACCTCACTTTTGCTAAGGCTAACTTTGAACTCATGATCAGGACTCCTGTCTTGGCCTCCTGAGCCACTAGGATTACAGGCATGCGCCACCGCACCCGGCATAGAGTTTTGTTTTTGAGTCCAGCTCAAAAAATTGTAGATTCTCCTCCTTCATGATTTTCTTTCTGATTTATTTCCAAGCAGCATCTATTAAATGTCTTTAACAACACCAAGAACTAATAGTGTAGGCTTGGAAAGCCCTGGTGGTTTTAAGAAACAGTAGGTGAAAATTTAGTTCTGTGGACTCTTGGTTCAGGTGCACATTTTTTAATCCTTCCTTGTGTTTCTAATACTAGGTAAGTACTCAATACATACTTTTGAAAATGAAGGAAAAGCAATATTTCAGACTTTTAATAAAGATTTAAAAATATCATCAATCCAGGTAAGAGTTAATTAAGCTTTTGCATATTTACAATACCTGCCAGCACTTTCAGATTGGAAACAGCTGATTTTTCTTGTACCTTGAATACCTAGAAATAGCTTTACTAGAGCAAGGAGGATTTATTTATTTATTTATTGCTAAAAATTTTATGTTTAAAAGCAAGTGGGTGTGTTATGGTTGGATTAAGTGAATTTTATCCACACTGACAAAGCTCTGAGTTGGAGAAGAAGTATGTAGGGAAGTATGTAGAGTCCTTTCAATAAGGGAGCCCTAAAACCTTTCAAATGAGAGGTGAGAGGTAGATTATGATGTGATCATCATTTTCCATGGCAGCCAGTAAAGAACAGCAGCATTGTTTAACTGAGAGAATTTCACAGTGCAGTTTTTTGTTTTTTTTTTCTTTCTCCTGGACTTAAAGGCATATATTAGAAGTGATCAAATCCAGATTTCAGTAATGTACTGAGCAAGGTGCTTAAATGCCTATAAGCCATTTTCTTGGCTTCCTGGCTTCTGTTTTGTACATAGTGAAAACTTTTCACCAGACTTCCTTCATTTGTCCTTCTGGTCTGAATTATTTCTCTCTCTAGGTATTCAGACAACTTCCAAAATGGAAATATTGCTTCTCTTTCATTTTCAAAAGCATGTATTGAGTACTTACTTAGTATTAGGTAAGTACTGTGGTACAGGTTGAGCAATCTTAATTTAAAAACCTAAAATCCAAAATTTTCCAAAATTGAGAACTTTTTGAGCACCACTATGATTCCATAAGTGGAAATTTCCATATCTGAGTGTGTGTGGTGGGTCACAGTCAAAATGCACATGACTAAAAATAGTGGTAAAATCACCTTCAGGTTATGTGTATAAGGTATATATGAAACATAAATAAATTTCATGTTTAAATTTGGCTCTCATTCACAAAATATCTTATTACATATATGGAAACATTCCAACATCTGAAAAGAACCAGAAATCTTAAAACAGTTCTAGTCCCAGGCATTTTTGGTAAGAAATGCTGCCTGGGGGTTAGTCTTGGTTCTACCTGGTTCTGGCATGGGGGAGAGACCACAGGCAGCTTAGCCTCTCCACAATGTAGTTCTCACTTCTGAAATAGAAACATAAACAGGATCTCTCTCCTAGAACTTTTGTGAGGATTAAATGTGAAGCAAGTAAAGTAAAATGTGTCTTAAATAATGAATGTTCAGCATGTTGTTACTATTTCTTTTCCTACTAGTATTTAACTTTCTGTGCAAATGCAGTGCTATTGTCTGGAAGTATCCCCAAAGGCTGGCATGTTAAAGGCTTGGTTATTAGCATGTGGCTGGTTTGGAAGGTAGTAGAACCTTTAAGAGGTGGGACCTAATGGAAGGAAGTTGCTTAATTAGGGCATGCCTTTGAAGGGGCTATCAAGTACCCTGCCCTTTCCTCTTTCTGATTGCTTCCTGGCTACTGAGGAGGTGAATAGTCCTCTCTGCCACATGCTACCACCATGATGGACTGTATTATTCTTTTTTTTTTAAATATTTTTTAGCTGTAGATGGACACAATATTTTTATGTGGTGCTGAGGATCGAACCCAGTGCCTCACACATGCAAGGCAAGTGCTCTACCACTGAGCTACAGCCTCAACCCTGGACTGTATTATTCTAAATGTATCATCCATCACTCTTTATTTGTCCAAAATTATTACTCCCCTTTTAGACTGTGAAAATGCCCACATATATTTTATGAGAGTCTGTCTCGACTCTCATGAAGGAAAGGGTACACTTTTGACTTTTCCTGGGTTTTGCTTATTTTGGGGTCCAGGGTTTTCTGCAGCTATTGTTGTAAGCATATTCATACATGCACACTTGCATTGACACTCTTGCACTCACTTTTGACTTGTAAACATATTTTAGATTTAAAAATTTCAAATTTTGCAATTATCTTATTTGACCTTATTTTGGTTAGTATAAAAAAAAAAAAAAAAAAAAACCTGTAAGCCATGATCAGAATAACTTGGGACATGTCAATCCTAGCAGAGAGGGCGAAGAGGGAGTTAACCTTGACCCGTTTAGGCAAGATGGAAAATAGTTGTTTGGCTTTGTGGTAAGAAAAAGTCTTGTAGTCATGGAAAGCAAAATCATTACAGCAATTACTCTGGACTGGTTAATTGAAAAGACTCACAAGACTTTGCAAAGTGTATTTACCTAAGGCTAATAAAGGCAAAGGATACAATAAAGCAGAGGAAAGAAAATAGGCAAACATCAAGGAGGCCAGCCAGTTCCAGGTTCTCCCTCATTTGACAGACTGCTCTTTGTCTTTGGATCCTGAGTCCCATTGAGATACGTGTCAGATTGCTCAGTCTAGGCAAATAGGTAAGTGGAAAAGAATAGAATGTAGAAAGAGACCCACACATATATGGTCAATTTGATTTTTGTGTGTGTATGTGTATGGTGCTGGGGATCGAACGCAAGGCCTGTGCTTGCCAGGCAGACACTCTACCACTGAGCCACATCCCCATCTCTAATTTGATTTTTTTAAAAAGAGAAAGGGCAAATAGTGGAGAAAGGATAGTCTTTTTAACAGATCCTGCTGGAACAATTGGATACCCACTTGTGTGAAATGAACTTCAGTTCAAACCTAATACCACCCACAGACATGAAAGCAAGTCATAGACTGAAATGTAAAAACTTACATTAAAAACTTCTAGAAAAAACATAGAACAAAATAATTGTGACCAGAATCTGCAAGATGCCCAGCACATATTTATGGAAAAGAACAGCCCTATAAAGCAAGTGTTGAAGAAAAATGGGGATGAGAGGACAAGACTTCAGCAGATGGCCAGCAGATACAGGGACATAAAGGTATGATGAGTTGGGGCAATGCTTTTTTTTTAAATATTTATTTTTTAATTGTAATTGGACAAAATACTTTTATTTATTTATTTTTATGTGGTGCTTAGGATCGAACCCAGGGCCTCGCACTTGCTAGGCAAGCCCTCTACCGTTGAGCCACAATCCCAGCCCCTAGGGCAGAGCTCTTATTGAACAAGTTCATGGTTTTACCAGTATGCAAGACAATGTGACATGCTTTTCATGTTTAAATTTTAACTTCTGGTTTAAAAATTGTAAGATATGTCCTTCTTAACTTTTTTTTTTTCCTGGTAAAATGAAAGTGCTAACAAATTGTGATTTTGTTTTTAGAAATTTTTTTCCTTGGCAAATAAAAAGTTGGCAGTCTTACATGTAACTCACCACCCTTTTAGTTGTTTTTCCTGACCTTCAGGATCCAAAAGCTTGGCAGCTACTGATTTAGAGAACTAAGAGTGGTTTGGTAGGGTCTGGAGCTTGTGGGGGAAGGGCAGGAAGAGCCCACCGAGGTGAAAAGCTGAAGCACCTGGTAGACCACAGAGTTGCACTTGTTCCTCAGGATCATTACAAGGTAATGATCTTTACAAGAGCTGCAATGTAATTAGATTTACGTTTCAAAAAGATGATGTAGTGGCTAGGTGCAAAAAGAATCAGAGAAAGGTGAAATAGGAGTTAGGAGTCCCACTAGGAGACTTTTGCAGCTATATAGCAATGAGAGTGTAAACTAAAGGCAGTGTGGAAGCTGAGAGAGGACAAGTTATAGCTAGATTAAGGAGGTAGAATTGACAGGGGTTAGCAACCTATTGAATGGAAGCAGTAACTATATAAATTATTCTGACTTTAAAAATTTTGGTGAATTTAGTATGCCCAACTAAAGACAGTACATTTCTTTTTCATGGATTGATTTAAATGACTATAGAATGATTAAGCTTTTGCAAAGTGTAGTCCCTCAAAGACAAACTCATTAAAATGAGATCAGAATTAATCCATCTTTACACATAAGTGCCCATTCATGAAAAGCTATGCCACATGAGTCAGAAAATGCTGATTTCATTCATTTTATTATACATATAACTTCTTGCAAGGATGCTGGCTAGTAAAAATCCTGGGTACTGCTAAGCTTCTCAGACTTTTATAGGCCTCAGGTTGATACTGATGCATATTATTTAGAGCAGTAATTTACTTCTCAGGCTTACATTACAGAATGGCTTCTGATGGCATGGGACTATTTTTTGTCAGCCATAGTTCAAGATTCTTATGGATTTCAGAATCTTTTTGCAGTTTAGTAAAACCTTGAAGAGAATTTTAGGAATTAATTTAGTTGCAGCTATTTTACCCCACTCCCCCCATAAACTGATAAATAAAGGTTTATTAATAAATAGAAGCCTGCTTCTCTGTGTATTTAATCGATTTACTTTTTCTATAGGCACAGCTTAAAATCAAGGGAGGTTGAGATATAATGAATCTTTTCTGGTAAACAGACTTTTCTGACCAACATGGAGAAACTTTTATTGTAGATCCATCTCCACTTTTTATATCATATACTTTGACACATCAAGAACATTGATACACATTTTTGTAAAAGCTTACAGAGAAAGTTCAACATGGAAGAAAAGTTAATGTGATTTTGATCTATAGGATTTATTAATATTTATTTATTAATATAAGGTCATGAATAGACATATCTCAAAAACTCACAGGAAGAAAGGTTGATTATAGGGGGGAGGGGATATATTGTGGTTTTTCTAGATAACAGAAGAATTTTTAACCATTCTAACTCATTACTTTATATTAAGCAAAATTATTGAGGGTGTAAGTAGCTACAGTTGTATTTTTTAAAATAATCATTTAAGCTTTATATATATATATATATATATATTTATTTATTTATTTATTTATTTTTTAGTTGTAGATGGACACATTGCTTTTATTTTATTTATTTATCTTTATGTGGAGCTGAGGATCAAACCCAGTGCAAGATGAGCATTCTACCACTGAGCCACAACCCCAGCCCCCAGTTGTATGTTTATTTGACTTGGCAGAGTAAAGATGCAATATCATTGTCTTCTCGATTTTCTTGTTTTATATTTCCTTTGTACTAATACAAAGCATGTCAGATGTATTTAAATTCGTGAAAAATATGATTAATCTTACTTAGTTTTTAAAATAGACTGAATTATTACGGCTTTTGTGATTCCATTTAAAAACTCATACTTGTCTCTTTGGCATAAAGGAGAGTAGATGGATGTTCAAAACAAAGTAAAATTATTTAACATGGAATCTGAGTTATTTTGAGCCATTTAGTGATATTCAGTTGTGAGAATTAAATTTCCCAAGGAAATATGTATGAGCCCTGCAGAAAGACATTTTCATGTACTCTACTAACTCCAAAGAAGCTCACATGCTATTGTTTTCTTTATATTGACATTTACTACTGTAATTTAAATATATTGAGAATATTTGACATGAGAGCTTTAAGAATTTCTGGCAAGATTATTCTGGTATAAATTTCTTAACATTTGGGCATAAATGCTAGGTAATTAACCTTAACTATTGGAAATTTTTAAAGCAAAGCCTATTCAAGGTTATTTGTTCTTTTTGGAGGAACAGAATTTGTTATCTATAATTAAAGGGCATTTCATTTGTGAACTCTTTATTAATATCAACAAAAGATATTAAACCAATGTAAATTGCTAAGTGGATGCCAAGTGCTTAGTACTACTTGAATTAATGTTTGCTACTTGTTTCTGTTCCTAATCTCTGTGCTCCCAAAGGGGGCTGTTTATATAGTTACAGACAGTGTCGATATGCATCAAGAGCTCAAGATTTTTAAAAACAATTTATTGTGGACAATTTCAAACAAGTACAACATACAAAAGAGTGATATATTCATCATCCACCTTCAGTTATCAGCCTTTGCCAAACTTGTTTCATATGTGTACCCCCTCCACGTCTTACTGGGAAGGGATGCTAGAATTTTCTTTAACCAAATTTCAGGGTCAGGGATGTAGCTCAATGGTAGATAGAGCATGTACTTAGCATGCCTGAGGCCCTGGGTTCAATCCTCACCCCTCCCCTGCCAAATGTAGGTTTCAATGTTATTTCACCTCTTCATGCTACAGTGTAATCTTATGTAATGGATAACTTATTCTGTGGACCACAGTGTCATTATCACACAGAACAAAGTTAACAATAATTTCTTAATATCATGTAGAATGTTTGAATTTCCCTAGTTTGAATGTCTTTTCACAGTTGTTGATTTATTCAAACCAGTGTCCAGTCAAGATTCACACACTAGACTTAAGACAGTGGTGTTTTGGTGTGGCTTTCCCCACCATCTATGTGACTTCCATCAAGTTGTTTTTTAGAGTCCTGGTACCTTTACACATTCACCAGGGGTGATTATAGCTTTGCTTTTGCACAACTGAGGGTGACTGGTAAAGAGTAAAGAAAACAGAGAAGGGGCAGTGAGATTGGATGAACTTTGTTTTCTGCACTGCTCTGATTTTATTAGTGGAAGTTATATCTTAAAACCATGTTCTGCCCCACTTGGGTCCATCTTATTCCTGGAGCCTTTCTAGTCACTACTGAGGTGATATTAAAAAATGTGTTTGCGTGTTTCTCGGGAAAATAAATCGATAGCAAAGAAAAGTGGTGATGATCTAATGATACATGATTGGATTCCTGTTTTCCCTGATGAGGTCCACAAGCATTCCTAGAGAACATGAAGTTCCAAGGTATCAGGAAAATAGAAGTGTGACTAAGTTATAGTCTTTATCATAATCTGATCATTTCATCCGGGAACGGAAATAACTTTGGCCTGTTCAGAGTGAATTTTCTGTTACTCATTATCTTCATTTTAGCATCTTTCAAAAATTTTGTAAGAGTCTGAGCCATTATCTTTCAACAGTAGCCTTTTCCCCCATTCTGTTATTTCTTACAACTTAGATCTTAGATCTTCTCATTCTAATTTTTCACTCTATCCTTCATGGTTCTTTAACTTCATAGTTTCCATATTTTTGTCTCTGCTTAGGCCCATATGTTAGATTGCTTTTCATTTATTTTTTAGTTTATAAATTCTCTCTTCAGTTGTATCTCATGTTTTATTTGTGCATTGAGATTTTTCTCCATTTGTTTGTTTTAGATGTCTGTGGCAATAGAGTGTATTTAATTTTAATTATAGTTTTTTCCATTTTCAGAAGTTCTATTCTTTTCCATTTGTACCAGTTCTCTGTCATATTTTTAAGCTTCTCTTATTATTAAAACAAATGTAGTTATTTATTGTTCTATTTCTGTTAATTTTAGTATCTTTGCCAGTGTCTCTTCATTGTCTTTTATATTCACTGGTTCTCACTCTGTGATACCCAGTTTCCTGTGGGTTTTGTCATTTGTTTGTTATTTAATTCATTCATTACCCTTTGAGCTTCTTTTGGGGAAACTCTTTGGGAGTCTCTTTGAAGTTGACCAGTTTCTCTAACTGAATTTGCTTTTGCTTCTTCTGATTGCTTGAGGATATTAAGCTGAAACCACTTCAGTTCTGTGCTTGAAACTTTTTAGATGACACAATTAAATTATACTGAACTTTCATGAGGGCCAATTTTGGGAGAACAGCTTCATTTTTTTTCCCTCCTTTTAATCCAGAAAAGTTCTTTTTCTGTCCCTTTTCTTTGCCAGGAGTGGTGTGGTGAGGGGTGGAGGCTGTTATTTTTCATTCACTTTCACAGTAAAGGTTAGCCTTTTGAGATCTTAGCCTAAATAGATCAGAGTTCTTATCTTGATCAGGATGTTGGCCTAATCTTCTATATCCCATGCCCAATGTGGCGTTAAAAGTGGATATCTAGGGGCTTAGGACATAGCTCAATTGGTAGAGTGCTTGCCTCACATGTACAAGGTCCTGGGTTCAATCCCCAGCATAAGGGGAAAAAAAAAAAAAGAAAAGAAAAGAAAAGAAAAAAAAAGGATACCTGGGATCTCTGGGGTTCAGCCTGGGCTCTTAAGGTTAAAATCTTCAACATTGTTTAAAACTCATATCAGCTAACATTTTGGGGGATCTGCAAATTCCTTACTTTCAAGTAAGTTTGCAAAATTTAAAAATAACAATTGAACCAAATTCCACACATTTTACTTTGCATTTTGGTTGCTTTAATCCAGAAAGTCTTTTAGAGTATCTATTTTGTCACACTACTGAAATCAATGAGATTTTTCTAATTCTCTCATGGAAAATTGATTTGACTTTGGGAGGCCTTTTCTTGTTTTTAAAATATGGGTTAACAGTGCTTGCCTAATATGCGTAAGGGCCTGATTTCAATTCCCAGCACCACCAAAAAATAAAATAAAATAAGGGTTAATGACATCTGTTGCAAACGTGCTTCTAGATTAGAAACGTTGTAACCACTTTTGGTTCCTTCCCCTTCCCTTGATTCCTTCCTAAAGATATATCTGGAACTTGGTTCTTCCTCTCTGTTCCCCTGCTACTGTTGCATTCTAACACATTGATTACTGTAGGAGGCTCTCAACCATCTTGCAGCCTTTAATTTTTCTCCTGCCTAATCCAAATTGTTCTCTACTGCCAAAGTAATCTTTTGAAAACATCCCCTTCCATTATGTAATTCAAGCTCACGGTTTAGAAACTTTCCTTTGTTCATTCCTTTGTAGTCCAATTCCTCCTTACAAGTTCCAGTTGAATTTGAATGCTGGATAGGTACCCCGTTGCCCTACCCTGTTTGGACTGGACAAGTGAATTCCTTTCATATCTTAGTCAAGATGCCTTTTGTGAATTTGTTCCAGGGCCAGTCTGCCTGCAGCTGTCTTCTAATTGTTATGTCTTTGCAAGTGCTATGAAAAGTACAGTTTGAGAGAGAGAGGGAGTGTTTTTCTTTTGTTTTTAAAATTTATGTCTTTAAAAAAAATTTTTATTGTGGTTATATATGTATATAAAATAAAAATTACCATTCTAACAATTCTGAGTGTACTTTTCATTGACCAAGTATGTTCACAATGTTGTACAGCCATCCCCACTATCCACTTCCAGACCTTTTCATTATCTCAAAAAGAAATTGTACCCATAAAGCAATAACTCCCTCTTTCCTTCCCCCATGACTTTGCTATGACTTTAAAGTGACTACCCTGGAAGAGTAGTTACCTGCAGATTCAGAACAGAAGCAGCCTGGGGCACTTCTGAATCACTGCTCTTGACTGTTTCATGAAGTCCCTCCTGAGCATTTTTTCTATGTCTGCCACTGTAGGAATATAGTGGTGAGAAAGATGACAATGGCCATGTCCTCCCACTGTGCAGGAATAATAATCTTTATTATTCCTCTGATGATGTCACCCATCTTCCTCCTATGGGATAATATTGATGCACACTCCCATACTGTTGAATTGCTTAGGCTGACAGTTTGACGTTTATACTCACAGTTCTTTTGCCTGTGAGGGACTCTGACTGAGGAGCAGATGGCATCACTGATGCTGATAACCAGGACCCTGTCAACCTCTGAGCCTCTGGTATAATGCTCCTAGTGCTTCCTTTCACCCATGGTGCCAATGATGTGTTGATTTTTCTCTTTTATTTGCTGTTCTTTTTTCTTTCTTTTATGTATTTGACCTTTGAAAAACTATTGCTGTGTGCCAAGTATAAAAATCAAAGATGAAAATATTCAAGGTTCAAAATTTGAAAAATCCTCAAGGAATTATTTCTCTTGTGGGAGGATGGACTTGCTCTAACTAGTGTTGACAGCTAATTTGTCATGTCCTTACAGGCTTGTGTAAGGTACAGTGTGGTACTGGGCTTCGTTTTGCCTGAGGAGTCCTGAAGGCCTCACAGGGGTGTTGGACATACAGGAGAAATGATATGCATGTCACACTGAAGAAAAGAAGGGACTCTGGGAAGCCTAGCTCCTCACTTACACAGGACAGAAAACTGTGCTTATTCATTAGCCACTGAGTCAGATTACCAAGAAAACAAAATACACGAAAGCAAGTTCACAGTACAAGGACATCATCCATAGTCAGAATAGTGCTTATTACTGATAAAGCTGCTCAGAACTAAGGCCTAATGGGTTGTTTTTGTTTTGTTTTCCTCTCAAAGCCCCGTTACTGACCAATAAAGACTGACCAATAAAGACAATACAGGTGTTTTGTATGTGTAACTTTGTGTTTGGGTCAATTTTGAGGCTTTATTTTTTATCCATTCAAAAAAAAAAAACAGTGAAAATAGCATCACTTTGATTGTGTGAATTCTAAATTGTGAAGATTTTCACAGCCTTTAAATTAAGAGATGTGACCCCATTGGTTAAGATGGTGAGGGAAAATATCTGTCATATGCATACCTTGCTGATTGCACATGACTGCAAGTGATCAGAAGGGCTGTTAATGTTTATGGAGCAGGAATGCCATTAAAAAGCCAGGCTCTGTGGTGCATGCCTATAATCCCAGTGATTTGGGAGGCTGAGGCAGGAGGATTGAAAGTCCAAGGCTAGTCTCAGCAATTTAGCAAGATCCTGTTTCAAAACTGAAAGATGGGAATGTAGCTCAGTGATAGTAAAGTGCCCCTGGGTTTAATCCTCTCCACCCCCACCTCCTGCCCCAAAGGAATGCCATTACAGCCCCAGGTGGCAGGACACATAACAGCCACATCTTTTCTCCAGTCGTAGATTGCAAGATTGCTACAGTATGAGAAAAAGGAAAAATAAGAAAAAGGAAGAAATCCAAGTGTTTGTGATTCAGCAAAGTTGTTTTGGTCTGTCAGAGCAGAGTCATTGATTTGAGAAACTGAGTTGTTGGCAAAGGGGATCAGAAGCTGGACCCACCCAGCTTGAGCCCCTGTCCTTTAAACCCCTGGCTGCCTTAGTGCACTGAGTGTCCACACAGAAGCTTCTCTCTATCCATAGAGAAGCCCTGGATACTGAAGATAAACAAGGTTTTACAGAAGATTGGGTTTATTTACTATATGTGATCTGAATATGTTTTTTGGCAACAACACAGTATCAGAGAAATCTAGTAATCATAGAGAAATAATCTTTTTTGTGGTTGTTGTTAATCATTCAGGTTTGTTTTCTAAGAATCTCTGCAGTATTGTCTGCATTAGAAGCAATTTTCCCCCCTATAAACCAAATACTGTAAAAACTATAAAAAAAAGGCATTGACTGACAACCTCTTGCCCAAACTTTTTCTTTTCGTTTGTAGACTGCTAGGGGCTGGCTCCTGTTTGAATTGCTCTTGTGGTGTGGGATCTATTACAGAAGTATTCCCTGGAAATCCAGGATCTTCAAAACATGGTGGGATTCACTCCCCACCCCCTCACCCTAAGTTACTTCAGTGGTGGCAAAAATAACAATTGTCCCCTGGGAAATGAAGCTCATCGCTATGGTAACTAATGAAGGTTGCATCATTCTAGGGCACATTTTTAAAAGCCTGGATTTCAACATGGATAGACGCCCCGTCTTATTTTATTCAGTAGCTTAGCAACCTGTGGTATAGTGTTTGTCGCCACCCCCAACCTTCCCTTTTCTCTCAGAAAAGTGACCTATATAGTTAGTATTTTATTGTAGGCACATTTTCACTGTGAAATTGGTTCATTTCTTAGGTATGTTTATGATAATGATGACCTTATTTTCTGGACCAAAATAAGGACACTTTGTCTGAAGGATTGTTCTGTCATTGGTGACAGAACAATCTAAAGTCTCTCTGCACACATTTTTCTTTTTGTGCCCCTTAGCTTTTGGTGCTATCCAAGGGTTTCTCACCAGTCTTCTTTTTTATTCTTATTCACTGATAGCTACTACTTTTGTGCTGTGACTCCCAAATCTTAATTTTCAGCTCAGGTCACATCCTTGAACTCCAGATAGGCAGCAGCCCTGACTGGATTGTCTCCAAACTCAGCACGTTCAAGATGAGGAACTCAATGTTGCTGTCCACAGAAATCACTTATTGACCTTTCAGGTGGTACCTGCAGCCAGTCGGCCCCCAAGCACAGATTCTTCTACTTCCTAGATGTTCTAAAATCTGTCCTCACCCTTCTTTTAAGGACTTAACCTTTTTTTTTTTTTTTCTTTTAGAATTTTTCTTTTTTGTGAGACCTAGAGTCTCACACCTGTTAGGCAAGTGCTCTAATCACTTACATCCAAGCCCCCTTGTCCTGTCTTGCCTGGGTTTGCTCACATCTCCACACCATTTACTTGAGGGTAACTAGGTTGTTTCCTGGCTTTCCCCAAACAAACAAATGTGATTGACTCCTTATCCTCAGTGATCTCACTGACCTTAAAGTGAAATTCCAACTCCTCTGCATGGCCTTCAAGGATCTTGATGGCCTTCTGTCTGCTCTTTTGTCCAGGCCTGTTTCTCACTACTGCTGCTTGTTCCTGCCTCCCTGGGCTGCCTGTTCTGCTCTGTTACCAGGACCATGCTCTCATTTCCTCTCCACTTTCCACTGGCAAATTCTGATCATGTATTTCTGATCCATCATCTCAAAGATGCTTCCTCTGATACCACCTGACCCCACCAGGATCCATCCTCGGAGTGAGACCTACATGTGCTCTTGTATTTTGCAGGGCCATCTCCCCACTGCAGCCCTTACCTTGTTTTGTAGTGTTCTGCGACCTGTTTTCCCCAGCAAGCTGTGAACTTCCTGAGAACGAAGGTAGCTTGTTTGTCTGTGGTTACAGTGTGCCATTTTTACCTATTGAATTGTGGTGAGCTTTATCCAACATAAAATTAAGAGTATGTTCTTTTCAGAACAGCCCAGCTGCCGAACTGATTGAGACCTCCATAAGGGTACCTTGTCTTGATTTTTTTTTTAAGATGAGCATTGCCTCTCCCCCAGTGTCTGCTTTTGCCTAGTGCTGGGAGCTTGGAAGAAAGGAAGAGGTAGGGGAAGAGGAAATAGGACAATACAAAGTGGATAGTATGATAGGATTGGCGCTGTAGGGTTCCTGAGAACCCAAGGCATTGTGTGTTGGGTGAGTGAACACTTGCCTGGCTTTACATGCATTTTTCTTCCTCAAGAAAATGAGATCCACTGACCTCTACTGGCTCAGGTATGTCTTGTAATCAGTTGTATCCCCACCTTCCAAACACTGGGCCTTACATATGCTAAGCATGTGTTTTTACAATGAGTTAAAACCCTCTTCCTTAGCCACAATTATTTTCTGAAAAAAATTTTTTTTCAAAGAAAAAACTTTTCACATACTATTGAAAACTTTATGTAGGTTTTTTAAAATATGCGTTCAGAAAAATTAAAACCTTTTTTTTTGTACAGTGGCTTTGTACAGTGGAATTTACATCTGCTTAGGAAATTTATAGCTATTCAGATTGTATTTTTTAATCTCAAGGATGCAGTATCTTTTTTCTTTTTTAAACTGCTGTTGTATCATAGGATACAAAAAAACAGATTTTTTATATAATTTTATTTTTAGATGTAAAAATTTGTCAACTGCCCTTAACACAGGTTGGTTTAAGGAAGGCGGTTGAAGGGAGTGTTCTGTGTATGTCTGTTGGTCTAATTGGTTTATAGTGTTATTCGAGTCCTCTGATACCATATTGATCTTCTGTCTAGATGCTCTATACATCATTGAAAGTGAAGTACTAATGAATTTTATTAACTATTGTTTATCTGAAAATGGCTTCGTTTCTTCTTCATTTTTGAAAGATAGTTTATCCAGATATAGAGTTCTTTCTTGACACTTTTTTTTTTTCTTGGAGTACTTTAAATATAGTATCTTACTTCTTTTAGTCCTCCATGGTTTGATGAGAAATTGACTTGTTCATGTTATTGATAATCTCATATATGTGATGAGTCAATTTACTCTTCTTGCTTTCAAGATTTTTTCTCTGATATTTGACAATTTGATTGTAATATGTCAGATCTGGGCTTGTGGTTTAGTGGTAGAATGCTTGCTTAGTGTGTATAAGGCCCTGGGTTTAATTCTCAACCCTCCGCCCCCAAAAAACCCCCACCCCCACAGTCTAGGTTTGAACCTAGTTGTGTTTATCCTCCTTAGAATTCATTCAGTTTTTTGGATGAGTAGATTCACATCTTTTGTGAATTTGAGGGAGTTTGGGGCCATTTTTCTCCAAATACATTTCTGAACATTTCTCTCTCTTCCTATAGAACTCCTATATAGAGCGTCAGTACACTTAATGATGTGTTAAAGGTCCCGTAGGCTGTGTTTATTTTTCTTCATTGTTTTCTCTTCTTCTAGACTGATAATTTCAGGTGTCTTGTCTTCAAGTTTGCTTATTCTTTTTTCTGCCTGCCCAAAACTGCTAGTAGACCTCTCTAGAGAATTTTTCATTTCAGTTATTGTATTTTTATAAAGCTTCTGTTTGATTCCCTTGTATAATTTCTAGCTATTGATTGATATTGCCTATATGTTCATATATCCTTAGCTCAGTTTCTTTTATTTCTTTGTCTATGGTTTCTACAGCTCTGATTATATTTAGGATAGCTAATTTAAAGTCTTCGTCTAGTAAGCCCAATGTTTGGGCCCCTTCATAAATGTTTTCTGTCAGTTTATTATGTTTTTCTGTGAATCAGCCATACTTTGTTTCTTTGTATGCTCTGCAATTGTCTGTTAAAAATACACATTTTTAATATTATAATGCAATAACTCTAGGAGTCAGATTCACCCTTCTCTCCAGGGATTGCTGTTTTTGTTGAACGCCATAGCTGTTTAGTAACTTTTCCAAACTACTTTTGTCAAGATGGTATTCCTTGTTGTATGTGATCATGGAAGTCTCTGTTGTTATTGCTGTGGCCCTAATGAGGAAAAAGAAAGTTCCATCTCTTCAATTTCTTTTGAAAGACACTGCCCAGGAAGCCCTTTGGTTCTAGGGAGTTGAAACAATGAGGAGCCTGTGCTCCAGTCTCTCAGAGAACTTCCAGTTAAATCAAATTGTAGAGGATGTGCTTCCTACCCTGCACCAGCAGACTTCCCTACCATGAAGAGCCACTATCTCCATTGCCTGCTGCCATGGGCTGGGGCATGGGTGACACTGCAACTATTAAATGCCAGTGTTCACTGAAATTTACCACTTTCTTTTTTATTTCACTTTCCACGACACTTAACATTTAAGTAGATATTAGAGTTCTGAAATAGATGAATCTGCCAACTTAATGGGTATTCTTGCCAGTCTTAATAGTTGACTTGGTGGAGGCACTAAGTTTATGAAGTTTCTGCTCTTCCATCTTCTGTGATGTCTTGTCTTTATTGATTCTTACTGAGACGATAGTACCAATATTATAATGTCACACTAATAACATATACTATAAGAAGATTTTTTAAAGAGTGAACACTGAAATATTTGAGTAGGTTCAGAGTTGCTTCTTACAAAGTAGTAACTATTGTACTTGTCCACCTCACAAATTAGTGTGGTTGACCAAAAAGAATTTTGCATTTTGAATTTTCCATGTCTATCTAATGTGTCCCTACATAGTACTATATCATAACTGAGGTTGTTCAGAGAAAATCATATTTCTTTATTGTGTCTATAGTTGCTCTAGATTGTTTCCTGCTTCTGATTTATAGGAGACTCACTGATTCGCTGGGGTGGGGCATATTTAATTCAATTTGAAACTTAGTTCAATATGACGACTTCAGAAGTCTCATTAGGTAACAACTCTTTCTGAGATAAATGCTCAGTCTCTGCTTCTCTCCCTGGGATGGTGTGGGCTAAGGTGTATAGCCTGTGTGTTCTCCTGGCATTGGGATGCTGTTGCCCTTGGTTTGATATATGTTCACTATTTCCTCTGATCTCTGGAATAATGTCCCTTGGTCTTCAGTTATGTTTGCCTTACTGGCATATGCTGATGTTGTCATGACTGGTGTAACTTACTGCTGAGCCTTTCTAGTTGGTTAGAACCTGGTGGTACTCCCTAGTCTCTCTTCATTTCTGGCTTTCTGAGCTCTCCTGGGTTCCTGGTTGCTATCTGAACTGCTGACCTGGAACTTCATGCACCCTTTGCTCCAGTACCAGTCTGTCCCACAGTGGGCCTCCTGTCGGCCACTACCCCAGAAAATCTGAGTATCAAACCTTACCATTGCTTGACCATGTTTGGAAAACTGTTCCTCAGGATAGAGCATCTCTTGCAAGTCTGTAGACTTACTGTATAATCCTTCTGTTTGTGTCAGAAGCTGTATATTATTCCATTTGATCTCTTTGCACTTTCTTCACTAGAAAAATCTAATGAGTCCCCCAGGAAGATGGATGCTCCCAGTAGACTAGGGCTGTT
Source organism: Ictidomys tridecemlineatus (assembly GCF_052094955.1). Classification (NCBI taxonomy): domain Eukaryota; kingdom Metazoa; phylum Chordata; class Mammalia; order Rodentia; family Sciuridae; genus Ictidomys; species Ictidomys tridecemlineatus. Next base: position 164,809,282 of record NC_135482.1, read on the forward strand.
TTTGTTAGCTCTTTCCTCTCTGTAACCAAAACATCCAAAAAGAACAACTTAGAGGAGGAAAGGTTTATTTGAGGCTCATGGTTTCAGTAGTCTTAGTTCATAGATGGCCAATGACATGGCTCTGGGCCCAAGGTGAAGCAGCACATCATGGGGCAGAAGGCTGCTGAGCTCATGGCAGGGAAGGGGCCGATGGGAGGGTGCACGCCCCAGTGACCCACCTCCTCCAGCTACACTCCACCTGCCTATAGTTGCCAAACTAGGAGGGACTGATTAGGTTATAGCTCTTACAGTCCAATCCTTTCACCTCCAAGCATCCCTGCATTATCAGGAGCTTTAGTGGGGGACACCTCATTTTCAAACCATAGCAAGGGCAAAGATCAGACCTTAGAAAAGTAAAACAGTGAAAATACTTTTCAAATGCTATCATGATTAGACTTGTGTATATACATATATGAGGATGACATTTAAAGAGTCACGTAATTCTAAATGTACAGAAGCCTTAAACTTAAGGATTCTAGGATGTTTTTTTAGAGGTATTCGTAATGTCACCTATGTGTGTACATATATGTATATAAAATGCAAGGTTAAGATACATATATGTAGTCAAAATGTGAATATGTATATAATGTTAAGAAGTTTGCTTTCTGTGTATCACTATTTTCCTGTGACTAAAATACTGTGATTTCATGTACACATTTTCTTCTATTGTAGGACAGTTCGTGTTTGGTTAAAGAGAGACAGCGGGCAGTACTGGCCAAGCATATACCATGCAATGCCTTGTAAGTATCTGGGTCTCTGTCTTGAAAAAATAGACCTGTATCCCAACTCCCCTTTCTTTCCAGATTGCCTTCTCTGTATTTTCTTTTTGAGTAGAAAAGATTGAATGTTGGAATCTCATTGGAATCTCATTATAATGTAAAGTACCATATTAAATCATTTTAGATTTTCTAAAGTGATGTAAAGTAAGAAAATTATTCTGAAATTGACTGTATATTCAGTTTCTGAATAAGATCAATGGAAGAAGGACTACAGCCTATAGGCTCTCTGATGACAGCAGTCTCCCTCTTGTTGTCAACTTTTTGTTTCACTATTTTGTAAAATGTGTTCATTGACAATTCAAAATTTTATCCAGTGATTACATTTGTGAAGTAAATTTATCCTTGTATTATTGTTGTAGCATTTATTCAAATCCAGGACACTGAACATTGAACATTTAATTAATTCTCAAAAAAATTTTTAGGATTAAAACATTCTAATTAGAAATAGATCTAATTTCCTCAACAGCATATCAGAGAAATATGTCCTTGCACTTACTGACAAATAACCAGTCTTCCAGGGAGAGTTGTATGGTAAGGGAGAATACAGAAAGACAAGTCTCCCAGGTGGAATTCATATGTGGAATCTGGGTTTGGGTGGTAGGGAAACAACATGAAAGTAGCAGGGAGACTTTTAGAGACGAAGGGGATCAGGGAGAGGGGGGCAGAGTGGTCAAAGGCAGGGAATAATCATCAAGGTATATTATTTCCATGTCTGAGTATGTGAAACCCATTATTCTGAATAGTTAAAATGCACTATTTTTTTTAAAAAGATGTGTTTCTTAGACCTACAAGTGAAGAAGAAATGGCTCCCTGCCACAGTCCAGCTGCAGCAAAATAACCTGTATCAATCTTCTCCATTTTCTCAAAATGGCCATTTTTCCTCTCACCCTATCTACCTAGGGATGAGCAGATTTGCTCCCGTCCTATTACGGGCAGCTTTTTTTCATCACTTACCCCTGAGTGTCCCGGGGCTCCCGGTATAGGCCACCATCTGCTGCAGTCCGGCTACAGCAAACTAACCAGGGGGTGACGAGCAACTTGTGTACATTATACAGCAGGAGTGGGAGCCGTTTATTGTAGGACAGGAAGGGTATATATACATTCCACACAGCTTATCTTAATTAGCATAAACTAGGTACAGCAGTCAACCAATAAGGAATCTCCACACTTAATGGCTCGCTGGCGTTACTTCACAAACCACTCCCTCTGCAAAATGCCAGGCACCATCTTGCCTTGTTTACAGACCTTAACAGCTCCCCCCAAAAAATTAAGAAATTTATTTTTAGTCTCATGTTTTATCTTTTTTTAAAAAAAATTTAACTTAATTGCCATTCAAAATTATGGTTACATTGGTCAGTCCTTTGAAGTAAAGGAAAGTGGATTGTTCTTTATATATATATGTATATGACAGTAGATGCATTACAATTCTTATTACATATATAGAGCACAATTTTTCGTATCTCTGGTTGTATACATAGTATATTCACACCAATTCGAGTTTTTATACCTGTACTTTGGATAATGATGTCCATCACATTCCACCATCATTAATATCCCCATTCCCCCTCCCTTCCCCTCCAACCCCTCTGCCCTACAATAGACAAACTCATGTTTTATCTTTTAAATGAATGAAGTGTGAGCATTCTATTCCATGTTTATTTTAGTATCATAATTATTTAAGTTCATTATCAATTGTGTTAAACATTTTTTTTATTCCCCTGCCTTAAATCTTAATTAAAATTAGCATGCAGAAAAACTCCCAGGTTTGTCTTTTGAGCTCATATATCCTCTGGCTTGCTGCACCTCACTCTTAATATAAGTATCCCAGTTTGAGAAATACATGCCACTATACACAACCAAAATAAATTCATGCTAAATTATAGATGTGATTAAGTTTATGCCTCTAGCTATAGAATAACAATTTTCTCTGTTTATGAACAAATGAATTATTAAGGATATAATGGTTTTCAGTGAGTTTCGAATTATCTTTGAGGCTTTGCATGACGTTAGAATTTTGTAGCAAATAGATGATAACCACAAAGCTGAACCAAATATTCAACTTCCTTTTCTGTGAAGAATAAATTTCTTGGAATTCTTTTTTATAAAAAATTTGTTCTTATTAGTTATACATGACAGTAGAATGTATTTTGGCAATTATACATATATGGAGTATAATTTCTCATTTTTCTAATTGTACATGATGTAGAATTTCATTGGTCATTTAATCACATATGCACATAGGATAGTATTGTCCAATTCATTCAACTATTTTTCCTATTCCCATCCTTTCTCCTTTCCCTTCATTCTGCTTGGTCTAATCTAAAGTACACACACACACACACACACACACACACACACACACACACACAGGAATATTACTCAGCTATAAAGAAGAATGAAATTATGGCATTTGTTGGTACATGGATGAAACTGGGGAATATCATGCTAAGTGAAATAAGACAATACCCCCCAAAACCAAAGGCCAAATGTTTTCTTTGATATGCGGATGCTAACTCACAATAGGTGGGGAGATAGGGAAGAATAGGTGTACTTTGGATTAGACAAAGTGCAATTCTTAATATTATATTCTCCTTTTATCATTTGTGCTTCTAGCACACACTATTTATTATAAGCTCTAGGACCAACATTATAGGTCTCAAAGAAAGATGAGCAATAGCAATGATGAGGTTCAGGAAAACAGGAAAGGAAGAGAATTCTTCAAAAAAATTTTTCCTGGTTTTTAAGTGTTATAACTATTTTTTTCTTGGGTATTGCTTCTTTATCAAACTTGATGTAATATTTGACTGGAAGAGGTGGGATAATGCTTTAATCTGGCAAATTGATGTTGGCCCCAGAGACATGTAGCTTTCAACTTGTCAGCCAGAGAAGAGGCAGACATGGGTGATAGTTTGAAGGCTTGGGAGCCTCATGAAGGCACAGGGTCTTAAGCAATTGCTTATCCATCCCTTTCCCTACATGTATTTTTATCACTCTATAGTGTTCTCTCTCTTTTTTATTTTTGATACTGAACCCAGGGGTGCTCTACTACTGAATTACATCTCTAGCTCCAGCCTTTTTACAATTTTTAATTTTGAGACGGGGTGTCACTCAGTTGCCCAGATTGGCCTTGAACCTGTGATCCTCTGCCTCACTCTTGATTCAGGAAATACAGGCACCTGTGCACCTGGGCTTTTCATGCTCTTTTTATTGTCCATCTCTAAGAATACAGAGAAGCCTCTAGCTGCATTTTCGCCATTAATTAGGCTGTGTGGAAGAATGATGGCATAGGTACTCTATAAATACTTATGGAAGGATTGAGTCTAATAATAAAGATGATTTTCTTTGAGAATATTATCATCTATTTCCCTAATGATTAAACATGAGCTTTGAGAAACAGGGCCTTCTAATTATTAGCATATTTGTCTATGATTTTCTACTAAAGGGAGTAAAAATATAACAATTCAAAGTGTTGTTTGTGGTCCAGCCTAATCAACATGACCTGAGAAGTTAGTAGAACTGCACTATTGGTTTCTATCCTGGGGCTACTAAATCACAATCAGCACTTGAATAAGATCCCTTCATGATTTGAATGTACATTAACATTTGAGAAGCTTGTCTGGTTCATAACCAATATATATACATGTTTAAATGAGCATATGTAAAGCCTCATGGGTATATAATGGTAATTTATAAATATGTAGCTATATGTGTGTATGTTAGTAGCCCATCAGACGTTTACTGCATAACCAGTATATAGGGACACAGATTAGATGCCAGGATTTGTAGATGAACATGGTCAAAATGATTTCTGTAATTTTTCATTGTTGGATGAAATATTACTTACTACTGTGTACAGATATAAGTAAAAAGATGATATTCTTCACAATTGCTCAGAAATTACTTATTTTCCTAGGAACTGTGTGCATTCAGATGACATAGTAACTAACTTCTGGGCAAGAATTTAAACTTTGTTTAACTTGAAAACGGCAGTCTTATTGCATAAGAAAAGAAGCTATGTTTTGATCAGAGAACCTGAAATAGATTTGCGTTTCCAAAGGATTGCTTTGCAGTCTTTTCTGTTGAAAGATTTTTTTGTTAAGAGGTTATTCAGTATTATGCTTAAGCAATGTGGTTAGTTACAAATTATGTGGTATTAATTACAAAATAAGTGAAAAGGAAATTGAATAAATCCAGAGGCTATAAAATGGACACCAGAAGGCAGATATGACCATGTTGAACATTTATAGTAGTGCATGATAAGTAGTATTCCAAACACAGGAGAAAACATTCTACACATTTAAAATATGGCTTGTTTATTTTGTTTGCTAAAATACATTTAAAATAGAGTATTTGTCATGTTCTGGGCAGGAGAAGAGATGTTTGGTAGCTTTGAGAAGAAGTTTAATGAAGGAAAGGAGCAGAAGGCATTGAATGTGAAGGAATGAGTAGTGAAAGCTGAGTGGATGATGGGAGTCAGCCTGAAAGGACTTTGACAAGGCCACACTGGGGGAGTGGCAGGAGAAAGAGGAAGTGCAGAGGGATGCCTCAGGGTAAAACTCTAGCACTGGTGTGGGGATGTCTCCAGGGGTCTCTTCTGAGCTGCTCCTCCTTCCTGGGGAGGGAGGAAGGAAGGAAACCCGAGAAACCAGCCAGACTTGCCTGGCTGAAGCTGTTTGCCCCTGGCCAGTCTGGTTTTCCCAGGAATTTAGCAGTTGGACCTGGGCAATGCTAGTCTTAGGGTAGACAGGTCCTGTGAACTGGGAACATAAGCCCAAGAGCTGTGAGACTTTTTTGTACCTAGAGAAACTGATTTTCAGAAAAGGAAGGATGAACTGGGGAGGGAGGATCCTCTGACCTCTGAGGGTGGGAAAGCCCAAGCAGTGATTCCCGAGGGTCTTCCTCTTTATCTTCCTAAACATCACCCCCATGGCAGGCTGGGTTTCTGCCTTTAAGAGAGAGCCACCTCCTGCTGGATGTGCCCATTTGTGCTTAAGCTGGCACAAGTGAGTTTCCCTTGGTTGTAGCTGCAAGTATTTGACCAAGCCCAGCCCTAATTGTACAGACCTCCTAATTCCCATCTGTTAAGTTTTTCCTGGGTTTCTGATCTTTCAGTAGGAAGGACTTGCCGTGGATCCTGTTGGTGCCACTGTGGTGTTGAGCTGTACATAGTCTGGGAAAAGTAAGGGCATGTAAAGAAAAAAGGCAGAAAGTAATATTTTGCCCTCTTTCATTTCTTTGAACAGTTCACCAAACAAATGTTAAACTTTTCCTCCATAAAGTGACCTGTACCATGGCTATAGTGATTAAATATGGCAGCTTGTTCCTTTGTATTCCTTACATTGTCATGGGGAAGCAGACATTAAATGAGTACCAGCCATGGTTAGTGATAAAGTAATGACAGGGAAAGAGGCATGATAAGGACATGGTCACAAAGATTCCTTGAAGGAGGCCCATTTGAACCCTGATCTCTTTAGAGATTTATTTGTTTTGTTTGTTGATTGATTGTTGGTGCTGGGGATTAAAAAGGACCCAGAGCCTTGTGCTTGGGAAGCACACACCCTACCACTTCCAGCACCTCTGTAGAGAGAATTTGGGATAACTGTTGACTTGTTTTATAGTTTCCTATAAGCTAGCTAATTTTATAGATGAATGAGAAATCCAGGCTTTTCCTTATCAAATATTCTTTCAAAATATCCTCTTGATGCACCCATCTAGTAGTTGCTAATTGCCTATGATAATATCATCTTACAATCAGCCCACCTGGGCCCCTGCCTGAGCTTGTCAAATGGAGAGGGAACTTCCTCTGGGTGCAGTGTTAAGATTTCAGATGCAGCCATAAATGTGATTATTTGTTCTAGGCTTCTAATAGATAGAATTTCAACCACCACATTTGCATCACACTGCAGAGAAAAAGCATGTGAAAAGCACAGGCATTCCAATTTTCATGGTTGAGATCTTTTAGATTTACTTTACCAACTAGGATTGTGGCTCCTGGTGAGACAAAGAAGAGGCAGGGAGGAATCTGAGGTGCAAGCCAGGGTGGCAGGTGGTGGAGGCTGTTCTTATTCTATCAGAGGATTGGGTATCATCTGTGGGCCTTAATTACCAACTTCTCCCCTGGGTATGGAGAATAGGTAAAATCACCTTTGTTGCCAAATATGTAGTGAATAGGAGGCTGTTAGGGGTAAAAGCCTTGGGCTGGGGCATGTTGGACAATTGGAAAACCTCTGGGTTCTATTATTTCCAGATCAGGCAGATAAAATTTACTTGACTCCTAAGCTTTTATGCATTTGCCCCCAAAGCAAATCAGAAGACCTTTTTTCAAAGGTAGTTGCGAATGCATAGGTACACCAAACGTAGTCACGAGGTGTCATGTTTTGGCATTTGTCCGGATCTCTGCTTTGGTCTGGAGGGATGGCATCTGTCCAGTCTGAAGTTGTGATTGGGCCCCTCAGTTTTCACACAAGTGTGGCCACCTTAACCTTGAGTCTTCACCAGAGGTGAACACATCATTTTGAATCATCCGCTTCCCAGTTTTTATCAAAAGCCTGGGAGAGAGAGAATGGCTGTGGCAGTTAGTGTGAATGTCCACCTAACTTCTGCGTGTTCCCACTCAAGTTAGCATTAGCTTGCTGCAGACTGCCTTTGTTCATTGCACCTCACCTCAACGGACAGGTACAGCCACATGAAGTGTGTGTGTGTGTGTGTGTGTGTGTGTGTGTGTGTATTTTTTTCTTTTTTCTTTTCTATAATCATGACTTTTTGTTTATTTCTGTTGTTTGGTTTTGTCATATCTGGTTATTTAAAGTGATTTCAAATTCTTTGTGAAATGAGGTAAGAAGTACAATAAATGAATTATATTAGTTAAGATGATTAGGTGAAACTTGAACATGATGAAGTCCATGGTTTATATTAAATTCACTCCACTCCAAGTGCACTGCTTTAGATTGGAACATTTAAAATAGCTTGTAGGTTAGAACCTGTGCCTAGGTGGGACACTGGAATTTTATTTTTATTTCTACCTGAAATAAAAATAAAATTTTGCTGAGTCACTTTGGGCAAGTTCTTTATGTTGTGCTGCCTTGAGCCCAACAACAGATAAACAGTTCATTTTCTTTATTCTCAAATAACTGTTTGCACAATACTTTTCCAGGCCTGTTGTTTAATCATATATACTAGCATTATTATTAACCCAGAGTTATTCAGAAAAATTGGCTAATTCCTGAGGTTGTAGCTGGGTTGGTTTCCTTTTTCCATGTGTTGGGACTGTAATGCTAAGGACAGATGACTTGAAATTGAAGATTTGAAAAATCAAGTTGATTAATATGTTCACATGCTATTATATCTGGAATGAAAATGAGTTATTTTATACATAAATTTTAAATGTTAATTTTCCCATTAGAGAGGAAAACTTTTATTTTTTTATTTCTATGGGGTTTTTTTGGTTCTAATTAATTATACATGACAGTAGAATGCATTTGACACATCATACATACATAAATGGAATATCACTTCTCATTCTTCTGGTTGTACATGATGTAGAGTTACACGGGTCGCATTATCACACATGCACATAGGGTCATAATGGGATGAAAACTTTTGATAATTCTGGATGTTGGAGGTGGTTTCTGTCATTGTTCAGCTTTCCCTTCCTTGCCCATCTCTTCTGTTGTGCTGATTGAGTATTTAAAGTTATAAATATAGCAGTTCTGTTTTTATAAGGTAGTTATTATTTTGGAGACTTTTAAACATCATTAACTCAATTGAAAGTTTCATGGCAGACTGGGGAATCTGTATATGATTGGGAAATGCCTATCCTACTGTTTCAGTTTGTACTTTATTTCAAATAACTCCTTGGTTCCTGGTTGTGAAGTATATTGCTGCATCTGTTAGTTTCTTTTTCATAGGGTATATTATAGAACAATTAGCAAACAATTTATATGTGTAAAATTGCATTTTTAAAACAGTGAGGTAATGATTAATTCTGTATTTACTAAAAACAAAAGATACCCAAGAAACTTGCTTTTTAATGGAAATGAAGGAAAACAGATTATCCAAAGTAAAAATATGAGATATTAATAATCTGAGTAAGTACAGCATTTATTTAGCATACTTTCGTTTGATATTGATATGGCAGAGCATTATAAAGTGTACTGGAGTTTGATCACTTTATTGTGACTTAAAACTTGCTGGGAGAAAAAGCAACCATTTCTTTTTTAAAAATTTATTCTTATTAGATATATGACAGTAGAGTGTATTTTGACATATTATACATACATGGAGTGTAACTTCCCATTCTTTTGGTTGTACATAATGTGAAGTTTCACTAGATGTGTATTCATATATGAACACAGGAAAGTTATGTCTGATTCATTCCACTGTCTTTTCTATTCTCATTCCCACTCCCTTCCCTTCATATCCCTTTTTCTAATCCAGTGAACTTCTTTCTCCTCGCTTATTCATGATGACTTTGTTGATATTACTCAGACTAGATCCAAAAAAAAGGTCAATTTTGGTAGAGTGCATAAAATGTTTGACTTAAATGAAAAATACTTGTCAGTACTAGACCATCAAATTCCTCAATATAAGTATGCTTAATGAAATAAAACATGAGTAGGGTATTGCACATCTAATAAACATTGTGCTAGGACAAATAAGGCTGGATAAAATACTGTCTGTGAATCCAGCCTTTGCTTTGTTTGGGGTGTGTTACTCATTCGAGGTTCAACTGATCCCCTTATTGTGGGATCCTGACATTTAACTTCATCAAGATGCCTTTAATGCTTGAAGTTTTATTCACGGAAGTACCATTGTTTATTTAGTTTTAAAGTTCCAACCAGAACATCTCCTGAAGATTAGTGTATCCTGCCAAATAATACCTTTAGCATTGTAAAACAGTCAGTGTGATTGAAATCCAGGACTTAATCTTCCATGAAACTTGTGTTTATTCAAGCAAAGTTCAACTGGTCAGCAAAGGACAAGAATAAATTAGTTATACAATGAAAGAATTATTGGGATAAACAATAGAAATCAGGAAACTTTTCCCCAAATAGAAATATTCTGAAAATACCTCCTGTCAACTACATTTTTTTTTTAAAGCAAGGGTAATGGCTTTTTCTTATGCCAATTGTAGGATAACAATATTAGAAACACAAGTCACTTTTTCTCCAATCCATTTAATTATTGACTTGTTGATGTTAGTCTCTTGAGTCTTTTATGTCTAGGGCTCTTGTCTCTTGAGGATTTTCCTCCTTCAAATTATGTGAGCATTAATATAATCACCTTTACTGGGGCTTCTCTTTGTTTTAGTTTTCCCTGAACTGAATGCATGGCTTACATTACAAAGACTTCATTTTAAAACTTACTCAAATGTTACCAAAGTGTTTAAAGGTGAGACTATGATAGGCCCATGAAAGTCTAAAGTCCTGATACTAATAAAAGAGAATAAGAGGTCCCAGTACACATAGACCTGTACACATTGCTTTCTTTCTTTCTTTTTAAAATATTTTTAGTTTTAGACAGACACAATACCTTTATTTATTTTTATATATTCTGAGGACCAAATCCAGTGCCTCACGCATGGCAAGAGCTATACTACTGAGCTACAACCCTAGCCCTGTTTTTTTTTTTTTTTTATACCTTAATTTATCTTGCTTCCTAAAATTTTGCCAGACACTCCCTTTGGTTATTTCAGACCCAAACAGAAAAGATCGATGGCAAATCTTTTTCAGATGTGTGGAAAATTAATTCTATACTATTTTCTTGAGAAATTGTGACCATTTCCACCCCTACTACATTTTTTCTTAAACTGTTGGGGGAAAGTAGGAAGCAAAACCAATGGCAAGTCCTTGAATTTCAGTTATTTGGTTAATGCAGAAGAAGTGGGGCCATCTGCATATGACATGGTATACCTGGGAGGCGTCAACAGATGGGATCACCCCATAGAGCTTACTTGGTATGCTTATCCTCACTGGGAAAGTTAAAAATGCCATGGAAGGAATGAGTATATCTTCAGGATTGTGTCATGTTGTATTTCTGTCATCTAGAGCTCAGGGTTGTGATTTAGATTGAGGAAGTCAGCAGAGGGACACTGTGTTATAATTTTACAGTTATGATCAGCCACTTCACTCTTTGGAGAAAGCATTTTTAAGGTGAGCAAATAGAACAGTTGCCCAGCCAGTTCATCTCTAAGTTGCACTTTAGCCATGAGATTAGTTATTTCTTTATTGCCTTATGAATTAATAGTTTTATAGCATTTGAAGCAGACTTTTGTGAAGTGTCACATGTTTGCAAACTATAACAACTATTATACCTAAATCATATTTTATTTGTTTCCACCTTATTCTTCCTGCCCAAAGTTCCCTTTCCCATTTGACCATTACTACTTTTACTCTGTCTCATTATCCTTTCCCAGTTTTGTCCCTTTGATGTTTGTCTTGCATGGCTAGGAGTTTTATAAAGCACTAGCCTTTACAAAAGAGATGCATTTTTTGCGGTAATCTCTGTACTCCTCTCACCCCCAAATAAAAGATTTACTGTAGTTAACAAATTTAGGTGTCAGAATTCTTTTGAGACCATTTGTTGCCTCTCTGGCCCTGCCCGGGTTTATGGGTATCCAACTCAAGGTTTGTTCCTGTGGTAATATCTCAGTTGAGAAATCATTGAGGAGCATCAGGCTCAGATACCCAAAGCCTTTCCTTTTTTTTTTTTTTTTCCCTCTCTCTCTCCCCCACTTTCCTCCCTCCCCTCTCTCACTCTCTCTTTCTTCCCTCTACCCCAGGTTTGCCTAATGTTTCCCCATAATACTTCTTTGAAGGATGGCTGTGCCTTAGGGCATCTGGCAGCTAATGCTTTCAGCTCTGGAACATCTTAGGTTCAGGCACATGAGTTATAGAATTTCGGTTAAGATTTCTTTATAATTGCATTTACAAACAACAGGGCTTTTGAATTCTGGTAGTATTTCTTCCTATACATAAAGTGATTTGAACTAAGAAGATGAAATTGAGTCATACAGTTCTTACATGTAGTTGGTATCACAGTCTAAATTTCTTGATGGCAATGGGTATACCTTATGTATCATTGTATCACATGCCTGGAACATAGTGAGCATTCTAAATTTTTGTTGAGTAACAAATGGGGGAATAACAGGAATAAAGAAATGGCAATATAAATTTAAGAATAGCTTATGCAGTGTTGTAAAAACTTCTTTTAAATGATGTTTAGGAATCAGTGGAACGTCTAACTGTGGCATGACCATACAGAGAACATACTTATAGATGGTCAGTTGGGCAGCTAAATGATAAGGTTTGTTCCTGTGGTAGTATCTCAGTTGAGAAATCATTGATAAATGATAAGGGTGTTCTTGGCTAGCATGCCGCTCCTTGAGGCTACAGTCAGGTTTTCTTCATATGCTCATGCTTAAATCATAATAAATAATTAGATATTTAAAATTAATTTTAATAAGAACAGCAAAGTGACAAGATTAAAAACAGTGTTAAAGAAAAATCTTTTGAAAAAAATTACGAGGCTTAGTTTTACTACATATTTTTTATGTGTGTGCATAATTCATATAACTGTATTAACAATATATTTTTTCTTGTTTTCTTTTTCCAGCTAACTTGGTAATTTTCCATGCAATCAATATATTTTAATTCTGCACACATGTGAGATTATGCAACCTGACATCCTAGCATTTGTGTAGAAATTTTGCCAAATTATTTATATAGGCCAAGGGTGAATAAGACTGAATTTCTTAGGTTAGTACATTAAATATCATCTGGTTGCTTTTTTTTTGGCAGTATACTTTTGGGAATCTGGTTTTATTTTGTTTCTAAACAGAAAGAAGATAGTCCATACTAGTGGGAGTTTTAGGGAATTTTTTTTTAAATGTATGTTTCTGTTTTCTGAGTATGTCATGATTGAAATTAGAAAAATGTAAATTATTTATGCAGCTGAGGAGATTCTTTATGTTGTTGATTTGTTCAGAGCCCTTTTATAGAAAAAAATGTTACTAAGTGATGTGTTTACTAGGTGAAGTGAGTCTTTCAACAGAACTTGAAGTTCTTTTATAGTTAGATATTTCTAGATGGGTGTTTGAAAATGGCATTGTGTATTTGAATTATGTCTTTGAACCTTCTCCAACTTTTTTTTTTCTGTGTGACCTGGATGAGACGTCTAATCATACCTGAAAAAGTAGAGATAAAAAAATTTGGTGTTGTGATTATGATTATATTGATAAGTTCATATTCCATAGGGCTACTGTGAATAGAGGGAGCATTTAAAAATTGTGTTGGGCTCTTTTGAACAACTTTTTCAGTGTGTGGTAAATTGTTAAGAATCCCCCATTCTTAGGAGGAAGTGTAGATAAAGACGACAGGGACCTAGAAGCTATGTAGTATGTCCTTACTGATTACAGGTTTCTTCTGAGCATAGGACTTAGTAGACATAGGCATTTGGCCTTGTGGATCAGGGAGTCCCAGCCCAGGACTGGGTGTGCTGACTCATCTGGTGTTTTTCCTGCAGTGCCTAGCCCAGTGTTGATTGGGTGGTTTTTTTTTTTAGCTTGAGAAAGATCTGTCATCATTTTCAACTAACAGCTTCCACCAAACCTCCTGATTGCAAAGAGTAGAAGACTTGTTAGTTCCCTTGCCCTATATCATTGATAAATCAAATATAGATTTATGTATGTATATATGTGTGGGCATGGAGGGCTGGGAGTAAGATCTTTCTAATTCAGAAAGAGTGGGTTATTTCTATTGAAGATGGGGTTTGAGTGGAAGAGAGAGAGCCGTGATTGAAGGCTTACACAGCACAAAGTATTGTTAATCTAGTGAAGCAAATTTAGACTGAATACTGACAGTGCAAGCAGAGACCAGGCCCTTGGGATCTTGTCCAGCTTGAGGATGTCTTACTTGCTATAATCATTAAAAGGACAACTTAAAAAACTAGGGATTGGTTGTAAAATTACTGTATAGTTTTAGTGAGTGGGAGTTAAATGAATTATTTCAGAAAATATTGGGAAAAAAATAGCCACACATCCTTAGCTAGAGTTAGGCATTCCTGAATCAATGAGAATCGTCATTTTGTTAATTTCATCAACATGTTCATTTCTTTCAGCTCCATGTTCATGCATGTCTTTTAACCCGGAAACCAGAAGACTGTCCATAGGTCTAGACAATGGTACAATCTCAGTAAGTACACATAAATAAGATTTCCAGTTGAAATACTTCCCTTCCTGTGGAGTATGTATATGTATTGTGATGAGAATTATTTCTTAGTTTTTTCAAATTAACAGAATCATTTTCTTGCTAAGTAAAGTGGAAATTACAGTGAAGCATGTTATGGTGAAGGAAGTGATTCTACATAGGGAGAGCTGTCATCAGTCAACTGACATGCTGACGAAGCTCAGCATGACCTACCACACGTACAGTAGCCAGGCTAGGGACGTTCGGAGGCAGATGAGTGAGCTGCATGAGTCTGCCTTACTAAGAGCAAGCTGAGATACTGAACTTTGATCAGATGATTAAACATGGTGTTAACTTTCCCACACAAGCAACAGAACCCAAGAGAAATGCCTTTTTTTTTAAACATCTGCATGTCTGATCTTGTCTTTGATACTCTGTGTTCTCCTCCTTCTACTTTCTGATTTCCCAGCTCCCTCTAGCACGTGAATAGAATTCTGTAAATTTTGTATGAATTTGTCAGGAAAGCGCAGAATCTAGGTTTTAGTCTGTAGGATAGATCCAGATTAAATATTAGACCCTTTGATTGTAGATCTTGAGGGCATTGAAGTGATTAGAGAATGGAATTTGAAGTTATATCTACCTTCTTAATCTGACATACTGAGTTTCAAGTAGTAAAAATTCTGTTCTGTACATTCTCTATTTGATTAGCATTGCTTTTAGTCCCAGGCAAGAGAAGCTGTACTTTGGGACTTGTGAATGAGAAAGCACTACTCTGGCCACACGTGCCCCCAGCATGAAGGGCCTGAAGGCCTGAGGGGTAGGACCAGCCTGAGCCTCACTCCCTCTCTCCCTGCATCCTCTGTGCACTGCTACTGTGGAATTTCCTGCCCTCAAATAGCTCAGAGCTCCTTCCAACATCTTCCTGGGCCTTTTCCCTGGGTTGCTCCTTAGGAAGGTAAAACCAGTGAGTACATCTAGTTCTGAGGAGTGCCTAAAGGGGAGCAGTTTGAGGTCAGTAGGATGTTCACACGTGTATGTAGGGCCCCTCAAGATGTTGACAGAACTGGGGAAAGGGAAGAGCAGGGGGCAGGCTGGCCACAGAGGTGTAGAACTTCAAAGAATCTAAGAACCTGTATAGTCAGGTAATTGAAGGTCTATTTGTCAGTGTTAGAGATGAGGCCACATGTTATTTAATGGTCTAACTTAATAACCCTCTAATTTTTCTTTTTTGGCACTGAGGATTGAACCCAGGCCTCACAAATCCTTAGGCAAGTGCTTGGCCAGTGAGCTATTTTCCCAGCCCTTTTTGTTTTTTTATTTTGAGGGTCTTGTTAAATTGTCTAGGCTATATCTGAACCAATGATCTTCCTACCTCAACCTCCCAAGTAACTGAGATGACAGTGTTCGCCACTGTGCATGGCTTAGACATATGAAATATGGGCTTTCTTTTGTAGTCTTAATCCTAGTCCCTATCAGTGTTAAAGATAGGCCTGAAATTTTCTGACCTTTGGTCAAAACATTTGTGGAGTGGCCTTTATGGAAATATTGAACAATATTGTATATAGGAGCCTATTGGCAAATTTATGGAATTTCCATAATATCCAATGCATTTGGTAGGTCGAATTTCCATATGCATTTGGTAGTTAAGGGAAGATATAATATCTACCTTTATATACTTTAAGAAGAGCCATTTTTAAAAGGAGGGATGTGTTATTTATAGGATAAATTCATTTTTAAAAGATTAGAGGAAACTGGGCATGGTGACATTTGTCTGTAATCTCTGTAATTTGGGAGGCTAAGACAGGAGGATTGCAAGTTGGAGGCCAGCCCAGGCAACTTTGCAACCTGGGCAACACTGTCTCAAAATAAAAACTTTAAAAAGGGCTGAGGATGTAGCTCAGTAATAGAGTACTTGCCTAGCATATGTGAAGGTCTGGGTCTAATCCTCAGTACCACAAAACAACAATAGATAAATAAATAAATATTAAAGGGATTGGATTGTTCAATTTACTAAAGTATTCTTTACAAAGGAAATCTGAAAAGATGAGCTGAGATTCATGAATTACCTATTAGTTCATAGAATCATGTGTATAACATTCATTGTCCCTGAAAAGACTTAGATGCATATTTCATATGGGTGGTTCTCTGTACTTTTGAAATATTGGTGATTAGTGGGAGCTGATAAATGAAGGCAAGATAGGAAACCAAAGCAAGTGATGGAGAGTTCTAGCTGTTTATTGTTTAGAAGAGGAGAAACCATCTTAGCCATTATTCCTTTCAGTAAATGAAACTGCCAGAGAGCTGGAGCGTCTGTTAGGTACAGGAACTTGGTCATTTCCCTGCCTGTCAGAACAGTCGAGACACCAAACCTCACTGTACTTTGATCTTTCAAAAAAGATTGTGGCCCTGGCTTGTATAAGATAATTTCCTTAAAAGTGCCTCCTTTATGTTATTGAAGAAAATAAATTGTACACCCTATCTGAGGAATTGTAAAGAGCTCTGAATTAAGGGAAGATACATTGAGAGAACAGCATGTTTAACATTCAAGATTCTCATTGATCACTATAATAACACGTTCTTTGCTGAAAATAGACTTTCAGCTGTTAATAGTTTACTTTCTAGACATGAGAAATCCTGCTTCAGAGACTATACATTCTGTTTCCTGAATATAGCAAATTTGAAGAAGAAATACTGGTTAAATCTTTTAAATAAAGAAAAGACACAACCAGAAAGTAAATCCATGTTTCACTTTATTTTGCTAAATACAAAACATATTGTGAAACCTTTGAATGACAATTCAAATTAGGTTACTGAGTAATGAATTACAGATGAAGTAGAGATAACAAATGCGCTTATTCTTTAAAAAGATCTTGGCCACAGGGAAGGAGAGGATGAGCCCTGGAACTAGTCTGGAGAAGAGACAAATAGCAAGAGAGTACACAAGAATTTGGAGAATTAGCTATGGGCAAAAATGAGGGCAATTTTGAAAAAGAAGGGAAAGAGACAAACATTCAGTTTTTACATGTAGAAGAATACCTTTGCCTCCATGAAGTAGCGGATGAGATCACCTACAGAGAAGAGCTTAAAAATAAAGAGTCTATTTTCATACCTATATCTTTTGCTTTTTCTGATTATATCGCTCAGAATTCTCTTCTTGGTCTACAAAGTCCTTGTTATCTTCTGAAGCCTCATTCAACTGGTATTTTTCCTATTTTATTTTATTTTAGGCATATGATTCCTATACCCTACTGATTAAAATTAATCACATATATTATTCAATAGGTTAGCTATTTGATTGCTTATTTAATTTCTGCTTTGAAATGTTTTCAAGTCTGTCTCTTCTATTAAAGTGTTGAATGTTAAGGATTTGGCCAGTCTTTTTATTAGTGTGTGTGTGTGTGTGTGTGTGTGTGTGTGTGTGTGTGGTGCTGGGGATTGAACGCAGGGCCTTAGGCATTCGAGGCAAGCACTCTACCAGCTGAGCTAAATCCCCAGTCCATTAATCTCTTCTTTAGCAGATCTTAGTGTGATTCCTTATATGAATTAGGGACTCAATGAATAATTTGTCTCAAATCAATTTACTGACTAGAGTATAAACTCTATTATGATTTATATAGTTAGTTGTAACAAGCACCTGCTTAAATTCCAAGATAGTAAATTATTATAATTCTATTACTACATAAAATATTTTTCAAATGGAAAAGTTGTACCAATAGTTTAATTCATCTTGAGTTTTCAGAAATATCTTGTATCCATATTGAAAGCACTCAAATTATGCTACTATTCATGCCTAAGCAGGACTTTAAAATTTTCACTCATTTTGCCTCATGTCTTCTAGCCAACCAACAATATCTAAATATCAAAAGGTGAAGCTCAGTTCTAACATAGTGTGGCTCTTGGATTTATGATACAGTGGAGGAAACCTTAAAAATGAAGTATGAATAAATAACCGTAAACAAACCACAGTGCACTAATACTGAGCATGATGTTGGCAGCATAGTAAGGTAAGAGGAGAGAGGAAATGGAGGTCGGGGATAGCTCTCTGGAGACTGGATGTGAGCTGGATTTAGAAGAAGAGCTATGATTTGATTAGCTAAAGAGAGGAAGGTAAGGTATTTCAGGCAAAATTGCTGACATGGGAGAAAAAACATGGAGGTAAAAAGGGCAAGGAATGCTTGGAGAGAAGCCAACTCATGTGGAGATAGGATTCGTGGAATATTGTGAAAGCCTTGACTCAGGATGAGTGGATAGCATTGTGTAAGGAACGAGACCCCTAACGTGGTTCCTAATGTGGAAGAGTCTCTCCACTCCACCCCAAGACTTTCTGCTATATTTAGAGGGGATAATTAACTGGAAAAAAATGTCAACATAGAAATAAAGAGTTTCTATTATCTTCAGAGCTGTTCTTATCACCTGAGACCAGGATTTTAAACTCAAGATATTCTATTATGTTCGGAAAGCTCAAGATACTGCAATAGTTATAATAATCCTAATACCCAGTAATTCCCTCTTATACACAGTTTCACTTCCTAAGGTTTCAATTACCTGTGACTTACTGTGGTCCAAAAATATAAAATAGAAATTCCATAAATAAATAATTCATAAGTTTTAAATAACTTTTGTTTTTTGAGGTACTGGGGCTCAAAACTTAATTTTCATCAATCCTACTGGATAGTCATAGTGATGTTTATGTGTTCATCTTTATGAATAAATGTTTTCTTCTCCATCATATGGAGCCAAAATTTTATTAATATCTTGCCAGAATAAATTTATAGTCATTGAAGAGTTTGTGAACACATCCTTGAAATAATAAAATTTCTCCCTTCCCTGAAAATTACTTTTATGTGTGTGTTAGGTGAAGCTTGAGACGAGTAGAAAAGATTCATCTATGTAATAGTTAACATTCAGAACAGAGATTATTGTATAAGAATAAATGTTATTGATCAAGTGTGGATTTGTTGTTGTTTTGATCACTCCTATGATTTTTATACGCATAAAATATATATTACTGTTAGTTCACATAGGTTTATCCAAGGGAATGAGAGCTAAACGTTTCTTGAACATTTGCCATGGGGCATTCTGGGTTGCCTCATTCCAGCTTCACAGTTGTCCTGTGATGTAGGTGGGGTGTGTCTCAGAGAAGGAAACTGAGACCTGGAGAGTTTATAGGGCTTCACCAGCCTATTAGCTAAAATAAACAGCCAGCGGACATGGGAACTCTGTGTGTCTTGAAGCCTAGATATACTCCTCAATTTAGGGGTCTCTTTTCTTCTTAGAATGGACTACTGTGTCTGCTTCAGTTTGGGGTCCTAAGGGGACCTCTATAGATGCTTTGTTAACATATCAGCTAAATGGAGAAAAGACATTTCAACTCATCTTCAGGGTGTGTAAAACAAAATTAAGCATTATGCCAGCAGAATTTTACTATATATGCTCAACATATGACACAGTATGAACAGATCCTGGTTTAAATGACTGGTTTTGACATATAGGAGAATTTGCCATCCATTTTCTGCTTCTTGAAATTCATACTCATAGATACATTAAGCAGTCATGTAGGACTGGAGGTAGAGCATTTGCCTAGCATATGAAAGATCCTGGCTTTCATCCCTAGGACCACAAATAAATAAATAGAGAGAGAGACCTAAGTAGAAATATAATATGTTCAGGATAGTTTGTGAGACCCTAAAATATGCTATTAATAAGCCATCGCCTCTTGGGCTGGGTTTGTAGCTCAGTGGTAGAGTGCTTGCTTCTCGTGTGGGGGGCACTGGGTTCGATTCTTAGCACCACATGTAAATAAATAAATTAAATAAAAGTCTATCAACAACTAAAAAAATTAAAAAAAAATAAGCCATCACCTCTTTTTCTTTGAAGACTAGAAATCTGATGAACTTTTGGCATTATTGAGGGAATATATCTTCTCACATTTATTATCATTTAGAGGTGAATGTTTTGCTGATTAAATGAACACCTTAATAAGAGTATCAATCTCTTTTCATGTATTTCACCACAGTGGTATTCTTAGATGAAATGGTCTGAAATTGTGTCATGGGGAACTCAAAATGGTCTATCTTGTCGGAGTCTCATAGGCAGGGAATCGTATCACAGATGACAGAAGGTACTCACTCAGGCAGAGAGTCTCTTGACGTAACCGCGAAGCAAAAGTGCCCCCACTCGAGCAGTTTCAAGTGAAAGGGATATAGTTTCTCTGAGAGTTTTTCAAATAAAAAGGAGAAATTACCTCTTTGAAAACACAATATTTAACATCGTCTAGAAGGAAATTCAAGCATCTTCAGAGATGTTCTTATCACCTGGGACCAGGATTTTAAACTCAAGAGTGTTTTATTATATTCAGAAAGTTTGAGATATTACAATATTTATAACAATCCTAATACCCAGTAGTCTCTTCTTATCCAGTTTCACTTCCTAAGGTTTCAATTACCTATGATTTACTGTGATCCAAAAATATAAAATAGAAATTCCATAAATAAACAATTCATAAGTTTTAAATATATTTTTTTTTTTTTGCCGTACTGGGGCTCAAAACCAGGGCCTTGCATATGCTAAGCAAGAGCTCTACACTGAGTTAAACCCCTCAGCCATTGAATAACTTTTATTATAGTAAGATTGTTAAAATTGTTTTATTAATTATTGTTAATCTCTTCCTGTGCCTACTTATAAGCTATACTTTATCCTAGATATGTATGTATAGGAATGAACATAGTATACAAGGTTCAGTACAATCTTCTGTTAAAGGCACCTACTGGGGTCTTGGAAAGTTCCTCCTCTAGATAGGAAGGACTACTGCATTTTCACAGAAGCAAGATGTCGTTACCGGTTGCCGCATATCAGTACCTGGTAAATTAGTTTTCTAGGGTTGCTATAACAAAGCACCACACACTGGGTGGCTTCAAATAACAGAATTTATTTCTCACAGTTCTAGAGTCTAAAAGTCTGAAATCAAGATTTGGACAGACCATACACATACGGAAACCCATAAGGGAGATTCCTCTCTTGCTTTTTTCCCAGTTCTGATAGTTGCTGGCAGTACTTGGTGTAACTTGACTTGTAGTTGCTTCAATCCAGTCTTCATGTGCATCTTTACATTGCCTTCCCTCTGTGTTTACGTGGCTTTCTTATGAGGACACTAGTTGTTGGATTTAGGGCCCCCTAATTCAACATGACCTCATCTTAACTTGCTGTACCCATCTTCAAAATTTTTCCAAGTAAGGTCATATTCTCAGATTCCAAGTGGATATGAATATTGGATTTATCCAGTCGACATTTATAAGTTCTCATCATGAGATCAGGCCCAGCGGCTGGTTGCAGGCCGGAGCCGGCCCCACCCCCAGTGCCTGCAAAGTAGGAGAACCGGCGACCCACAGGCAGGTCAGGCCCAGCAATCTGCGAAGAGACAGAGCTGACACACGCGCCTGCAGGGAACAGGGTCCTGCGACCCACCAGCGGCCTTCTGTGGGGCAGGCCCGTCCCCTCCCCCAGTGCCTGCAAGGTAGGAGGGACTGTGACCACCGGCAGAGCAGGCCCAGCGGCTGGTTGGGGCCAGAGCCGGCCCCACCCCCAGTGCCTGCAAGGTAGGAGAACCGGCGACCTACGGGCAGGCCAGACCCAGCAATCTGCGGACAGACAGAGCTGACACACGCGCCTGCAAGGAACAGGGTCCTGCGACCCACCAGCGGCCTTCTGTGGGGCAGGCCCGTCCCCTCCCCCAGAGCCTGCAAGGTAGGCGGGACTGTCACCTCTAGCAGATCAGGCTTAGTGGCCTGCTGAGGGGCAGGACAGTCCCCTCCCCCAGTGCCTGCAAGGTAGGCGGGACTGCGACCAGCGGCAGATCAGGCCCAGCAGCTGGTTGCGGACCGGAGCCGGCCCCACCCCCAGTGCCTGCAAAGTAGGAGAACCGGCGACCCACAGGCAGGTCAGGCCCAGCAATCTGCGAAGAGACAGAGCTGACACACGCGCCTGCAGGGAACAGGGTCCTGCGACCCACCAGCGGCCTTCTGTGGGGCAGGCCCGTCCCCTCCCCCAGTGCCTGCAAGGTAGGCGGGACTGCGACCAGCGGCAGATCAGGCCCAGCGGCTTGTTGCGGCCGGAGCCAGCGCCACCCCCAGTGCCTGCAAGGTAGGCATACCAGGGACCCATCGGGAGGTTAGGCCCAGCAACCTACGGAGAGACAGAGGTGCCCCTCGCGCCTGCTGGGTAGGCGGACCTTCGACCGGCCAGCAGAGCAGACCTAGGGCCCGCCAGCGTGGTAGACAGATCGCACCAATTGGTGGAGGATCACAGCCACCATCTGTCCTGCAAGGGAGACTTTTCAACTATACAAGAGCAATATAAATAAATAGAGGGAAAATCTCAAAAACACAACAGCTTCACCAAGCAGAAAGAAACGCCAGCAGTATGAAAAGACAAGGAAAGAAAGGACCACAGGCAATGCAGGTCAACTCAACTCTAGAAGAGGTAATAGCTACAACAGATGGAATGTCAGACAGAGAGGTCAGGATATACATGCTTCAGATGATCTGGAGTCTCAAGGAAGACATGAGACAGCAAAATCAGACAATGAAAGATCACATTGACAAGGAACTTCATAAACAAATCCAGGAAGTAAAAGATCAATTTCACAGGGAGATAGAGGAAATAAAAAACAAACAAATACAAATCCTAGAAATGCAGGAAGCAATAAACCAACTTAAAAACTCAATTGAGAAAACTACCAGCAGAGTGGATCACTTAGAAGATAGAACATCAGACAATGAAGACAGAGTATTTCAACTTGAAAAGAGCATAGACAGCTCAGCAAGTCTGCTAAGAAACCATGAGCAGAACATCCAAGAAATATGGGATAATATCAAAAGACCAAACTTAAGAGTCATTGGGATACAGGAAGGCACAGAGCTCCAAACCAAAGGAATAGACAACTTATTCAGTGAAATAATACGAGAAAACTTCCCAGACTTGAAGAATGAGACAGAACCCCAAATCCTAGAAGCCTACAGGACGCCGAATGTGCAAAATCATAAGAGATCCACACCTAGACACATTATAATGAAGATGTCCAACATACAGAATAAGGAGAGAATTTTAAAAGCTACAAGAGAAAGGAAGCAGATTACATTTAGGGGTAAACCAATCAGGATAACAGCTGATCTCTCAACACAGACTCTGAAAGCTAGAAGATCCTGGAATAACATATTTCAAACGCTAAAAGAAAATGGGTTCCAACCAAGAATCGTGTATCCAGCAAAATTAAGCTTCAGGATGGAAGATGAAATTAAAACATTCCATGATAAACAAAAGTTAAAAGAATTTGCAGCTAGAAAACCATCTCTTCAAAAAATCCTTGGCAAAACACTACAGGAAGAGGAAATGGAAAACAACAATGAAAACCAACAGTGGGAGGTAGGACAGTAAAGGGGGGGAAAAATCAAAGAGAAAAACAAATCAGGTTTAACAGCATTAATAAACAAATATGGCTGGAAGAACAAACCATATCTCAATAATAACCCTAAATGTTAATGGCTTAAACTCACCAATTAAGAGACACAGGCTAGTTGAATGGATCACAAAACAAGATCCAACAATATGCTGCCTTCAGGAGACGCATTTGATAGGAAAGGATATACATAGACTGAAGGTGAAAGGTTGGGAAAAATCATATCACTCATATGGACTGCGGAAACAAGCAGGAGTGTCCATACTCATATCAAATAAAATAGATTTCAAACCAAAGTTAATCAAAAGGGATAAAGAAGGACACTACATACTGCTCAAGGGAACCATACACCAACAAGACATAACAATCATAAATATATATGCCCCAAACAACGGTGCTGCTGCGTTCATCAAGCAAACTCTTCTCAAGTTCAAGAGTCTAATAGACCACCATACAATAATCATGGGAGACTTCAACACACCTCTCTCACCACTGGACAGATCTTCCAAACAAAAGTTGAATAAGGAAACTATAGAACTCAATAACACAATTAACAACCTAGACTTAATTGACATATATAGAATATACCACCCAACATCAAGCAGCTACACTTTTTTCTCAGCAGCACATGGATCCTTCTCAAAAATAGATCATATATTATGTCACAGGGCAACTCTTAGACAATATAAAGGAGCGGAGATAATACCATGCATCTTATCTGATCATAATGGAATGAAACTAAAAATCAACCATAAAAGAAGCAAGGAAAAATCATGCATCACTTGGAGAATGAACAATAGGTTACTGAATGATCAATGGGTTTTAGAAGACATCAAGGAGGAAATTAAAAAATTCTTAGAGTATAATGAAAACACAGACACAACATATCGGAATCTATGGGACACATTGAAAGCAGTTCTAAGAGGAAAATTCATTGCTTGGAGTTCATTCCTTAAAAAAAGAAAAAACCAACAAATAAATGATCTCATACTTCATCTCAAAATTCTAGAAAAAGAAGAGCAAAACAACAGCAAAAGAAGTAGAAGGCAAGAAATAATTAAAATCAGAGCTGAAATTAATGAAATCGAAACAAAAGAAACAATTGAAAAAATTGACAAAACGAAAAGTTGGTTCTTCGAAAAGATAAATAAAATTGACAGACCCTTAGCCATGCTAGTGAAGAGAAGAAGAGAGAGAACTCAAATTACTAGCATAAGGAATGAAAAAGGCAAGATCACGACAGACACTTCAGAAATACAGAAGATAATCAGAAATTATTTTGAATCCTTATACTCCAATAAAATAGAAGATAGTGAAGGCATCGATAAATTTCTTAAGTCATATAATCTGCCCAGATTGAGTCAGGAGGATATAGACAACCTAAACAGACCAATATCAATTGAGGAAATAGAAGAAACCATCAAAAGATTACCATCTAAGAAAAGCCCAGGACCTGATGGGTTTACAGCAGAGTTTTACAAAACCTTTAAAGAGGAACTAATACCAATACTTTTCAAGCTATTCCAGGAAATAGAAAAAGAGGGAGAACTTCCAAATTCATTCTACGAGGCCAACATCACCCTGATTCCGAAACCAGACAAAGACACTTCAAAGAAAGAAAACTACAGACCAATATCTCTAATGAACCTAGATGCAAAAATCCTCAATAAAATTCTGGCAAATCGGATACAAAAACATATCAAAAAAATTGTGCACCATGATCAAGTAGGATTCATCCCTGGTATGCAAGGCTGGTTCAATATACGGAAATCAATAAATGTTATTCACCACATCAATAGACTTAAAAATAAGAACCATATGATCATCTCGATAGATGCAGAAAAAGCATTCGACAAAGTACAGCATCCGTTTATGTTCAAAACTCTCGAAAAACTAGGGATAACAGGAACATACCTCAACATTGTAAAAGCAATTTATGCTAAGCCTCAGGCTAGCATCATTCTGAATGGAGAAAAATTGAAGGCATTCCCTCTAAAATCTGGAACAAGACAGGGATGCCCTCTCTCACCACTCCTGTTCAACATAGTTCTCGAAACACTGGCCAGAGCAATTAGACAGACGAAAGAAATTAAAGGCATAAAAATAGGAAAAGAAGAACTTAAGTTATCACTATTTGCAGATGACATGATTCTATACCTAGCAGACCCAATATGGTCTACAAAGAAACTGTTAGAGCTAATAAATGAATTCAGCAAAGTGGCAGGTTATAAAATCAACACGCATAAATCAAAGGCATTCCTGTATATCAGCGACAAATCCTCTGAAATGGACACGAGGACAACCACCCCGTTCACAATATCCTCAAAAAGAATAAAATACTTGGGAATCAACCTAACAAAAGAGGTGAAAGACTTATACAATGAAAACTACAGAACCCTAAAGAGAGAAATTGAAGAAGACCTTAGAAGATGGAAAAATATACCCTGTTCATGGATAGGCAGAACTAACATCATCAAAATGGCGATATTACCAAAAGTTCTCTATAGGTTTAATGCAATGCCAATCAAAATCCCAACGGCATTTCTTATAGAAATGGAGAAAGCAATCATGAAATTCATATGGAAGAATAAAAGACCCAGAATTGCAAAAACAATACTAAGCAGGAAAGGTGAATCAGGTGGTATAACGATTCCAGATTTCAAACTATACTACAGAGCAATAGTAACAAAAACAGCATAGTACTGGTACCAAAACAGGCGGGTGGACCAATGGTACAGAATAGAGGACACAGAAACCAACCCACAAAACTACAACTTTCTTATATTTGATAAAGGGGCTAAAAGCATGCAATGGAGGAAGGATAGCATCTTCAACAAATGGTGCTGGGAAAATTGGAAATCCATATGCAACAAAATGAAATTGAATCCCTTTCTCTCGCCATGCACAAAAGTTAACTCAAAATGGATCAAGGAGCTTGATATCAAATCAGAGACACGGCATCTGATAGAAGAGAAAGTTGGCTACGACCTACATGCTGTGGGGTCGGGCTCCAAATTCCTCAATAGGACACCCATAGCACAAGAGTTAACATCTAGAATCAACAAATGGGACTTACTCAAACTAAAAAGTTTTTTCTCAGCAAAAGAAACAATAAGAGAGGTAAATAGGGAGCCTACATCATGGGAACAAATCTTTACTCCTCACACTTCAGATAGAGCCCTAATATCCAGAGTATATAAAGAACTCAGAAAATTAGACAATAAGATAACAAATAATCCCATCAACAAATGGGCCAAGGACTTGAACAGACACTTCTCAGAGGAGGACATACAATCAATCAACAAGTACATGAAAAAATGCTCACCATCTCTAGCAGTCAGAGAAATGCAAATCAAAACCACCCTAAGATACCATCTCACTCCAGTAAGATTGGCAGCCATCACGAAGTCAAACAACAATAAGTGCTGGCGAGGATGTGGGGAAAAGGGTACACTTGTACATTGTTGGTGGGACTGCAAATTGGTGCAGCCAATTTGGAAAGCAGTATGGAGATTTCTTGGAAAGCTGGGAATGGAACCACCATTTGACCCAGCTATCCCCCTTCTGGGTCTATTCCCTAAAGACCTAAAAAGAGCATGCTACAGGGACACTGCTACATCGATGTTCATAGCAGCACAATTCACAATAGGAAGACTGTGGAACCAACCTAGATGCCCTTCAATAGACGAATGGATAAAAAAAATGTGGCATTTATACACAATGGAGTATTACTCTGCATTAAGAAATGACAAAATCATAGAATTTGGAGGGAAATGGATGGCATTAGAGCAGATTATGCTAAGCGAAGCTAGCCAAGCCCTAAAAAACAAATGCCAAATGTCTTCTTTGATATAAGGAGAGTAATTAAGAACAGACTAGGGAAGAAGAGCACAAGAAGAAGACCATCATTAAACAGGGTTGAGAGGTGGGAGGGAAAGGGAGAGAGAAGGGAAATAGCATGGAAATGGAACGAGACCCTCAGGTTTATACAAAATTACATACAAGAGGAAGTGAGGGGAAAGGGAAAAATAATACAAGGGGGAGGAATGAATTGCAGTAGTGGGGGTAGAGAGAGAAGAGGGGAGGGGAGGGGAGGGGAGGGGGGATAGTAGAGGATAGGAAAGGCAGCAGAATACAACAGACACTAGGATGGCAATATGTAAAGCAATGGAAGTGAAACTGATGTGAATCTGCAATCTGTATAAGGGGCAATATGGGAGTGCAAAACCCACTTGAATCAAAATGTGAAATATGATATATCAAGAAATATGTAATGGAGGGGTAAGACAAGATAATACAAATGGAAGAAATGATTTACAGTAGAAGGGGTAGAGAGAAAAGGGGAGGGGAGGGGAGGGGAGGGGGGATAGTAGAAAATAGGACTGACAGCAGAATACATCAGACACTAGAAAGGCAATATGTGAATCAATGGAAGGGTAACTGATGTGATACAGCAATCTGTATACGGGGTAAAGTTGGGAGTTCATAACCCGCTTGAATCAAACTGTGAAATATGATGTATTAAGAACTGTGCAAGGTTTTGAACGACCAACAATAAAAAAAAAAAAAAAAAAAGAAATGAAAGAAGAGACATTCCAAGAGATATCAGGAAAAAACTGAAGATTATAAGAAACTATGGTGATCAATTAAACATCAACAAACAAATTGGATGATCTAGAGGCGGATAAATTTCTAGATATATAGAAACTACTAAGACTGAATTATGAAGAAATAGAAAATCTGAACAGAGGAATAATGAGTAAAATAATTGAATCTGTAACAAACTGTCTCTCATCAAAGAAAATCCAAGACTGCACAGCTTCACTGTTGAAATCCACCAGTGGTTTAAAAAACTACTAACATTATCGTCAAATCTTCCCAAAATATCAAAGTGGAGAATACTTCCAAACACATTTTAAAAGGCCAGTCTTGCCCTGATGTGAAATTCAGACAAAGAAGAATATTACAAGAAAATACAACTATAGGCCAAGATCTCTCAAGATCATGAAAGTGCAAAACTTTTCAACAAAGCATTAGTAAATCAAATCCAATAACATTTTAGAGAACCATTTATGATTTCAAGGGGGATATATCCCTTTATTGCAAAGATGGTTTGACATAGGCTTATCAAGAACATGATACATAAACATTAATAAAGTGAAGGATAAAAGTCCAAAAAAAAAAAAAAAAAAAGTTCTCATCATGTTTGGTCAATGCAGCATTTAGCCCACTATTTGCTATTTCTTTCTGAAATAGTCCCTTTTTGTTAAGTCATCATCATGTTTGACTTCCCGGTAGCATTTACACTATTCATTGTTTCTGAAATAGTTCCTTTTTAAATGTCCATGATAATACTTTTCCTGATTTTCTTCCTGTTTTCTGTTTCTATCACAGAATGTTCTTTAACTAGCTTTGGTTCAGTGTTGAGGTTTCTCCACATTTGCTCTTTGACCCTTGCTTCTTTTCTCTGTAGGCAGTCTCATCCATGTCATGGTTTAACTTGCTACATATATGACAATAAAATTTTTTTTTAAAGAGAGAAGAGATTTTTTTAATATTTATTTTTTTTAGTTCTTGGCAGACACAACATCTTTGTTTGTATGTGGTGCTGAGAATCAAACCCGGGCTGCATGCATGCCAGGTGAGCGCGCTACCACTTGAGCCACATCCCCAGCCCAATAATTTTTTTTTTATCTCTATTTAGACCTTTTCTCTGAGGTTCTAACTTTCTTATTTTTTTTCTAACTTTCTTTTTAATATTTTTTATTGAATGTCTTCAAGGGACCTCTAAATAAGTCCAAAATCAGACTCATATTTTTTCCCACTACCTAGTCGTTCTCAGTGTTCCTGCTTTGGTAACTGGAATCACTGTCTGTCCTGTTGTACAAGCCAAGGATCTTTGGAGTCATCTTTCCTCCTCAGTTGTGTCTAGTTCATCACTTACTGATTTTTAACTCTTAAGTACCTCTCAGCTTCTATCCCTTCCTCTTCGTCCTCCTCCTTCTCCCCCCTTTCCATCACAGTCACCCCCATTATTTTGCTCCCTAATCTCTTCCTTGGATTCCTCAGTTGCTCCCCTCACTTATCAATTCACATGCATCCTTCCCCCTCCAGTCTGCTTTCTGTATTGGAATGAAAAGGATCGTTTCAAAATACAAATTTTACCTTGTCATGTTCCCTGGGAATACCTGTATAGTGGCTTCTCACTTGCTATTAGTACACAGGCCAAAATTCTCTGGCCCTGCCCACCTTGCAGCCTTGTTCTGGACAGTGCCTCTTCTCTTGGAATTTTACCTTATCAGCTCTTTCCATCCCTTCTATTCAACATGAGACTTCTTTTCACAGGGCCTTTAGCATTGCTGCTAAAGCAATTTGCAGCCTTGCAAATTATGTGGCCTGTGCCTTGGATATGCTTCTGTCTTTTCTTTGCCGACTTAACTCTTAGTCTTCATATCTCAATTTATTTTCTATTTCCTTGGGGAAGTCTTCTCTGATCTTCCAGCAACTTAGTCCCTGGATTAAAAGTGTTGTTAGCTGAATGCTGCTTCTTTGTAGCATTGTCATAGTGCCATTTGTGGTCATTGGGGCAGTTATTTGACTCATGCATATATTGAGGATAAGTTCCACAAGGCAGGGACTACTTCTGCTTGACTTGCTGTTACATGTCTGGTGCCAGTACAGTGTCCATACATTTTATGTTTTCTGTAAACATTTATAGATTGAATTAATGAGTGAGTGAGTGAGTGAGTAAGTGAATAATTCTGTAGTAGGATGATAGCTGATAGAGTAGGAGCACAATTTCTGGGATCAGACTGTCTGAGTTAAATCACAGCACTCTCCCTCTGAAATTGACACACTGGGCAATTTGCTTTACTGTGTCTCAGTCTCTTTACCTATACAGTGGGGATAATAATCATATCCATTTTATAGAGTTGTTTTTAGGATTATTGGACATAATACATGTAAAGCTTCTAGAACAACCTGTATGTGTCATTGCTGCATAAATATTAGCTCTTGTCAATGTCACCAGCAGCAGCAATCTCTGTTAATTGTATCCAGGAAGCCTCAAATTATACGTCATGGATTTAGTAGGCAAGTTCCAAGGGGAAGAAACATTTTAGTGGTGGCATATTCCATAGGATGATTCACCTTATTTCTGTTTTTCTCAGTCTTTGCTACCTCATCACAGTAATTGTCATGTAATTTGCAAAACATGGGCTGTAAAAACATTTGTATTTTTCTGCAGAAGAGTTTCTTATCAACTTGTTGCTGTTTTAATCATCACCTTCCAGAAGAGGGATGGGCTTGGAAAGAAATACAGATTACTAAAGATATTCTGAATGGACAATTGAAGAAGATGTGGCACATTTCTAATCACAGTGATTCCCTTGTTCTAGTGGGCTGAGAGAATAGAAGGGGGAAAGCTTACCAGCCATCAAGGATTATATTTCTGTTGCTTTAGGAATCTGTATTTGATAGGCTAATACCTGGAGCGCTCTGTGGTCCTACATTTATTTTCCAATAACAGGAACCAAAGTCTTTTAATTATTTCTGTCCAAATATTTAAGAACATCTCTGTATTTGCAAATATTTTGTTAGCTAATTTTTATGCTGATATAATACCTTCCACAAACTAGAGCCAGGCCTTGGTTCTCATGTCACTGTCATTTAGATTATAAGGCTCAGAACCCAGATGGGCTGGTGTGGCATTTCCAAGTGAATCACCTTCAGAGGCATTCCTCTCAGGACAACCTCGACAACAGCTCTCCCAAGAGCCATCTGACATTTATTCTTTTGCTGTGAAGTCTGAGAACCCACTGGAGCCAGAACATGTAAAGTAAGCAGTTGTCTTTGGTAGCCCCTGTGGTTGCTGAGTTGCCATCGCTTGGCATTAGGATCTGAGACAATGTTAGAAAATTCTTGTCCCCTGGCCAGCTAAGAAGCTTAAGTTAGCAGAGAGGGGATGGTAGTAGGTCTGCATTGGTCCCTAGGACTCAGTGCTGGCCCTGTGTGTCTTTGATTGCACTCTGATGCTGCAATGACCCCGGGTGGTGGTAACCAGAGTACTTCTCTTTTCTAAGGTACCCGTCCCTCCCTGTTTGTGTCCTTCTCCCCCTGTGCTGCTCTGCAGGCTCCATGTCCCACTCATCTCCAGCTTCAACCTATTACAGATGGAGGAGTAAAAAAGCTCTTCTCAGTTATCAGTGATAACTTTTTTATAACTACATACTCAAGTGGTGTAGGAAAAAAACTATCAGTATTGCTCATTGGAGCAAATCACGCAGTCGCAGATCACTGCTTACCACATTGACAGGGAGAACAGCACAGCTTTTCCATCAGCAGCAAGCACACAGGTCGAGCTGGCCTCCTGGATGGAGAGAAGTCAAAACCTAAGGGCAGTATCTTTAGCCCAGAACTTTTCTGATTTGGGATAGAAAGAAAGGAGCTGGAAAGGCACCACCCAGCATGTTGAGTGAAGTGATAGTTGGATATTTGGTGTGATTGTCTCAATTTCTGAATTCCCTTCAGATTTCCCTGCTGGCCCCTCCTTCTCTGAAGAGCCTTGGATGTGATACTTCCCTTGGTGCAGCCTGGCTGCTGTCTACTCTTTTTTGGCGATCTACCCTGGGGCCAAGGATGGGGGTTAGTCCTGAGATTTGAGTCAGAAGTATTATAATGTTCTGTTTTTCTGCAATAATTCTCTGATACCTCCAGTTCTCTGAACTGTGACCCATTCTGACCTCTTGAGCCTGAGACTCATATTCCACCTGCTTACTTGGTATTTCTGAGATGCCTCTGATCTAGGAGATTCTAATTAGAAAATTTTCCCTCAACATATGCCTTTGTCCTGTGTTCCTTCAGTAAATGGCATCACTGAGTAGCTCCAATCAGAAATATGATCCACATTTTCCCTCAGCCTCAGAACTGTCTCCAGTCTGTGTCCCTTTTTGTCTCTGCCCACTAGACATTTTAAAATTTCCATCCCTTGCAGCTTTTGCTTGGACCATTGCCCTAAACTGGCCCTACTTTCTATTGTCTCTAGTTTTTTCCAGCTACTCTGCCATCAGATATCCAGAATTCTGGTGTAATTATGCTACTCCACTGTGGGTAGACTCTCAACAACTTTCGAGAGGACAAAGTCCAGAGCCCTTAATTCCTTCCCCCTTTGTCTGCCTCATCTATCACAGCTCTTACCAAATAACAGACTTACTGTTTGGTTGGCCCATCCTGGCCTGTGTATGTGAGTCTCGCTGAATGAATAGTGTTAGCTCTCACTGACCTGCTCCCTGGAACTTCTGCTTTTAAGAGTGACCCACAAGCCCCAATCCCATTCCTGTGAGAAGCCTGTCCTCTCTAGGGCAGGGTTATTTTTTCTTTTTCCTTTTCTTGTTCTGTCGTGCTGCTAGGCAAACTCTCTGCCACTGAGCTGAGAGGAGGCTCTTTTAAGGCTTCTCAGAGTAGTGGGTTCATATTTCTTCTTTAGTATTTATATGATAATTACTGATTTAGATACATACTTCACTTATATATTTGTATATTAAAAAAGACATCCCTGAGAGTGTTTGGTGAACAGGAGGAATTTGGTAAGTACCAGCCGGACGGAGCAACTTGAAGGTAGGAAGCATGTGGTGTGCACTGGCATTTTCCATACCCAGTAGAGAGCCCCAGGAAGAGTGGAACTTCGGTGATGTTTTTTGAAAGAATAAATGAGTGTCATTTGTTTCCATCCGTTAGTTCTTTCTTCCAGCTTCATTCTTGAAAATCTGGTCACCCTGCTCACACAGCCCTTGTTTCTGCCAACTCTGAAGAGGAAGAACCAGTTGTCTCCCTCTTTTCCCTCCTCACTTTATTAACTGGCTTTTACTCACAGTTCCTGAGAGAAACCATTATTAACATGCTTTGCCTTCCTATAGAAGGGGCGGGTGTCAGGTGGTTGACATGTGAGTTTTCCTTCTAGGGAAGTCTGCATCAGTTCTCCAGTTCTGCCGTCTTTCGGTTAGATGATCAAGGACAAGATGGCTGACTTTGCATAAGCCTCAGCTTATTGTGTCAACTGAGAATAATAGTGGGTGAGATTGTGGTGGGGATATAATAAATAAATAATAAATAAAGAAAAAAGAAAAAAATATATACATTTTTTACAATAGATTATTAACATCTTTAAAATAGATGATTAGTTCATAGATTCTCGCTGACATGCAGGAAAACCAAAAGCCTATTTTGTTCTCTTTGGGCTTCTCTGTGCCTGTGCATATGCCAGTGCCTTACCTGAAGGTCTTGGCTCCCAGTGAGTCCTTGATAAGTGGTAATTGCTATTTTTATGGCAGAAAGTTCAATCATTTCAGCAAAAGGTAAACTTTAATTTCCTTTTGGGTAAATGTAATTATTTTATCTGAAATGGGAAAGAATTCTTTTTTACACAGTTATTTGCCATCTTGAGTTTAAAGATGATTTTTAAAGAACTCAATATTTTTAAATTAGTTTACTTCTTGTGAGCACCCTTTTTGTTAATAAGACTTGGTTTTACATGTAATATTGGTTTTCTTTTTTCATTCATTACTTGCTCTATGCATATTTATTTGTTTGAATAATGCTCAGGGCTGAAAATTTGTGAATTTAAGTCCAGAAGAAGAAATAATTATATTTTTAACATGGAGACCGTGGTTAGAAACTGCTTGTAAAAAAGCAACATGTTATTGTTTTGTTGTTATTGTTGTTGACCCAGGAGGTAAAACATCAGTTAGTCCTTAAATTTGAATCAAAAAATACTATACTGTTCTATCTTTTGGCCTTGATTAGGAAAAGTAATGGTGTAGCAATTGGCTCTCTTCCTTTTTTCTTGTATGACTTGAATGCCTGATAATTGCACATATTTTTATTCAGACCTACTGTGGGAAGCATTGAAATGCTAATTGAAAAATCTAGCTTCTATTCTAAACCTACTGTTGAGTAGCAAACTGTTAGGTTCTTCTCGGATGATTTATTTAATAAAAACACAAACTGTACTTATTTAATACAGCCATCACTGAAAAAATATGCTTCATATTTGTGTACTGTATGTTATTTTCATTTATTTCAAAAGCATATTAGTAGAGGGCTCTACTATATGTCAATTAATATGCTACTAAATAGCATTTTATTTAATTTCATTCTTTAAACAAATACATATATTGAGCATCTACTATGTAATGGGAATAAAATACCTAACTTCAAAATTTCTCCTCTGTCTTTACTAAATGTAATGTTATATATTTACTAAGGCAATGTATTTTTCACATTTGGGAAATCTTAAAAATAATAAGAAACATAATAATTTACATATGTTAGAATGTCATAGAGGTGAGAGGTGCTATGGGGGGGAACAGAACAGAATAAGGGGGATTGGAGAAGTGAGGGTGAGGTAGATAAAATGGGTTGCAATTTTTAAAAGATAGTTTGGTGAGGTGTCATTTGAGCAAAAAACTTGAAAGTTAGAGGATATCTAGGGAAGGATGGTAAAGATAGGAACCATTTGGCAGCGCAAAAGCCCCAAAACAGGCCTTATAGTTCAGGTTGAGCATCTGTCTCTAAACCTCAAATCCAAGATCTAAAACTTTTTGATCACCAACATCACAAATAGAAAATTCCATAGCAGACCTTATTTATAAGTTGCAGTCAAAACACAAGACACACTAAAAATGTTTCATAAAATATCCTTTGGACTATGAGTATAAAGTGTATGTGAACCATAAATGAGCTTTGTGTTTAGACTTGAATCTCATCCCCAAGAAAACTTATTATTTGTATGCAAAGATTCCCAAGTCCAAAAAAACTGAAATCTAAAATACTTCTGGTCCTAAGCATTCCAGATATGGGATACTTGACCAATTACCTCTCCATCATGCATTGTACACTAGGGAAAATGCTGGACGTATTAAAGATACCTGTATGAGGAAAACAGAATTTCCATTCCTTTCAGTTTAAAATTTACAAGGAAAGATAAAATAATCTGATTATAGATAGATAGCTCTGATTAAATGCACATTATGATCAATAGAATAAAAGGTCTGCATCCTTACATCAGAATCTGATGAAATATATAGAAGCTGAATTGGAAGAAGGGGGCAAAGGTCACTTCCCGGC
Source organism: Ictidomys tridecemlineatus (assembly GCF_052094955.1). Classification (NCBI taxonomy): domain Eukaryota; kingdom Metazoa; phylum Chordata; class Mammalia; order Rodentia; family Sciuridae; genus Ictidomys; species Ictidomys tridecemlineatus. The sequence goes on from NC_135482.1 coordinate 164,844,861, forward strand.
CATGCTCCTGTTCAGCCAGTATACATCAGTTGCTATTATCTGTGGCTGGTGGCTCTTCTGATTGGTCAGTGTCTATGGCAGACCAGTTGGTCCTTCTTCCTGGTTCCAGACTATAATAACAGGGGTCATGATGGGGGCATTAGTGGTGTGTGGTGCTTAGGCTTATCTCTCAGGTGTGTTGTAATATATTGTTGTCTGGATTCTCTGATAAGTGTAGTGACCTCAGAATTTCACTGTAATATTTTCCTTTGCTCATGAAAATTCAATGAGACATTCTCTCAGGTTTCAATATCATTTTGAGGGTTTTTTTTTTTTTAGGTTTGTGTGAATCAGAAGAGCAGTGGATAAAAAAAATCAAAAGAGACCCAAGTTTTCAGCCTGGGCTGGGCAGAGGTAACCTTGGAATACATCCCTGAGTGTCCTTGAGCTGGATAATTCAAGAAAATTGTCCTTAAGATTCTGAAATTTGCCAGAGTTAGTCTTGGAAGTGGCTGTATCCAAAGGAACACGTCCTTTCTCTTTTACCCTCTTCTATCGTCTTGAGAGAGATATTGTTGAAAAGCCAGCTGCATCTGTGTCGGGGAGTTTGGGGGGTGAGAGAACACAGAAACATTGAAGAGAAAAGACGTATAAACCTTGAAGCACCCAGGCAGACTAGAGGGGTAGCCACCAGTTAGGCAGTTTATATGTGGAGAGACCTTGAAATTAATGGTTTGATGTTTTGCATGTAAAACTAAATTTGAGGGAGAATTTGTAGAAAATGCTGTTTGCCAGCTTTCCATCACTTGACAAAGTACCTGAAAGAATCAACTTTAAAAGAGGAAAAGTTCCTTTGACTTACAGTTTTAGAGGTTTCAGTGCATGGTGGCCTTGTTGGTTTGGGCCTGTGGCAACACATATTTCATGGTATATCATGGTAGGAGCGTGTGGCAAGCAGCCTGTTTACCTTATAGTGGCCTGGAAGCACAAAGAGACACAGGAAGAGGCTGGTCCCAATAGCCCCTACAAGGACATGCCCCCAGTGACCTAATTTCCCTCTGCTAGGTCCCACTTCCTGGAGGTTTCACTAATAATGCCACCCTGGGGACTAAGCCTTTAACATGTGGGTCTTTGGGCAGGGGGCATTCAGAATTCAGACTAGAGAAATTTGTAAATCTGACTTTGTTTCTTATAGGTGGAATTTTGAATCTGGATAACCTAGTGGCTGCTGCTGTTGCCTACACCCCAGTTTTCTTGTCTTCTCTTGTTCCGGATGCTTCTGGTGATTGCAGCATATGTTAGTCTTCATAGAAGTGTGACTAGAGGCTTCTTACAAAATCAGGAACTGAGACTGAGGGTTTGCAGCTAAAGCTTTCTTTCCCCTATCTTCTCGAAATACACATAGTCAGGAAAGATCAGGTCAATAGTCCTTTGACAGGAATGAAAAAATGCACCTATCCTCTCAGTTCTGGGTAAGAGAACGTCCCATTGTTTGGTGGCCAGTGAGGCCTCTTTTTATTATCATAAACAAATAAGAATAATTCCTTGAACTCTGCAGGCACACTGGCAGAATCTGAAATGAAGATTAAGTGAAACCTAAAGTCACGTTAATCTCTGAAACCAGTGGTTGGTTCTCAAACTGGTCCATCAAACGGAAGTCATTTCATCATAATTCCAAAACTTTATTTGCCTTTTCCACTCCATTTGCTAACAGTCATACAGATTGAATTTAGAAGCAGAATGAGGACCCAACTGTCTTCTCTTAAGAAGACATTAATGAGATTTGCTAAAATGGAAAACAGTGCCACTCTCGTCACTAAATTTTTTGTTTTGCAGAGAATCATTATCTTTCAAAGATTATAATTTATATTAATACATAATAAAATCATTATTTTAGTGAATTAACATTTTAAATTTTTTCTCAATTTAATTTTAATTTGGCATATGATAAATGTCAACCAATGCAATTCATGTAAATAAAAGCCTTTTAGAGTCCTAAAAGATTTTTAACAGTAAAGGGAACCTGGGACCAAAAAAAAAAAAAAATGGAAAGCCACTGATTTAAACAAAAATATAACTAAGGGTTACAAGTTCTAGGCTTCTGATTGTATGGAGACAGCCATAAGTAAGAGGCCTAAGAATTTTGAAGCTTCTTAACATCATTTTAGAGGATTTGAGGGTGTTTTTATAGATTTCTTTGGAGCAGTGTTAGGTTCACAGCAAAACTGAAAGGCACGTTCAGAGATTTCCTGCATACTTCCTGCCCATCCCATGTGCAGAGCTACCCCTTTATCAACATCCCCCATCTTAGTGGCACCCTTCTTACAGTTGATGAATGTCCACTGATTGCCCTTAGTTTACATTAGGGTTCAGCCTCAGTGTGTACTCTGTGGGTTGGACAGATGTAAAATGACACATATCTACCATTGTAGTGTCATACAGAGTAGTTTCACTGCCCTGAAAATCCTCTGCTTTGTGATGGCCACATGGAAGCTCTAGTGATGAGAGAGCAGAAGCTGAGATGTCAGAAGAGACCAGGTGCCGAGAAGGATAGTAGATGATTTCACTGACAGAACAGCGAAGATCCCAAGCTTGCAAGAGACAGAGGCTGGCTACCACAGCTTCCTTGGTCCATATCTTTTCCCTTACTACTGCTGTCTCTTCCAATAAATCCTCTCTTCTTTAGTGGCTTGAGTTCCTTGCAACAAAAAGCCTGTGTGAAACTAGAATAACCCAATAATGCATAATCTGTATGATTATGTCTTGAATTCGATTCTGAACTTCATGGTAAGAGAGGTGATAGGGAGACACTGCTAATTTTGAAGACATACACACACAAAAAAGAGGGCAGTTTTGAAGTTAGTAATACTTGCTTAATGCCACATTTAAGTCAATCACCCTCTTATATATGGAGGGTCCTCAAAAATTAAAAATAGAGCCAGACTCGATGGCACATGCCTGTAATCCCAGTGGCACAGGAGGCTGAGGCAGGAGGATTGCGAGTTCCAAGCCAGTCTCAGCAACTTAGCAAGGTCCCAGAACAACTCAGTGAGACCCTGTCTTGAAATAAAATATAAAATCCCTGGTACCCCCCGCCCTCAAAAATTTGCCATATGATCCACTAGTCCCACTTCTGGGTATATATCCAAGGGAATTGAAAGGATCTGGAACAGATATTTGTACACTCATATTTATTGCAGTATTATTCACAATAGTCAAGAGGCAAAGCAACCTAAGTATCCATCAACAGATTATTGGATTAAAAAAAATGTCACACACACACACACAATGGAATATTGTACAGTCTTAAAAAAGAAGGAAATTGTGACACATGCTACAACATAGGCAAACCTTAAGACCGTTGTGCTAAGTAAAATAAGCCAGATGAAGGAAGGAAGGGAGAAAGGGAGGGAGGGAGGGAGGAAGGGAGGAAGGGAAGGAGGGAGGGAGGAAGGAAGGAAGGAAGGCAGGAAACTGTTTAATCCCACTTCTACAAGGTCTCAAGTAATCAAAATCATAGAAACAAAAAGTAAAGACTTATTGCCAAGAGCTAAGAGAAGGGAGGAGGAAGAATTAGTGTTTAATGTTTTGTTTTTTAAATACATACATACATGGGGCTGGGGTTGTAGCTCAGTGTTAGAGCACTTGCTAGTATGTGTGAGGTACTAGGTTTGATTCTCAGCACCACATATAAATAAAATATAATAAAGACCCATCAACAACTAAAAAATATTTTAAAAATACATTCATACATGCACACACACATACAGATCATTTACATTTATTTCAATTAATGATTGAGATATTGGCAATATCTTGGACATTTATAAAGAAGATACAGAGGTGGATTTTATTTATAAATGTAAAGTGAGAAATTTGCCATTATCAGGCTTCCTAATCAGACTTTGTCTTTAGATCAACCTCTCTTTTATGGAAACAGATGCAGAAAGAGGACACCTTAGCCCCGATCTGATTGTATCCATAATGCTTTTGGTATTATTCCATAATACTTCTGATTTGTGAAACCTTATATGTGTTTATCTGCTCCTTCAGTAATGACTTTGTGTAGGCTCAGGTATATAATTATTTCAGAGCTGAGTACTTTTATGCAACACTTTTGGTAGATAAACAGATTACGTTATTTCTACCTTCCTTTATGGGGGTGGGGATGAAATATACTAGGAATGAAACCCAGTGCCTTGCACATGCTAGGCAAGTACTCTACCACCAAGATATATCCCCAGCCCTTTTTAAAATTTTTGTTTGAGACAGGGTCTGGCTAAGTTGCCCAGGCCGGCCTTTAACTTGTGATCCTCCTGCCTCATCTTCCCAAGCAGCTGGGATTACAGGCATGTGCCACTACACCCAGCTCTCTCTTCATTCTTTGTAACATTTGAAATGAGGTCTTGTTTAATTTTTTGGAGGATCTTGCTGGTTAGTTTGAGATATTTTTTGGAGAAGAGAAGAGTACCTGTATGGGGAATGTAACTATAGGTCAGTTTTCTTCATAAAAATTAAACTTATCAAACATTCAGTGTATGTCTCTGACATATAACAAACATGACAAAGAATCAGTAGCTGAAATTTTAATTTTAGACTCTATTTCTATTCCTAAAGTACTGCTGTGTTTTAGGAAATAAGATATCATTGACAAGCTTTCAAATAAAGCAAGAAATTAATTTTTTAAAGGATTGGGAATTCTTGAGGATCTTTTTCATTGACTCAGTGTTAGTAGGTGAGTAGGCAGGCAGTGCTTGGGACTGTGTGCTATTCCTTGACTGGTAATCTTAGAGTGGAAAGTCAGGGTGATCCTGGGAACAGCAAAGGACCCAAGCTCATTGCTTTCTAATTAAATTATTATTGAATATTTTAGTGTTATGCTTTGCAGGGGTTGAATATTAGAAAGAACTGATCAATAAAGGTTATTGGCCTTGCTGCCCTGACTTGTACATGAAATTGAGATCTCTATGGGTGGTGCTGCTATAACAAATACCAGAGACTGGGTAATTTACAAACAGTAGATTGATTTCTCATAATTCTGGGGGCTGGGAAGTTCAAGATCAAGGTGTCATCAGTTTTGGTGTCCGGTAAGGTTAGTCTGGTCTCTGCTTCCAAGATGGCATTTTGTAGGCTGCATCCTACAAAGGAGATGAACTGTATCTTCTGAAAGGAATGGAGGGTGAATTTTCCCTTGTACCTCTTTGATTCGGGCTCCTAATATCGTTTAAGAGGACTCTGCCCTGTGACTTAATCCCCTCCTAAAGGCTTCATAAATACCATCACATTGTCAGGTAAGCGTCAGCACGCAAATTTTGGGAGGGACACACGTTCAGACTGCACCGCACCTCAGACCAAGCTCGCTGGATGGGACTAGAGGCCACAACACAGCATTTCAACCCTAGTCTTCCTTGCTGTTCCTTCTGCATTTCACAGAAGGATCCAAGACACTACCGAGAACTTACACTACACAGGAGCCTAGGGTTGACCAGAAAACATGCATTTGAGAAAAAACATACAGTATTGCCTGTTAACTTGTGTAGACTGCAAAAGCTGAGTACCAGTTTGATTCAGCTAAGGTGACCTCTGTCACAGACAAAATCCCTGGCATCTACCTGACAGGTATATTTTTGTTAGAAACTAGTAGAAAATAATGACAGTTCTATTGAAACATTCCACCAGAGGGTTGTGATTGGCATGTGATATGTGTACTTAGATATGAGCCTGTTGTACTTTCTTTAATGATAGGGCATGCTAGCAACTTTTAAAAATGTGTTGCCCAGTTAAAATAATATTACCACCCGATTGATTGATTCTGCAAGGCTGAATTTTCATAGGAACTCAAAGAGACAAAAGAATTAAAAAAAAATCCACACATTGATAAATGTTCAAATACAGGTGGTACTTTTGGGCCAAGGTGAGAATAGTAATAGCACAGTTCCTGGAAGCTCACAACCTCACTCCCTTTCTTCATTTTTATTCTTTACACTTCTTTAGCCCAAAGTGTTGGCTGCTAATAATGTTGCAACTTAAATAACCTCACCATTTTTCTTCCTTTCTTCTCTTTCCTTAATTTGATCCCAAATAGCACAATAGCCTTTTTCTTTTCCATCTAAATTTTAGGAATGGAATGATGCTCCATTTTGCTTGTAGAGTTACCAGTGTGTTAAGTGTTCTAGGTAGCCAGTGCCTTATCCAAGATCCATTACCTCTAACTGCCATGAATCAGGATATTAAGTGGTAGGTAGCCTCCCAGGAACTGTGCTATCACTATTTATCAGCTTGGCCCCAAAGTACCACCTATAAATATGTCTTTTTTTTTTTTTTTTACAAGTTGATCAAGATAATAACTTCTTAAAACAATTTCAAAAAAAAGAAATATGTGCAACTTAGATGAAGAAAATTATAAAAGTTTGTTAATATACATTTAAAAATATCTTTAAATGTCAGTAATACTCAGTTTGTAGGATTAATGCAATTCCAATAAATGCTCTTAATGTGATATTCTTTTTTGTTATTTAAAAAGATTATTTTACTGATCACTTAATTACATTTTTATTGGTCTAATTACATTTTTAAGATGGGAAATTAGGAAATATATCATTATTTAATGCATATTTTTTTATTCATAGTAGTCAAATCATTTTTCTTGTACCAAAAAAGATTAGCAGTCAACAGAACAGAGTTAAATGACATCTAAACAGACTCAATTATGTGAAGAATCTAAGAAAATGAAAAGAAGACATCTCAAGTGTAGATGTGAAAAAGACTATTAATAAATGGCATAAGGCCGTTGGTTCACTCTTAAGAAGAAGATCAGTTTAATCCTCTCCTTATGTCTTATGCCAAAATAAATTCCAGAATCTTCAGAGTGGCTCTATATGTATAAAACAAGGCCTTAAACAAAGAAAAACCAAAACCAAGAAGTAAATAGACACTTAACCTATGATAAGCAAAAAAAAAAAAAAAAAGTCATTGAAATCCTATAGAAGTAGGAAAAAAAGGGGGGGGGGAATGCCAAGGACTAATAAATATTGATGTGTTAAAAGTTTTAAAGTTCTTTTTTATCTAAGTTGTGATTTTAGAATGTACATATTTACTAAAGTTGAATAAAATAGTCACTCTTATACACTGATGTAAGGGGACTTGAATAGGCACAATTTAGAAAAGATATTAGTAATATTTATCCAGAGTTTTAGAAATGCTGCACCTTTACATTAGTAATTTAATGTCTGGAAAACCACCCTAAGAAACTTACAATATAAACACAAATTATTATTAATAAGTATATTGTTATTTAATAATAAATCATTGGTGTCTTAGAAATATAGCAAGGACTAATTAGATCAAAATCCTATATGTGGCCTTATTATGGGATATTATGTAGCTATTAATACTTCTGATTTCAAAGACTATTTAATCACATGGGAAATGCTCGTGTGATAATGTAAGGTTAAAAGGGAGAACTTCAAAGCAGCACAAGTGGGACTACCTTCCCCTTGTACGTGTTGGTATAGATACCAGTGGTGTTATGGTCTAGATAGGAGGTGTCCCCCAAAAGCTCACGTGTGAGACAATGCAAGAATGTTTAGAGGAAAATGATCAGTTTCTAAGAGCCTTAACCTAATCAGTACATTAATTCCCTTGATAGGGATTAACTCCGTGGTAACTGAAGGCAGGTAAGGTGTGCCTGGAGAAGGTGGGTCATTGGGGTATGCCTTTTGGGTGTATATTTTGTCCTTGGTGGGGGAAGTCTCTCTCTGCTTCATGGTGCCAGGTCCTGAGCTACTTTCCTCCACCACACCCTTCTGCCATAATGTTCTGCCTCACTTAGGGCCCAGAGCAATGGAGCCAGCTGTCTATGGGCTGAGACCTCTGAAACCGTGAGTCCTAAAAATTGTTCTTGTCAGGTCTTTTGGTCATAGCAGCAAAAAAGCTGACTTAAGGGGGAAAGATTAAAGAGCTGAATTCTCTCCAATTCTCTTTTATTTCAGAGAATTTTTAAAATAGGGCCAGCTCCTTAAATTTAATGTACAAAAGATAATATTTATTTTGCTCTACTCTTCATAGAATATGTACTTACTGTGTGCCAGATGCTGCTTTATATGCTTTATAAACATTACCTCAGTCTTCACAATAGAGGAAGAAAATGAAGCAGAGATTCAGACAGCTTGTCTAAAATCATATTAATAGCATGTGTTTTAGCTGGGGTTTAAATCAGACAGTTTGTCTCTAATTGTCCAAACTCTTGACCCCTGTTCTGCTTTTCTTAACTTTAAACCAAAACCCAAAAAAGCACCAAAATGGAAAACTGCAGACCAATAATATTGTGGACAAGTGTGTGTGAAAATTCTTTTAAAGTATTAGCTCATGAACTGCAGCAATACAGTAATAGAAAAGTTTACACAATGGCAAGTTGGGATACCTTCAGGAATTCAGGAATGAGTCAGTCAGTATTAGGCAATTTATTAGAATAATTAATTCTATAAATTGAAGGATGTTTTAAGGTTTGTATAATAGATACAAAAACACATTTAATTAAATTCACCAGCTACTATTAATGAAAACTCCGGATAAAACTAGAGATGAGTACCTAAACTTGGCCAAGGTTGTTTTTCTAACGTCAACAATCAATGCCATATTAAATATTATGATAACATACTAAAATATGTGTTATTCCAAAAGCTATTTTTAGTATATATGAAGTTGAAATGGGAAAAAAATTTCTTTGAAACTAATAAAGAAAGATTGTGTTTAACAATCTGAGTACATTCCTGATGGTAAGCACATTAAAACTGAAACAGTTTTTTTCAAAATTAAAAATTCAAACATCTAGTACAATTTCAACTCAGAATGCTACAATTATTAATTAAAAATTTTTAGTACTGCAGAATATTTATTAAATAATATCAAAACTCAGAATATCAGGAGAGAGAATATTGTCAATGTATGTATTATGCAAAGGATTACTATCCCTAATAATCAAAGACCGGAGACAAAAGGGGAAAGGAAATGCCTAGGCTACACCATATCCCCTGCTTCCGATTTTCTCTACTTGTTTCCTAGACCCTCTGGGTTCTTTGTTCCACCCTGAGCCCAAAGCCTAGAATATCTGGTTCCTCTGCCACTTTCTAGGTGCACAGAAATGTGCACTTTCAGAGCACAGCACTCCTAGGCTGAAGATCCGACTTCCCCAGTGGCTGCAAACGGACTAGGTAGTACAACTTTCTAGAAGGAGGGGGAAGCTAATGTCCCCTGAGCTATGATCAAAATTCAAAGGGAGAGGGCTGGCAGATAAATTTCTTCTCCATCCCTCCATCCCTTAGTGAATTCTTTCTAGACCTACCGTTTCAATTCTGTCTATCTAGAAACCTTCTGTGAGCTTAAGAACAGCCAACTTGGGAGTGATACACTGTTCATCTTTTTCTGCTTTGCCTTGCTGTTCCCTCACTTACACTGCTGGTATTGCATCTTCAAACAAAGCATTAGACTTAAGCTTTGCCTGAGGGAACAAAATAAAACAAGATTTGAACAGAGATATCAAAGAACAAGAAAATAAAGTGGCAGATGAACATTATAAAAAAAGTTCCAGTTTATAAATGGAGTAATTAATACCCATTAAACCACAATGAGGTTCCTTTTGTGTGAATATGTGCATCAGTTTGGCAAAAATTGAAAATATGAGTAACATCCAGTACTAGTGAGATGTGGGAAAATATGCTGTCTTACAAAATGGGTAGGGGTAAATGACTACAGCACTTCCTAGAGAATGATCCAGCATGTTTAATAAAACACTAAATGTACATAACCTTGAGCCAGCAATCTTTCCCACATCTGCATTAATTCATGTGGGTATATGTGCAGAAACCTTTCCAATAAAAAATGGTAGATGAGTGGAATGTCCATTTAAAGGAGCAAGGACTTGAATAATGGCATATCCATTCTGTGAAGTATTATAGAACCATCAGAAAGAATAAGTTAGAACCATGTGATTTCTAGAAAGGTAGCTATGACATATTTTAAGTTAAAACAGCAAGTTAAAGGTACCATCTATAATGTGATCCTAGTTTTATACAACAAAACAAAACCCTATCTACATGTGTATGTTCATAATATGTCTAGTAAGTGTTTAAAAAATGGTGTGGAAAGATAACACCAGACTGTTAACACTGGTTCCCTCAAAAGAAGTGAGGTTGAAGGTAGAGACAGTTATTTACTTTTCCTTTGTATATCCGATATTGTCTGATATATTAAAATGAACATTAAAATTAACTGAGTGATAGATTGGTAAACAGTTGGATAGTAAGGAGGAAAAATAGAATAAAAGAAAGAAGAATAGAAATTATTTTTATCCAAAATAATTTAAAGTGTGTGAATCTTTGATCTAATTTTTCTTTGATTGGTTAATCCTAAGGAAGTAACTAGTTTATAGTCAGGCTTTTATATTATATTGTTTGAATGTTATTAGATACAATCTTTTTAAAACTCAAATTTAGCAATGTCTATCAAAATTTTAATGGTCATACTCTGATCCCAAATCATGTTACTTATAGAACTTTTATAGGACTACTACTCAATTTACATAAAAAACAAAATACATTTAAATGAGAAAAATAGGAAACAATATAAATATATTCCTCAGGGAAAGAACATTACAGTATTTTCTGTGCATTCATTAAAAAGAATGAAGTTTATGAATATGTAGTCTATTAGTAATACATATGATTTGTTAAAGGTAAAAAGTATGTCCAAGTAGTTTAACATTTTTGTTTTATTATAGGTATTATTACAATAATACTTTTCATACTATCTTATCTAAACAAATGGTACCATAAGGGACCTTTAAATGATTATCCTTATAGATTTTTTAGAAGAGCGTATGGTTTCTGTGACCAAAAATAATAATGGAAAGTGACAAAATCTCCCAAATTTTATTCATGATTATGTATTTGTATTATCATAGGAAAAGCAAATGAACAAAAAATTGGGTTCACCAGTGTCATGAACTGGTAATATTTAATTTTGTATGTATATTTTAAAATTCTAATGTGCAAACCTGCATTGAGTTCTTTTATTTTGTATTTTGCCTTGTTCCAAGAGGAATTGAGGTATCTTTGCCCAGCCAGAGAACCATTTCAGTATATTTAAAATAACATGAACTATATGAACTCAGTAAACATTTGTCCAAATAGTAGTATCTTTGGATAGCAAATATACTGGGGGAGGGGACAGTTCTATATAGCACACTATATCTATCCTTTGTAGTATGTGGGGTTTCACCCAAACATCTGTGTAGACAGTGATGCACATGTGGAAGTGTGTTTGTGTGTGTATATGTAGATATGTGGGCCCTCTGACATGTGGTGCTCAGTGCTGTGACCCGTTCCGTGGAATGAAAGGTTTGGTAATGAGCTGCTTCTTGGGCCTGTGCAACCTTCTCTACCCACAGTGTCAATCAGCTCCTTATGGGCATACTACTTTATTTCTTTAAAACTTAGTCTGCTCTACCCAGTTGTGAGTCTAAACTCTTCAGAAATGAGAAATGGATATGGTGCTACTCCTTGAAGGAATAATGATATGAATTTAAAAAGTGACAGGTTGAATAATGTTATTACTGAGAAAATCATTGTGAAGGAAATCCATTTGTAGACAGGCTTTGTAAGGGGGCTGGGATGGGAAAGTGGAGAATGAAAGAAGCGTGGTTGCCTGGTATATTCTCTCACATCACCTCCTGCTTTATCTTTGTGACATTTATCACAGTAACAATAAAATATTTTTTTCTAAAAAGTTACATAATCTGTGTGAACTCAGTAAATACCAGATAGCAATAAAGGAGTTTATGTATCTGTCCTCCCACCTTTCTTTTTAAAAAATCATCAGAGAAAAATTCTGGATGCTTCCAAATGTTGTGAAAAGATTTATTGTTCTGTTTTTAAGCTCGGATGAAGGCATTGCTTTATTACACTTTGCAACTTTCCTTGTGTTTGACAACTTTCTTTTTCTTTTTAAGAATAAGTGAATATTTTGCATGTGGAAGAAGCTAAAGGAGTCAAAACAGGGCTGGGCCTCCTGAATATTTGGTTGACTTCCACATGTGCATCACTGTCTACATAGATGCTTGGGTGAAACCCCCACACAGTCACCTTTATGTGTCCCTACAAAGGGTGTATACAATGTGCTATATAGAACTGTTTATCCCTCCAGTACATTTGCTATCCCAACTAATCTCATTGGATTGGGAGGCTGACTAATATTGATGTGTTACTTACTATGCCAAGGTACTATGTCATGCACCCCAGAGATACAAGGAATGAGTAAGATGCAGTTTCGAGAAGTTTATAGTAAGGGGAAATAAATTGCTAACATTAGAAATATCTACTTTATTTATCTAGTAGAAAATTGCCATCTATTTGCTCACTGACCAGAGCCTTGCAACTTTTCAACTGTGGCACCATTGAGAGGAAAGGATTTTGAATCCAGTTTAATCTTTAAAATTGACCAACATCAAGACTCTGAACTTGATTCAGTTTTTTTCTCGTGTATGCACAAAAATAGTCAACTTAAGAGTGGTGAGATAAAAATTATGATGCTTGCATTGGATCATAATTATGGTTGCTTTTAGAAACAAAAATGCTGAGGCAATTGGCAAAATAATGTTAGGTATAATTCTGAGACGATTTGGACTTTCTGCAATCTGATTTTGCCAAAACATAGTTATTCACTTAAAAGAATTTCCTTTTGATTAATATTTTTCTTTTCTTTTGCAGGAGTTTATTTTGTCAGAAGATTATAACAAGATGACTCCTGTGAAAAACTATCAAGGTAGGGAGTTAGTGTTTTATTGCCCAGACTTTAATATATTACTTGGTGATTTTCACTGCCACTAGAAAAGACTTTCTTGTCATGGTCAAAGGAACAAAGCAGAGCAACCTTGGAGGTAAATATCACAGTTTGTGAATTAAGTGCTGAGGCCCAACAAGTTTGGGTGACTTGCCTGTGATCCTATAGCATTGTGTCTCAGAAGAGTCTTTTGAGCAATGCTAAACGTTAAGATTATGGCACTCTTGGAGACGGACTATATTTTGCATTGTGAGATGGCATGAGCTTTTAGGGGTCAGGAATGGAATGTTATTGTTTGTTCTAAAATGTCCCCCAAATTTTCATGTATTGAAAGCTTGGTCCCCAGTGCAACAATGTCCAGAGCTGGAAATTTGGAGAAGTAATTGTATCATGAAGGATCTGACCTCATCAGTAGATTAATCCATTGATAGCTGAATGGATTACTGGGAGGTTGTGGAAAATATAGGCAGGTGGGGCACGGTTGGCAGAAGTGGGTCACTGGGGGCATGCCCTTAAGCCAGGGACTATATCTTGTCCCTGACTTCTCCCTTTTGAGCATGTGCTTGCTCTCTCGCATGCACTCTCTCTCTCCCTTTCTCTCTCTCTTTCTCTCCCCCTCCCCCTCCCTCCACTCCTTCCTGACTGCCATGCTGAGCAACTTCCCTCCACTATGCCTTTCCACCATGATGTTTCTGCCTTGGAGCTAGTGGAGATGGATTTAAGCCCCTGAAACCATGAACCAAAATAAACTTTTCTTCTTCCAAGTGATTTTTCTCAGATGTTTGCCACAGTGATGAAAAGCCAGTGCAGCTAGAATAGCTCTGTTAATATCAAAGTATATTTCAGAGCAAAGAATATTACCAGGGATAAAGGATATTGTTTCATAATGATAAAGGCCAGTCTGCCAATCCATCACAATGTCATAACAGTCTCAAGTATTTATGTATCCTATAATATCTTTATGTGAAGCAACACCTGATGAAACTTTAGGGAGAATTGAATACTTCCACAATTATAGTCTGAAATTTTTAATAGTCCTCTCAATAATTTGTTGAGTATATAAATATTTGGTATGACAGATAAGCAGAAAATCAAAGTATAGAAGACTTGAACAACAAAGCCAATCATCTTGGTCTAATCGACAGCTGTAGAAATTCCATCCAACTAAAGCAGAATATGTATTATTTTTAAATGTACACATAGCGTTTACCAAGACAGATAAATTTGATGTCATTAAAAAAGGTTCAATAAATTTTGGTGGATTTAAGTCATATATATAAGGTATATTCTTTGATCAGAATGAAATTAAAGAAGGAGTCAATATCAGAAAGATCTCTGGAAAATTCCCAAATATGTAGACACTAAATAACTTTGTTGATGGGTCAATGAATAAAACAAAAGAGGAATTAGTATCTTGAACTGGATAAAAATGAAAGCAAACATACCAGAATTTATGTGATGCTCTTAAAGCAGAACTTACAGGTAAATTTACAGCATTAAGCACCTGTATTAGGAAAGAAGAAAGTTCTAAATCAATGACTTTGGTTTTCACCTTAAAAAAGGGAAAAGAACAAAAGAAAAAAAGGACAAAAGAAGAGTGAGAGAAACAATCTAAACACAAGAATGAAAAGATAATAACAGAAGTTCATAAATAGAAAACAGAAAAGTTAATGAAACTGAAAGCTAATTTTTATAAGATTAATAAATGTGATAAATCTCTAACCAGACTTATTAAATTATCTGGAATTTAATCTACTACTGGAAATAATCTAAGTGACATTACTACAGAGACTGAGTATGTTTAAAGGAAAATAAGAAATGTTATTAATGGTTTCGCGCTGGTATATATGACAAATGAAATGAACGAGTCTTTGAAAGCACAAACTGCAAAAAGACATTCAAGAAGAAATAAATAATCCTAAAAGCTCTATGTCTATTAAAATTAAATAATTTATAATCAAAATATCCCTACAAAGAGAGCTTTTGCGCCAGATGGCTTCACTGGTGGATTTTTGAAACATTCCAGGAAGAAATAATATCATGTATACACAAACTAATTTGAAAATTGAAGAAATTAAAGACTTTCCAACCTGTATCATTCAGCTATTTGTCATTGTCACCAAAATACCTGACAGTAACAAGTTTGAGGAGGAATGGTTAATTTGGGGCTTGTGGTTTCATAGGTTCCATTTGTGGTCGCCTGACTTCCATTGCTCTGGGCCTGAAGTGAGGCACAAACATGGCAGAAGGATGTGGCCGAGGAAGGCTGCTCAGCCCATGGCAGCCAGGAAGCAGGGCTGTGACTAGATGAACCCTCTCAGGGCAACCCCCAGTGACCCACCTCCTCCAAAGTACTACTACCTACTATCTCCCAGGAGTCAATTGATCTGTCAATGGATTAATCCAACGAAGAGTCAGAGCTGTAATCATTGCCTAAAAGCCCCACCTTTGAACTTTGCTGGGTCAGGGTCCATGCTTTCAAAACATAATCTTTTTTTAATATTTTTTTTTTAGTTATAGGTGAACACAATGTCTTTATTTTACTTTATGTGGTGCTGAGGATCAAACTCAATGCCTCACGCATACTAGGTGAGCGCTCTACCACTTAGCCACAACTCCAGCCCCAAAATGTTTGGTTTTTTTTTTTGAGGTAGTGGGGATCTAAAACATAACACAACCCATCCTATGAAATTAGTATTTCCTAACACTAAAATTATACAGAAACAACACAAGAAAACTATAGGCCATCATTCCCCATGAAAATAGATGTAAAGTATATTATCAAAATTTCAGCAAATTCATCATTATGATCAAGTGAGGTTTATCCCAGGAATGTAGTGTCGGATTAATACTCAAAAATTATTAAGTGGTATATTCCCCAAATAAGTGAAAGCAGAGGCTCAAACAGATATTTGTATGCACTTGTTCACAGCAGCATTATTCAAAATAGCCATAACGTGGAAGCAACCTGAAAGTCCACTGAGAGATGAATCCATAACAAAATGTGGTATATTCATACAATGGAATTATTCAACCTTAAAAAGGAAGGAAATGCAGGCACATGCTACAGTCTGGATGGACCTTAAAGTATGCTCAATGACATAGCTAGTCTCAAAAGGCCAAGTAGGTGAAGGATTCCACCTCTGTGAGGTACTTACTGCAGTCCCATTACTAGAGACAGAAAACAGAATGGTGGCCGCCAACAATTACAGGAAAGGGGAAATTGGGAGTTAGTGTTTAACAAGTTCAGAATTTGTGTTTGGGAAGATGTGAAAGTTCTGGAGCTCCAAAAGTGGGTGGTTGTTATACAACAGTGTGACTGTAGTGAATGCTACAGAACTATATACTTAAAAATGGTTAAAATGGTAATTTTATGTTATGTATATTTTACCACAATAAAAATATTTTCAAAGACTGCATATGTAAATTATGTAGTACAGATGTAGTATAGTACCTAAAACAGTTGAGTTTTTAGTAAATATTGAGAAATAAATCAGTGTAGATTTTTTGTATGTTTGGGGGTTTGGAGGTTCACATTTGTTTATTTGCTTGTGTGTGTGTGTGTGTGTGTGTGTGTGTGTGTGTGTGTGTGTGTATGTGTGTGTTTGCGCCCGCTGCGTATTAGATTCAGGGCCTTGTACATGCAAGACAAGCATTCTACCATTGAGCCATATTCCCAGTAAACCAGAATTGACAAGAATGTGGAGAAATTGGAATCCTCACACATTGCTGATGGGAATATAAAATGGTATAGCCACTTTAAAAAACAATTTTTCAGTTCCTTAATGAGTTAAAGCTGCCTTATGATACAGCATTTCTATTCCTAGTTATATACCTGAAAGAACTGAAAGCATATATTCTATAACATGAATGGATGAATGAATGCTAAGAAGCCAGACACAAAAGGCCACATATAGTATGAATACATTTATATGAAATGTCAAGAAAAGTAAGATCCATAGAGACAGAAAATAGATTATTAGTATTTGATTAAGGATGGGGGAAAGGAGAATTGGGGATATTCCATATCTTTTTTAATATTTATTTTTTAGTTATAAGTGGACACAATATCTTTATTTTATTTTTATGTGGTGCTAAGGATCCAACTTAGCATGCCTCACACATTCTAGGTGAGCAGTCTACTTTTGAGCCACAACCCCAGCCCAAAGGCAGTATTTTGATCTTAATAGTGGTTGGGACTCTGAAAAGGAGGGATGTATTGTAGAGAGGTCACAGTATTAGTGCTTCCATATCCTCTAAGATGTTTCAAATGTCAGGTTTCACAGTATCAGGCATTTGTTGAAATGAGTATCCATGGGTGTTCCCTGTGGTTCTGACTATATTGTATGGTAGCCAATCTAAAAGGGCCATCTTGTGAACTTCGGATTTGTTGTAAAATCAGAGCACCCACTTTGCAGGGTAATTGTAATGATTAAGAGACAGAATTCATTTAAATACCTGGCACCTGTTAGGTGCTCAGAAATTGGCAGATGGTGTTATTGCCAGCAGAGTTGCCTTTCTCTCTCCGGACTAACTGTGTGGTAATCAAAATGGGAAACTTATGTCTTCACTCACTAGCATGCTCCTGCCTCACTAGACTGCCAGACAGGTGGTGTTCATTCCAGTCAGCTCTGCAGTGACTGCAGTCCCCTCCACCTCACTCCCTGGAATTGTATAAGAAAGCAAAAATCCTCCCTTCTGTTTTGGTAACTGAGAAGCCACGAGACCTCAGCCTAATGATTCCGCTTTATTGTTCCTCACTTTGCCCATGTGTGAAATAGGGAAATGTATACTTTGGTGTAAAGAATATTTTATTCTCTTCTTATAATTCTGCCCTCCTTTCTAAGCATTTGATTTCCAAGAGAAAGCTGTTTATCTAGAATTTTGTTGAGTCTTTACTGTTTTTGGAAGTGCATGTAAACTGACTACAGTGACTGCATTCAGAAGTCATCCCTGATGTGTTTTGTGGTCATATTGGATCTGACACTCTCTAGTCCAGCAGCCCTACTGTGTTGAAAGTGATGGTTTAGACCCTTGGGTAAAGAACTTTCTGAGTCAGTAATTCTTGGATTGGCACAAGAGGGAGAGAAGGGGAGCATTGGGAAGAGAAGGATCATTTTTTAAAAGTCATAAAAATTCAGGCATGCCTGTCTTTAGAGGCATATTCCTACCTCTGCCCGGAGCCACTGTTATACCCTGTCCCTACAAACAGCTTATACCGTCAGCTTTTTTCAGAATGGGGAGAGGAGAACAATACAACTCTGTGGATCATGCTGTTCCAAACTCTTTGGGTTGCTTTATAGGTTGTCTTCTTGTCTCTTGGTTTTCAGCGCATCAGAGCAGAGTGACGATGGTCCTGTTTGTCCTGGAGCTGGAGTGGGTGCTGAGCACGGGACAAGACAAGCAGTTTGCCTGGCACTGCTCTGAGAGTGGGGAGCGCCTTGGAGGTTATCGCACCAGTGCTGTGGCCTCAGGCCTGCAGTATCCTTTGCTGGACAGAATCCCTCGGTGGGAACTTAGCTGTTGACCTCTTTGATTCTTGAAAATTTGAAATATGCACAGTTTGAAAAATTTTGGTGCATTATTTGTTGAGTTGCCCCCATGTGAATAAGATGCTCAGAGACTTTCCTAAGACACTAGTCATCAGGGGGTCCCCAGGTGGAGTGGACTGAGGTAACTTCATTGGGTCACCCACATCTATAAGCCTCAGCTATCAGAAAAATTATGGTCCATGGAGAATAAAGAATCACCAAAATACAGACTTTGATTTTTGTCTATGAGTAATTTATATATAAATGTGAATGTTGTAAGCAGTTCCTTAGTGCTTGGGAAAAGAGCCACAGGATTTCTATTAATTTTTAAAATATTTATTGAGAAACTACCATGCTGGGACTAGAGTGGTTTAGCTAGTATCTACCTGTTAATGCTACAAGATTTGTTCTGGGCATGAAACTTCTCCATGATATATGGAATAATATTCTTATCTCCCAAGCTGCTAGAGTCCCTATTCTCAGTATGAATCCCGCTAATGCTGGATAATCCCCACTTCTGGGCTCCAGCAAGCAAAGTGTCAACTAGCGCAAAGCATGAGTGAATTATGCTCCCATGGCCAGGAGTAGAGGACTCTGGGATTCTTAGTTTAAAAATGTAGAATCTCTCTATCTTCTGACAAATGAGGAAGTAAGTGGAATCAGATCACCTGTCAACAAAAGTAGGACGGCCTGTTTTTTCATTTTTATCTCCATATTTATGAAACACCTAGTCGTTGATGCTCAACAACATGACAAAGTACATTGCAATTTCTTTGCAGATATATGGTTCTAAGTATATTTAAGTGTATGTATATAAGCCAGTGTCATCTAATTTTTCTCACTGGAAGGGCAAGTAAAGAAGCTAAGAAAGAACATTGTAGAAGGTTATAAAAATGACAAGTTAAAAAGATCAAAGGCAAGGGAATGGGAAGCAAGATAAGCTTATCTTTGAGAAGTTAATACTACCTGTGAATACAAGAAACTCTAGACTTGGCTTTCCTAAAGCCAGTTCAGATAAGTATGATGCTTCAGTTGAAATACATGAATTCGCATGTCTGTAGATTAGTGCTAATATAGTTCTAATGCTGGGGCCCACCCTCTCTGTCTTAGTCCAGGTTGCTTTAATGAATTACCATAATTCATTAAGTGGCCTCTAAACAATACAGGTTTATTTTTCATAGTTCTGGAGGCTAAGATCAAGTTGCCAACAGTTTCCATGCCTAGTGAGGATCAGCTTCCTGCTTCATAGATGAACATCTTCTCATTGAGTTCACACAGTGGAAGGGACAAGGGAGCTCCCTGGAGAGAGTCAGTCTCTCTCTCTCTCTCTCTCTCTCTCTCTCTCTCTCTCTCTCTCTCTCTCTCTCTCTCTCTCTCTGTCTCTCTCTTTAGTTGTAGATGAACATGATTCCTTTATTTATTTATATGTGATGCTGAGGATGAAACCCAGTGCCTCATGCATGCCAGGCAAGTGCTCCACTGCGGAGCTACACCCCCAGCCCCACCTGGAGTCTCTTTTATAAGGACACTAATCCTGTTCATGAAGCTCCACCCTCATGACTCAACACATAAGCTCTACCTTCTAATACCATCATATTGGGAATTGGGTTTCCACATGTGAACTTGAGGGTGGCATACTTAATCCATGCACACCCGTGAACATACGCATTCACACACAAAACTACGGTTGGTGATGCATGTATTAATTAATTGGATTATGGTAATCATTGTACTGTATATACATTTATCAAATCATGACAATATGCCTTGAATGTATACAATTTTTGTCAATTAAATATTTTTTTTAAAAAAACAGGTCTTTAACTCCCTCATTTTTCAGATGAGCCAGTTGACACCCAGAAAGTGTCCCTTGCCTTATTTGAGACCATCCACCTAGTAGCTTGGAGATTGACTACCAGATCCCAGGTCTTCTGCCTTGGACTCCTGCTTTTATCCCATTGTACTTCACTGGCCTAAAGAGAGCAGAACTAGTGGGCCCTTAGGCTGGCTTCTAAGTTATTAGCCAAACCTAATGATGCTTCTTCCCTATGTCTTTTGTTTCACTTACCCAAGCAACGGAGTGTGGGAAACACTGCAGGTCTTATCTTCAAGATGGTGACTTTTTAAACCATCTGAAAATGAAAAACAAAAACCAAATATTCAAGAATTAAACTTGCCCTGATGGTGTTAGTCTATGGTATAAGATTATCACCACCAGATTCAAAAGTCATCATTTTGTAACTTTTTCTTTCGGCCATACCATGTGAATTACCGTGCAGAACATCATGTTATCAGATATCAGAAGCCTGTGCCTATGTGTGTGTACGTGTGTACGTGTGTACGTGTGTGTGTGTGTGTGTGTGTATGTGTGTGTGTGTGTGTGTATTATAGTCAGGTGGTGATAGTGGTGCTGGTGCTACTGGTGGTGGGGTAAGCCTCTGGGCTTCAGTTCTTGGGCTGTGACCATCTAGCCACCCTCACTGTGAAGGCAGAGGGGCGCTGCAGTACTGCAGATAGGCTCTTACAGAAGGTTCCCTGACCCCTGCAAGCTTTCCCTTGCCAGATGCAGTTTTGGAGCCATACTGCCAATCCTTGCTCCTGGCTATTTTTCTAAGGCTAAACACTGATGGCATGATAGTTTTGTGTTTTTGCCAGAGGTCTGAGCCAAGGACTGTGGGACTTTTCTAAAGCTGGAGCTTTTTTCTTGCAGCTGGCAGGTGGATGGGTAGTTAATGAGCAAGCTACTATAGTTCTAGGGTTCACCCCTCCTCCTTCTCTTTTTCCTGCCATCCCACTATTTTACAGAGTTTTAAAAATTTTGTTGTTTGGAGAAGCAAATATGCATTTAAAAATAGTCAAAGTTCAGGCCAAGGTTGTGGCTCAGTGGTAGAGTGCTTGCCAAGCATGCATAAAGCACTGGGTTTGATCACAGCACCACATAGAAAAAAATGAACAAAATAAAGATATTGTGTTCATCTACAACTAAAAAAAATTAAAAAAAAATAACAATCAAAGTTCAAGTAGAGAGTAGAGGAAGACAAACAGACCAACCATTTCTCAAATTGAATTATGAATTTCTGAATAACCTTAGATACTTTGGTTCTTTGGCTACATATGTGAAGCTTCAAATATTAAGTGTCTATAATAGTAATAACACAATTAACAATCATAATAAGGAAGAAAAGAAAAAAGAAGAGAAAAAGGAAGAAAATATATATATTGCAGTCCCTGAGAATATATGAGGTGATTTTACATACATTACTTCATTTACTATCAAACAATAGTGTGCAGCAAAGATGAAATAACCTTATCGTCTGTTTTTATAGTGTAGCAACTAAGGCTGGGTGAGACTGAGACTCAGGAAGGTTACAAGTGGCTTGCCCAATACAACGACTGTTAACTGGCAGAACCAAGATTAGAACTTGGGAATTATAATATTTGGGCTAGTCTTTTGTACACTGGATATAGCAGAATGGGGATATTTCCCAAAGATCCAATAGCAAGGAAGTGGCAGGAAATAGAAACAAATGTATTCCTTCCCTACTTCACTTACTAATCTTTAAATTTGTAAATACTTTCTGTAATATTCAGAAAGTATTATAATGGACACTCTCATCCACTGTTGATTCTTCTCTGCCTCTTTGCTTTCTGCCTCTGTTTTTTATTTACATGTGACAGCGGAATGCATTATAATTCTTATTACACGTGTGAAGCACAATTTTTCATATCTCTGGTTGTATACAAAGTATATTCACACCAATTCGTGTCTTCAAATATGTACTTTGGATACTAATGATCATCACATTCCACCACCATTTATAACCCCTTGCCCCCTCCCTTCCCTCTCCAACCCCTCTGTCCTATCCTTCCGTGCTCCCTTTCCCTATCCCACTATGAATCAGCCTCCCTATATCAAAGAAAACATTCAGCATTTGGTTTTTTGGGATTGGCTAACTTCGCTTAGCATTATCTTCTCTAATTCCATCCATTTACCTACAAATGCCATGATTTTATTCTCTTTTATTGCTGAGTAATATTCCATTGTGTATATATGCCACATTACTTCTCAGAAGATAATATTTAATCAACAAATGTATGAAAAATGTTCACTATCACTAGCAATTAGAGAAATGCAAATCAAAACCACTTTAAGATTTCATCTCACTTCAGTCAGAATAGCAGCTATTATGAAGACAAACAGCAGTAAGTGTTGGCGAGGATGTGAGGGGAAAGGCACACTCATACACTGCTGGTGGGTCTGCAAATTGGTGGAGTCAATATGGAAAGCAGTATGGAGATTTCTTGGAAAATTGAGAATGGAACCACCATTTGACCCAGCTATGCCTCTCCTCAGTTTATACCCAAAGGGACATAGCCACATCAATGTTAACAGCAGCACAATGCACAATAGCTAAACTGTGGAACCAACCTAGATGCCCTTCAGTAGATGAATGGATAAAAAAAAAATGTGGCATATATATACACAATGGGATATTTCTCTGTTTTCTAGAACATTTTAAAGCATATTCTAGACCTGAAGGAAGACCTGTTGGTATCTTGTTTTTGACGGTGTTTTGATCATATTTTTTAGTGTTTTCACAAAAAAATAATTCAAGAACTCTTCATTTTCGGATTTTCTTCATGTTGGAGATATTTCCAAAATGTCACTCTGTATGGGCTAGGGCTGTGGCTCAGTGGTAGCACACTTGCCTGGCATGTGTGAAGCACTGGGTTCGATTCTCAGCACCTTGTGTAAATAAATAAAGGCCTATCACCAACTAAAAAAAAAAGGTTACTCTGTAAAGTGAAATGTCTTCCCACCAAATGTAATCTCTTAGATTTATTCATAGGCAGATACACAGTTCTGAAAAGCTATTAAGATTATCTCAATTTCTTCACATCATAGTTGATGGCAGTCACTCTAAGCTTTGAGGTTGTACTACCATTTTATTCTAACCCTTTTATAAATAGATTTTGTTGGATTCATGACGTTCACAGAATAATGCTATTCACTCGTCATTGTAAAGACTGTTTAGTGTCAATTGAGTTTGTTTTCATCTTCATTCTTATAATTAAAATAAATGTAAAGCAGTCATTTTCCTTATCAACCTTATTAACTATTTTACATATGTCTGAGAACTTTCTGGCTCATCATGTCTTAAGCTCATCTTGTCTTTTTTCTGTATCAGTCATGTAATTATCTGTTATTTAGTGAGGAATAATATTCAGAGATATCTATGAAATAATATATATGTGTTACTTTTTAAAATAAAATAACTTATTATATTTCTAATTCAAAATTTCAAATTTAACATGGTAGGATTTTTAATATATTTTTATATATTTATTTTTTAGTTGTAGATAGACACAATACCTTTAATTAATTAATTTATTTATTTATTTATTTATTTTTAATGTGGTGGTGAGGTACAAACCCAGGGCCTCGAATATGCTAGGCGAGCGCTTTACCACTGAGTCACAACCCTAGCCCCACATGATAGGGTTTTTACTTCTTCATTTTTGAACTTGTTTCTTTGATCTTGGGCTGAAAATCTTTATTCTTAAAACATCAACATAACTCCTTATTTGCTTTATCCGATGGCATTATAATGACAATAAGACTACTGAATGATATTTTGAGGTTTAGATGTTCTTTTATCCTCAGAGTATATGAGTTGCTAAGCACTGTTGACCATAGAAGCTTGTAAGAATCTCAGTGTCTAGAATTTTTAGTGAGGGCTGGTCATGTAGACAGCTCCCACCTGGCACATACCAAAATTCCTGATGCACAAAAGGAAAGCAGGTATTCAGCATAAGCTATATTGTTGGAATAGTTAAGACACATTGAACCATTCTTATCAGTTAATGGTGGGAACTTGCCCCAAATCCAGGTTCCCAGACACTATGCCAGCTTTGTAAGCTGGCTTGCAAAGGATAGAGTCTGCCTGCTGGGTTAATTCTTTTCACGCAGCACCATTTTTATTTCTTCTTGAACTATCCATTCAGAGTCCCATTCAGATTTTGCCTATTTTTCTGTCAGATTTCTGGTCTTTTTTTCTCCTTGATTGCTCTTTTATATTAGGGATTTGGGCCCTTTGTGGCAGAAGTTACAAATGTTTTTTCTAATTTATCTTTTGTCTTTGTTTATATTATTTGTTTGTGTTTCTAAGGTATAGCTACCCCAAAGAAACCCACTCTCTGGAACTTAATATTTTCATTTTCTACCTGGAAGTTCCTAATTGATTTGGAATTTACCTTGGTATGTGATGTGAAATACAGTCCCATTTTTCCCCCAAATACATATGTAGTTTGTGCCAACATCATTTTATTTCAATCCATCTTTTCCTTACTCATTTGAAGAGCTGCCTTTACCAGACATGTACTAGATTTCTATATGTCTGTTTCTGGACTTTCTCTCTGTTCTCTTGTCTCTTCATGTCCCAATACCAACTTTTTAACTAAAGGAACTTTAGTTTAGCAAGCAGTGCCTCTAAAAAGAACAACTACTACACTTGTGGTGGGGATTTTGCACTATTTCAGAGGCCCCAGAGAAATTACAGACTGCAACAAAAGCAGGGGAATTTCATTTGTACAGATTGGATTCATGACAGATTTACCAAATTAATAATTTCAGATCAAGTGTTTCAGCCTTCACCTACAGATCAAAAAAATTAAGGATACACAGCACCCTCACAAACTGCATATTGTTAACAGAATCAAAAGTACAAAAAGGTGTCCACTTTAGGGAAAAATATAATAAAGATGTTTGGATTAGAAAAAGCACATACTCCTCACATTCATAGGAATATCACATCAGTGAATGCAAAACTGAAAGTGGTTAAGTAGGTGATCAAAGTCAAGCCTCTTAAGTGGCCACCAGGACTTTGAGTAGAGGAGGACATGTCTAGTGTGTGCTGGAAGAGCACTAAGGAATTAGCAGTGTGGTGGCATCAAAACTTGTTGAATAGCAAGCAATTAAGTCCTAATGCCACAGCAACCTCAGATTAAAAATGAAGATCTTGCCAGGCCCTGTGACACATGCATGAAATCTCAGCAACCCAAGAGCCGAGGCAGGAGGGTCACAAGTTTAAGGCCAGCCTAGGCAATTTAGCAAGACTTTGTGTCAAAATAAAAAGGGCAAGGGATGTAGCTCAGTGGCAGAGAACCCGTGGGTCCCTGGATTCAACTCCCAGTAACAATAAAAAAAGCAAATCCTTTTTATTTAAAATTGGGTGAGAAAGTGTTATTCTTAAAGTATATTTTAATTACCCTTAAGAGAGAAACTTTATAACATGTTTTAATATCTAGTAAGGGTGACTTCACCTCGTCACACCCACATTATTTTCATCTCAAGAGTATTCCTTGCTTCTCTTGCTTATGTATGTTTCCACAGGACCCATGGAATGAACATAGCTCAACAACATGTTGATATATTTACTGAGATTATATTAAATGTATGTTAATTTATTAATATGCTAAGAAGTGACATCTTTGTCATATTGAGTCTTACTGTCCAGTAACATAATATGTCCTTCATTTGTTAAGTTGACTTTTGTGTCTTTCAGCACTGTCTTCAAGTTCTCCAGTGGGGGATTTGTACATCTCTTGTTAAATTTATGCTTTTTTCCCCCCAACTGTAAATCCCACCCCACCCCACCCCACCCCTGCTTCAATTTTGAGAAACAAACCTTAATGCTTACATGATAGATTTGATGTTGAAACCCGGCACGTGTTTATTGGTGACCACTCAGGCCAAGTAACAATCCTCAAACTGGAGCAAGAAAACTGCACCCTGGTCACAACGTTCAGAGGACACACAGGTAGGATTCAAAGCAAAATCATCGCGAGCTGGCATCACATTATGCTGTCACCTATTCTGTAATACAGTGTTCGGGAAATATGTTTTGAAAATGGCAGAGTACAGCCTGTGCTCGTGAAAGATGCATATGATATGCTTGATTAATTTCAGGATGGTGTAGTAAGAGATAATGTCAAAAGTTTTCTCCATAATCCAAACAAAAGAGGAACCAATCTCTTTTGAAAATGTTGGTAATTTAGTTCTTCATCAGATTGCACTAAAGAAAACCAGTGTGGGCATGTGTTCATGGGACATTCTTTGAGACTGCGTGGCAACTGCTCAAACCACAGAAGGCTGAGAGGACAGATGCCTCAGTCTGGGAGTGAGAAGGTGGTGTGCAGGAAAGATTCCCCCATCCAACACGAGTGAAAGATACACCCATCGTGGGTACCTGGCCTAATAAAAAGTGACAAGTTTCCCTTCCTTTCAGGTTCTTTTCTGTGTATAACCCAAGGGTCCCCTTTGTGTCACTGGTTTGTTCCAGGATTATTTAAGCAAGGTGACCTAAAATAGTCACTCTTAACCTTTGAAAGACTTGAATGATGATGGTGATGATGACTAAAAGTTTTACTCATGTTTTTACCATGTGACATTGGCTTGAGAAAATGTCAACCCTGAGAAATGAGCCACTGTCTATTCTCAAGGTCCTTAATAGGCTTTTCTTTTTTGCAGGCTATCAACCCAAGCTATAGTGTAAAACGGGGATAATACTCAGCGTGGATGTCATATAAGAACAGAAGTAGGGATGGAGGATATCTAATTGGACATCTAATTGCAATCATAAAGGATTTCATAAAAGGAAAAATATAGAATGCTAGGATAAAACAAACCAACCAACAATAAAGGGAAAATTGAATCCAAGGCAAAAGATTCAATAAGAGATCATCTTTTGTCTGTGCCTTTGCATGGAAGAACTCATAGAAATATTCCCTGTGGGTAGGACCCCAGTCTTTCCTCTTTGGATATTTGTGTGTAGTTACTGGGGATCAAACCCAGGGCCCTTGCCTGCTAGGCAAGTGCTTTACCACTGAATCATACCCCCAGCCCTAGAGGTCTCTTTCTAGCCTCTTGTACCCTGGCCAAGCCTGGGCCTGGTAGGGACCCAGAGCTGTCTCACTTAAGAAATCTTCTGCTTCACTGCCTACTTCAGTCTCCTCATTTTTCTATCCCTAATTTATCTACTTCACTGTATTTGTTGATTCCAGTCTTCCATTTCCTCAGTGTCTCAGCCCCTGTATCCCTTCCTTCCTGATGGTGCATCCCTTCAGCCATGTGCTTCCTAGCATTCTCTGTTCTATGATTGAGAGGGTTCTTCGTAGAATTGGAGCCTGTGATTTAAACTAACTGTCCACATTATTGTGCAGTCAACGGCTAGGGCAGTAAATCATGTTTCCATGAGACTTAGACCATCATTAGCATTGCAAGGTCATGATTTCCCAACTAGACTCACAAAGTTGCCTAAGAATTCCTTTACACTTCTGCTGCCAATTCCCTAAAAACCTTCTGCAGATTTTTTTACCCCAGCCATCTTTCCAAAAGCTATCAGATTGTTTGGTTAGTTTTTAGTTCTGGTGATCCTAGCTACACCCCAACTCCAGATAGAAGCTCTTTTAAAAAATGTATTTCTTGCCTATCTGTACCCCCCACTTCCTGACAAATTTTTCCTGTATCTCTCCCTCCTCTGAGATGAGGAGGCTTGCCAGAGCATGCCTTTCTCTTGCCCCAGGCGAATTCTTTTCAGGATCTTCTCACTAAAATGGATTCCCTTTGTCTCCCTTCTGACTAGCTTGTGCTTCTCAATGTATTCACATGCTTAAGTGTATCTTGTTTCCCTGCAAAGAAAACAAACCCGAACCCTGTCAGTCTCATGACCTATTGTAGCAATTTCCATCTTATTCTCTTAACAACAATGGTACTTAAAAAAAAGACTAGTTAAATACATATAACATAAAATTTGCCATTTTAACCATTTTAAATACCCTCCTATTTAGTGGCATTGAGCGTATTCACATTGTTGTGCGACCATCACCAGCATCCATCAGAATAGTTTTCATCTTGTGAAGGTGCAGCTCTGTGCCCTTGCAATACTGAGCCCTTCCCCCAACCCCTGGCAACCATCCTTCTATGAATTACTCCAGGACTCTGGTGTAAGTAGAATCATACAGTACTTGTCCATTTGTGACTGGCTTATTTCACTCAGCATAATGGCATTAAGATTCATCCAGATTTAGCAAACAACAGTGTTTCTTAGAATATAATTTTCCTAACTTCTTCAAAGTCGTCACCTCCCATTTCCCTTCCAGCCCCTGCAATCTGCTTTTTGTCTCTACTTGAGGAGTTCTTCGGAGGTGACCTGAGATCTGCTAGGACATGTTTAAACCTTGTCATACTTGCCCTATCAGCAGCATTGTACGTTATGACCATTGTTCTTGCCATCACTAATATCCTTTCACTTCTGTGAACTATCTTCTCCCAATTTCCTTTCTGTGCTTTATACCTCAGTCTGTTCATTCCCAGAATCCCCAGGTTTGCCCTGGATCCTCTTCTCTTTATACTCTATGCTTTCTCTCCCTTGTTCATATCAGCCACTACTGCAGTCACAGAAATAAAAGGCATAGTCATTGAACCCGTTTCCTCACAGCTCAGTAAGAACATAAGCTAACTGTAATTATGGTGCATGGTGGCCAAGCAGAGGAATCAAGCACCAAGCACTTCCAAGAACACAGAATGGGAAAATTATTTGGAAGGAGGAGGGGGAGGCAGTCAGGGAAGGTGTCCCTAGGAGAGATGTTACCTGACCTGAGATCCTTGGGGATGAATAAATGTTGAGTTTTTGGAAAAGAAGTGAGAAGAGCAATCCAGACAGAAAACCAGCACAGTTCAAGGCACATGGAGATTTGTAAGGGCGTGGGCACTGGTGGTCACCCTCTTGTGGCTGGAACACTGATATGAAGGTGGATTTGGGGAAGAGGTGGTGGAGGGGGAGCCAGAAAGAAAGGGAGAATCACTTCAGATTCTTGAGACTCAAAAAAAATTAACCTGATTAGATTTTAAAACTTGGTTCAGGCATTATTTTAGAGTACCACTGGAAAGCCAGTGAGAACCATCCCGGGAAAGCAAGGAGTGGCTGAAATCAAAGTAAATATAGGAGGTTGCAAAAAGCAGAGGAACACACACACAAACAGACAAACAGAACAACGGGAGCTGGGGAATGCAGCTCAGCGGTGAAGGATTTGCCTAGCAGTAGGGCTCTGGGTTTCATTCCCAGCACCACAAAAAAAAAAAAAAAAAAAAGAGGAGGAGGAGAAAGAAAACTGGTCAGCAGGCTTGGTTTCCCAGATTTGATTTAGGCAGAAGGGGAGTTAGACATGATAATCTGGACTCATTAGGAGTCGGTCATTAACCATGTAGTGGGCTGATAGTAATCCTCTGAGTTTGGTGTCATCTCCAGGTCAAAATGGGTAAGTAAAGCTTCTAACCACTGTCTTGTCAGCCAGATGTGGCTCAGGGGACTCATGTTTTGCAGGCCTGTTTGAATATAAAATGCTTCCTTGGCATCGAGTCTTATCTTTCTCAAGGAGTTGAAAGCATTTTCATTTCATTTTTATCTTGAAATGTCTTCAAGGCAGACAGAACGTAAAAGGTCAGTAACTAACATGAAGGCAGATGGAGCAATGAGGTATTTAACTTGTGGTTGTCATTTGTGGAGAGTAAGATCTGGCCAGCACTAATCTGGCTGCAGTGCAGCTCATTCATTTAAAGGTACAGTGAGGAGGACATTGATAGTCCATGGTGATTCAGAGACACTGTTGAGCTCTTCTATGGTAGGCCCATTCCAGGCTCAGGGTTTCAAAGTGAGCCAAACACAGTTTTGAGAAAGGAGTTTTTGTAAGGAACAAAGACCTTAATATAAACCCCAATTTATAAAAGATTTTATTAGTCCAGATCCAAACTCAGATAAGTCTTTGGTAGATACGTGTTTGGAGTCATGGCCTTTTGCCTTATCAATCTCTTACAGAATAGACAGCCGTAAGAAACATGGATTGATGATGGAATTGGCCTAATAGTCATGCCCAGAGACCAAAACATAACGTTTTTTCATCCATAGGGATTTAGAAAACTAGTTTTAGATTCTTATGCTCCCTCTGCTGTTTTCTTTCTGGAGCTAAATGCCAAGTATCATGGTTTTTATTATTTCTACAGAACTTTGAATTTCTTTGTACCAAAAAGCTATAAACTGACTTAAACAAAGCAAGGGTAAAAATCTTACTTTGCCCTCTAGAAATTAATAACATCAATAAAAGCTCTGTTTTCTTTTATTTCTAAGATTTTTTTATTAGCATGAACATGTTAGAAATAGGACTTCAATGTAAATCTCCCAAAGCATACTAATTACTGAAAAATCAAACATAGACTTTGTTATTAGCTATTAGGAGAATTATTAAAAAGAACAATGTAACTACAATAAAAATAAACAAACCAAGAAAGTTCAATGCAAATATGCAAGTTCACATAATTAAATTGAGAACTTTAGTGTTTGTGTACAAGGGAGACTTGCCTGCAGATCCAGTTTACATCAAGTGCAAGTCAATAGTTGCAGACTGCCATCAAATCAGGCAAGCCCTCAGCTCACTCTTTTGTGACGGGGGCTGCTGTGTATGTAGGTAAATAAAAACAAACATGATCTTTGTCTTTACTCACTTCTAGTCCAGCATGGAATACACATATTAGACCAATAATTCTAGCAATTCCCGACAATTCATCAAGATATTCTGTGAGTAGCAAGTGCTGTCAGCCCCTGAATGCCATTCACTCACTGCCCGCTTGGAAACAAATAACAAGAGGGCATTTCCTTTTGCAGAGTCATAGAGAGGCTTCCCAACCCTTCCTTAGCTCAACATACACTGAAATGTCACAACCAAGAGATCAGATATTTTAATCAAGAGGCTCTGTGGTATGAGCACTAACTCAGGCTCTTCTGTAGTCTTGAAGTTGTGGTGTAGTGCTCTTGTTGAGTTACCACGTCACTCCCTGGTAAAGGCAGACCCAGCAGTCACCAACCCTAATTTTGCAAACTTTCCACACAGGCCTTTCATTTTTACAAGGGATGCTATAAAATCTTAAAATTTTAGTTCACTAAGCATTTTGGTCACATTACATTTCTGAAAATATTTATATGCTTTGATTCAGTTCCACATTTGAGATTCTCTTCTAACTAATCAAAAGTTCATTATTTGATTAATCAAAAAGAACTAGGCATGGTGGAGTGCCTATAGGCCCAACTAGTTGGGAGGCTCAGGAAGAAGGATCACTTAAAGCCCAGGAATTTGAGGCCAACCTGAACAACATAGCAAGACCTCATCTCTCTTATTTAAAAATAATATACTCTCTAGTCATTAAAGGATAACTAGTAACCTTTATTTTAAAGACCAATTTAATTAAAAGTCTTGTAGGTCATATCATAGAGGTCAAAAGCAAGCCAAAGCATAAAAAGAAACACTGAAGGAGAGTTAGAAAGATGAATTAATTTGGAACAAAATAGAATTAAATGGAAGAAATTATTTTTGTCATTTAAAATATCGTGAACACTGGAAAACCACAACCACGGTAGCCCTTGGCCCTGCCCTTGTTGCTGGCTGGGGCATGAAGTCCACGGGACCTAGCTCCTTGCAACATGAGTTCCCTGCAAGTGATTGGCTTTCCCCAACTGCCCATGTGTTGAGGAGAAAGAACAACTATGTATCAGGAAGCCCCATCTGCAGAGAGATACAGAGAAAGTTCCACAGAAGGATGAGGCTGTTTCCATCAGCTGCTGTCCCTCCTGCTTTTCTCTGTGCCTCCAGGACTCACTGCACAGCCTTGCCATCAGCCTCACCCCCAAGGCTCTCATTTATTATTCCCCCATTCCTCTCTGCCATCCAGTAGAGTGGGCCAGAAGAGTAAGCATTTATTGTTCACTTCTTGTATACCAGGCACCATAAGCTGTGCTCACATACAAAGATACAGAACCCAGAGTCTACCGAGTCGACCTTGCGCACAGATTTATAATCCAACAAGTTGAGTGTAGTGGGGTCAGTGTAATGACAGAGACATGCACAGAGGCTGGAGCCTCACCTGAATTGAGGGTGTTGAGGAAGGTTTCCTGGAGGAGAGGGCATCTGAACTTGAAGAGGGAGAAAAGATTACTTAGGTGATAAAGGATAGGACAGGCAGAGAGAGTAGCCTCATGTCCTAGAGAGAATGGCTCCGCCATGCAAATTGTGTGCTCTTCTTGTTCTCTAAAATAATTCTATTGTCTTCTCTTGTACATTTGTGATGGTAGAGGGTCCATGTCTTCAGATAGCCGATGCAGACGGTGTTTGGTGCATGCTTGTTGATCTGATTTGAAATGGATGCTGTGGTTTACAGTTTGTAAGCCAGCTTTCAGCAGGCCTTATTGTTAGGACATGCACTTAGAACTGGCCTGGGACCACAGAGTTATTTGCTTCCCTTCTCTCTCTTATCCTTTTTTTATGAGTTCTTTGAGAATCTGATGAATATACCCTGCTATGTGTTAACTACGTTATCAATTTTTCTCTTCCTAACAGCCTGTGTTACTAAGAATTCCCCTTCCCAGAGCTCCCTTTCAGTGGGGTGTAATGGGTAAAATTAGACATTGGTCCAATTTCTAAAACTTCAGTTGATCTCATGATGGCTGGGATAGCATGAAGACAAGCTTGTCACTAAGACTAACTCAACAAAGCACACCATCATGGGGATTGTATAGGTGAGGTCTTCTGCCCTGTAACCGTAGCTGACATTTATTGAGTGCTTCCCATCACTGGGCACCAAGTTAAGGACTTATTTTAGCAACCCATTTAGTCACAAAACTGAGTTAGGTACTGTTATCATCCCTGTTTTACAGATGGGATTTCTAGGGCACAGTGACATTAAAAACTTGCCCAAGGCCACATACCTTCTAAAGATACAGCTGGGATTCAAACTTAGAATATGGTCCCAGAGCCTGTGCACTTATAATACCATAGCTAAACTTTCACCATAACCATCTTCATTTCATAGTAACCAGCAAAGAAAGCCAGAGAGCCTGTGTCCTGATGCAGCATTTGTAGATGTGTAGGTGGATTGATTGGCAGGAGTGCAGGGTAGAAGTATGTATCTCCTGGCACACTGTAAACCTTATTGAGGTATTTCCATATTGATTCTGATTTGGTGAAGAACACCTCCAATGAAGTCTTTAAATGAGTTAATTAAGCCTTTCTAGACATTGTTCCTACCAGTGCTCGCCTTTATTTAACTCTAACCAGGCGTGGTGGCATTAGCCTGTAATCGCAGCAGCTCAGGAAGCTGAGGCAGGAGGATTGAGAATTCAAAGCCAGACTCAGTAATTTAGTAACTCAGGGCCTCTCTCTAAATAAAATATCAAAAAAGGCTGGGAATGTGGCTCAGGTTCAAGGCCTCTGAGTTCAATCCCTGGTACCAAAAAAAACTCCAAAATAAACAAACAAAAAACAAAAACTTAAGGTGGTGCTTTTAAAAAAACAGGGCTAGGGCTGGGGTTGTAGCTCAGTGGTAGAGCATTGCCTAGCAAATGTGAGGCACTGGGTTCGATACTTAGCACTGCATAAAAATATAAATAAATAAATAAAACAGGGCTACCCATTTTACATGTCTTATAGGGGAAATCGTGTATTTCTCACCTTTCTCTTATCTGTCCCCCTAGTTATAGTGGCGCCACTGGTTGAGCAAGACTATCTCAGAGATCCTCCTTGAGAACCTCTCACCTAAAGATAGAACAGACAAAGGCATCATGTCAACAAAGCTGGTCAGCCAGGAAACATCTGTCATATGCATGTTTCATCTGTTGAGAACAAGGCCAAGAGCGTTTCTTCACATGCTTCCTCCTTCAGTCAGTCATTTGAGCATCTGTGCAGGCTTATTGAATACCTGTGTGAGCCAAGCAGAGTTCTAGGAACTGAGTGTTCTCTGGTGAACAAGCCACAGCTTATATTGTTAAGCTCTGATATTGTGGCCTAATTAAGTCTGATGTTTAAGATTAAATAGTCTATAATAGGTATTTCTTAAAAGACAATCAACCAACCAATTTGAGGGAAAATAAAAACAATAAGGAGAAGAGTGGTGAG
The DNA here is from genome assembly GCF_052094955.1 of Ictidomys tridecemlineatus. Taxonomy (NCBI): domain Eukaryota; kingdom Metazoa; phylum Chordata; class Mammalia; order Rodentia; family Sciuridae; genus Ictidomys; species Ictidomys tridecemlineatus. Next base: position 164,879,207 of record NC_135482.1, read on the forward strand.
GTGAAGGAGGGTGTCTCTAGAGAGCAGGCATTTAGGCAAGGACTTGCGTGAAGTGAAAGAAAAGTTGTTGTTTTTTTCATTCATCTGCTTCTTTATTCATTCAATAGTCAGTGCCAGAGCCTGTCTGCACCAGTACTGTGCTGACTACCATTATTGGGTGGATGATGGTGGAAGAGGGTGTGGGCTGGGAGCTATAGGGGGTGGTTAACCACATATGCCCGAGGGGCAGTGATGTTATTCTTCCAGGATCAGGAGTGTTTGCAAGCAGAATGGTGTGCAGGTATAGGAGGAAGCTAGTAAGCATAATTCAGAATAGTGGGGTTTTTCCTTTTGGTCTTTTTAAAAAAAAAAATCTGAGACAATTATGAGAGAAACTTCCTAACATGCACTTAAAGTAGAACAACTTGATAATCTAAACTTTTAAAATATCAGTAAGAAACTATTTTGCATCCTCAGAATATATTATTTTTCAATAACATTAAAACAATAATTATTTCTGACATTCATAAGTATTTATAGGCCCTGTGAGCATTTTATATGGAAAAACTTATTACTGCTCTCAGTACACAAGGAGTTTTATAAGGGGACTACCAAAGAAGAAAATATGTCATAGAATTTTGTAGCTGCACCACCAGAATAATTCTCATAACTAACATCCGTATAGCATACTACAATTTACAGAGTGGGCCTGTGTAATTTATCTGATTATTGCCACAGTCCTACAAAGTGGGTAATAGGATATTATCATTAGTAGGAGTAGTTGAGGTGGTCTTATTACCATTATCCCCATTTTACAGTTGAGGATATTGACACTAAATAATATAAGTGATTTTCAAGGAATTTATAAATTCAAATCCCAAAAAGAAAAGGTAATTTTAAGATTTGATATTGTGGCCTTATTATATCTGATGTTCAAGATTAAATAGCTATAATAGGTATTTCTCAAAAGAAGATATACAATCAATATCACTGATCATCAGGGAAATGCAGACCACAATGAGATGTCACCTCACTCCAGTTAGAATGGCTGTTACCCAAAAGACAAAAATAACAAATGTCCCCAAGGATGTGGAGAAAAGGGGACCTTTGCACACTGTTGGTAGGAGTATAAATTAGCACAGCCATTTTGGAAAACAGGATAAAGGTACCTTAAAAAATTAAAAGTAGAACCACCATCATGGTCTAGCAGTTTAGTTACTGGTATGTATTCAAAGGAAATTAAGACAGTAAGTTGAAGAGATACCTGCATTCCCATGTTTATTACAACACTGTTCACAGAAATGGAAGCCATCTAAGCTAAGAAATGGAAACCATCTAAGTATTCATCATATAGAAAATGTGGTACATATACACAATGGAATACTCTTCTCCCAAAAAAAGAGATGAAATTTGTCCACAACGTGGATGACCCAAAGGACATTAAGTTAAGTGAAATAAGCAAAACACTGAAAGAAGTACCACAATTTCACTCATGTGGAATCTAAAAAAGTTGATCTCATAGAAGTAGTGAATAAAACAGCAGCCACATACCAGTGTGGTGGTCCATGCCTGTAATCCCAGTGACTCAGGTAGCTAAGGCAGGAAAATCCCAAGTTCCAGGCCAGTTGGTAAGATCCTGATTCAAATTTTTTTAAAAGGACTGGTGATGTAGTCAGAGGTTGAATGCTTCTGGATTCAATCTTCAGTACCTCATCCACAAGAAAAAGAACAATGGCCAGCAGAGACTGGGGTGGGTAGGAGGAAAGAGTGGGAGAGGTTGGTCAAAGGGTACAGAGTTGCAAGTAGAAAGGAAGAATCAGTTCTGTTGTTCTGTTGCACTGTAGGGGAAATGTGGTTAACAGCATAGTAGCGTTTATCTCAATACAGCTAGAACAGAGGATTTTGAACGTTCCCACCACAAAGAAATGATAAATGTTTGGGGAGATGAGTATGCTAACAACCCTGATTTGATCATTACACCATGTATACTTGTATCGAAGCATCACATTGCACCCCATAAATATGTAGAGTTTTGTATGTTAACAAAAAAGAATTAAAAAATCTAATTGAGCATTTTTAAACTCCATTTACTTCTCATCTGTTATTGTCAGGGTAGGAGGCAGGCAGCAGTTAAGAAAATATGGTTAATATTTCCAAATAGTGCAACATTTTCCATTCTTCTCAGAATTATGTCTAGTTTTTGAAGGTCAATTAATTGTTTTTTTTTCATTTCCCTTTGGTCTTTATAGTAATTGATTTTATGGTACATTAAGTTTTGAAGTGGGGGGGCTGGAAGAGTAGAATTTGTACTCGTGGAGCCAATTTTTCTCTTTTGGGATCTACTCATTTGTTTTTTGAACAGACATTTATTAGATGCTGGGAACTGCACTTCGTCCTAACTCTTTTGCCTTCCCATTTTGTTGATGAGTAACATTATTATGTTGTGAGTAATACCATCTGTGTGTGTCCTCCCAGGTGGGGTGACCGCTCTCTGTTGGGACCCAGTCCAGCGGGTGTTATTCTCCGGCAGTTCAGATCACTCTGTCATCATGTGGGACATCGGCGGGAGAAAAGGAACAGCCATTGAGCTCCAAGGACACAAGTAAGTCTGCTTTTTAAAAAATCTCTGGAAAAATATTCCTGGCTGAAAGGTGGGACAGAGGAGTGCGGTCCAGTCTCAGTGGGGGACCTTCGAGTAACAAGGAACACGTCAAGAACATAGTAACGGGGCTGTGGCTGTGGCTGTGGCTCAGTGGTAGTGCACTTGCCTGGCATGTGTGAGGCACTGGGTTCAGGTCTCAGCATCATGTCTAAATTAATAAAATAAAGGTCTATCAACAACTAAAAAAATATTTAAAAAGAACATAGTAATGGCCACCTTGATTTATGTCTGTTCTAAAGTGTCTTTATTATTTATACCCTGTTTTATGTCACAGGATTTGAGAGTGCTTATGAAACCATAAAATGAAATAATGGCAACAAATAAATAAAAGGTAAAAATTAGAACCAGGGAGAATACAAAAATACAAATTTGAATGAGAGGGGGGGAAAGAGCTTAAAAATACAAGCCAGGAAGCCATACAAAATTTCCATAATTGAGTTCAAATGTGGCTTGAAGCTCCCTGGCAGGTTGAGGAAGAGATAATATCCTTACACAGTACATTTTGTACTTCACCGAGTATTTATTGAGTGCTTGCCTTGATTCCTATCAGACCTTCTTCCTTGAGGGTTGGGCTTTCACAGGCTGTGGAGAGAGCAGAGAAGCCTTGTTTCCTTGGAGCTGATCTCACACTTGGCTTTGTACGAAGGATCATTGAGGAATTTGTTAAAAAAGTAGATTCCAAGCTAAGATTCTGGTTGCTGGTCTGGAGCTGTGGGAACCTGTTTTGTGACAAGCCACCTAGGCAACTCTATGCTGTGACCCTCAGACCATGTTCAGAGCTGCCCACCATCTGCTGCTACTATCCTGGGGGTAAAGCCCAATCTTTTTTGCAGAAAAGATAGATCCGTGTACAACTACAGAGCTACTGTGAATTGTGTTTTACTTGTGAAGTTTTCAAAATGATAATAAAAGTGACCCTAAGCAATTGTTAATAATAAACATCAGTAATGTTCCTATGAGCTAACTGGTTTTAGGAAGCATTAGCCTTTCCTGTATATCTGCCTAGAAACACTAGTTTCCAAATATTCTCCAAAGTGTTAAAGGTATGATTTGGGACTATTGGGTAATAACCAACTAAGTTTTGGAGGACCCATGCACACTTATGTCAGGTTTAGAGCTTAGCTCTTTTTTCCTCTTTCGAGAACACAACAGCAATGTGAGTCTCTCCTGGTGTGTGGGGCTACATAGGCCTCATCAACTCATCAGAGCAATTGTTCCCTTATATTTATCTCCCTAACAAGGGGACAGACATCCAGGTCATATAGAAGGAATTTACATCATCCATGTAAAATAGAAGCTCTGTAGTTGTACACGGATCTATCTTTTCTGCAAAACATACTTCCATTTAATAACATTCAGTTATTATCTAAATTGCCAGATAATTCCTGCCAAGTCAGCTTCTCTCAGAGAAATAAAATGCAAGTTTTGAATGAAGATCAGTAATATTTGTTGGACTCATTCATTTTAGCTCCTAACTAGTTTTTTTCTTTTTACTCCATAAAGAGCAAGTGTACAGTCTTGCACAATTTCAGCCCTAAGAAATTAAACCTTGCATTGCTCAACATCAGCACTGCTATATGCAGAAAGCCCTTGACCTGCACTAAACTGTGGCTGTGGGAAGCTTAACGGTTCGTTTAGAAAGGAGATATAGGGTTTAGATACAGTTTCTCAGTCCTAGAAAAATAAAACCTAGCTGGAGATAGGCCCTCCAGCTTCTAAGGTGTACAGACTTCTCATTTGAGAAAATAGAATCTATTTGGAGTTCATTTTGATAGGATTGTACCCTTAGACCTTAGATTGGTGGGCAGGCAAGCCTACTCTTGGGATGGGGAGCCACCATACAGAACTAGCATTAGTGTCATTATTATTATTCTGGTACCAACCCAAGGATTGAACCCAGGGTCAATTGTTCAACTACTGAGCCACCTCCCCAGCAACCCCCCCACACACACACACTTTTTTGAGACAGGTACCATTACATTGCTGAGGCTGGTCTCAAACTTGCAATCCTCCTGCCTCTGCCTCCTAAGTCACTGGAATTACAGGGATACACCACCACGCCAGAACTGACTTTAAACAGGAAAAATGGCAGCAGGCCTTTGACTGGGGCCTTATTTAATTGAAGCCTAGCAGTAAATACAGTGAGATCTCTGAGGCTCTTTGTCTGCAAATCTTAGCCTTCAAGTGTCAGGGAGCTGGAGAAATGAACTTCCTCTGATCACTCAATGTCACTCTGGGTCTGACTGCCAGGTGGGGATGGGGGCTACTTGGGCTGCTAGAAATAATAGTTGAGATTCACAAAAGACTGAAGGAACAGTCAAAAGAGCACCAGGCAAGTAGTCCTGGCCCTTTCTCAGCAGCCATTCCTTCCCTTGAAAATGGGCCACTGGAGTGGCTTTCAGTGATTCTTATATTTGAATAGCACCTATGTTTTGTCAAAGATCTCTCAAAACCTGAAAACCCCTCAGTTTCATCTTATAATTATCCAAAAAGAGAGGCCAGGTGCTATTTTTAAGATAGCACACCAAGCCTTACTTCTCTCAGATCCAGAGCTGCCCTGCTTCTGTGGCTCCAGCACCATGGGGCACCAGGGCTGCGACAGTAAACGTTGGCCAACAAGTGGTCTCTGCTGAGCCTGCGGATGTTTTCTGTTTCTTTTCTGCTTGGGGCCCAAGGCTGCCCCTTCCTCTCTTCCAGTCTTAATTTTCTTTCCTTTCCCCAGGGGCATTCATGGTCAGAGTTCTAGATCAGGGACATACTGGTGGGAAATGGGGAGAGCAGGGGATCAGCCTTCCCTTGGCATGGAATTGGCCACTATTGTATTGAGGGGCAGCTCCACTGGTCTCCTGTTCCTGTGCTGCAGCAACAGATCCATGGTTAAACTAGTCATGTGCTACATAGGGACGTCTCCTACACCATGGTAGTCCTGTGGGATTATAATGGAGATGAAAAATTCCTTTGGCCTAGTACTTTTCTGTTTCTTTTGTACATTTAGATATGCTTGGATACACAAATACTGTTGTTAGAAGTCCCTGCAGTGTTCATTATAATAACAGGTGGTGGCACAGGTTTGTCACCTAAGAGTGGAAGGCTCCACCATATACCCTAGGTGTGTAGCAGGCAACACCATCTAGGTTAGTGTACGTGTTCTCCGTGATCCTCATGTGTTAACAAAATCACTTGCGATTCTCAGAACATGACTGTTGTTAAGTAAGGACTCTGATTTGATTTGATTTGCTGTTTAAAATCCCATCAAAGCAGAAACTTTTAGCATTAAATACATTGATTGATGACAGTGAAAATGTTTATAAGTCTGAGGGGAGAAAGCTAAGAAAGTATACTTTTACACAGTATTATCTGCATCTGAAGAGTTTTGGCATTTTATTCCCTGTGCAACTGGAATGTGGTTGTATGTTATGCTGGTGGTGTGAGAGGAAAAGCAAAAAAAAAAGGCTTTAGTTCCAGGGGCTGGTTACATTTTTCTGCCATCAGCCACCAGTTGCATGGATATTAGAAAAGCATAACCCAAACTCTACTGTGCTGTGCATTATCTAATAATGGTACTTGTCTTTTTTAAGATCATTTTTTATTCCTATATACAACCAGTCATTTCATGACCAACTTTGTGACTGTGATTTTTCTAATTGTATAGTTTGGGGCCTAAGAGTTTTTGGAAATTTAATATAATTTTATTTAAATCACTGATAAAGACCTGTGCAGTGCCTTATGTTGGGACCTTTCACAAAGACTGGAACCTACAGGTTGCATGAATCTTGGTCACAGCCACGACTCAACACCTGTGGCCTGTGTGTTTGCTTCCTCTTTCTAAAATTCCAGCTCTTGGTTTGTTTAAGACTTTTGTTATGAGTGTCTGCAAACCTTTTGGTAAAGAAATGAGCAGCTTGTAAGTAAATATGCATTGGGAGGATTTGTGCTTATCCTCTTATATCAAGTATGAAAGGAATAGAGCTCTTGCAATTATGAAAGGAGTAGAACTTTTGCAATTCTTCTTGAGTTTGGGGCAGGGAAAGCAGGCAGGGATCAATGTGTGTGTGTCAGCTCTCCTTGCAACTCTCTGGGATTTAGGAGTATTTCTCAATGTAGGTTTAGGAAACTAATAGGCAGAGGAGAAGAGATGTTGATACTTCTAATTATTTAGCTAAATGCATAATAGAATAAAATTGGACAGTAGTTTTCATAGAGGGTAGACATGTCATAAAGTGGGACTGTCTAGTGTGTTTCTTTAGTGTGCAGGCCTGAGGCCAGATCAGACCATATTTATGCCAGGTCTTCTGCTAGCAGCCATGTAGTCTGAAGCAAGGCACATCACCTCTCTCATCCTCCATTTCCTTAACCCTAAAATAAATTAGAAGAAAACCCCTCACAAAATTATCTAAAAATAAAATGATGTAATATGTGTTAAATAATCAGCCCAGGAGTAAAGTCTTAATAAATGATAGTTGTTACAATTATTCTTTTCTTAAAAATTTGTTCTTGCCAAGCACAGTGGCACATACCTGTAATCCCAGTGGCTGTACATCGAAGTCCCCACAAACCCTCCTGGGCAACCTCTAAAGCAACCTTTGTGCAGACTGTGTCTGTTTCTGTAAGGAGGATAAAGGCTTCTCTGTGCTTTCCCCTCAAGCATCAGATGCGCACCCCTCAGATGCAGGGTGCGCGTGAGTGTGTGACCTGTATAGTCCCACAGGCTCCCTTCTTGGAAGGGCCCCATGCTTGGTTTAAAGTTTGTTGTCACCTGCTTGTATTAGCAATAAATGTTTAACAAGGGGCCTTGTGTTTTCATTTTGCACTGGTCTCAAATGATTCATATGGACCCAGTCAGACATATGTTGACCTTAGGATTGGTAAGAACAGAAATGAGGCTATCCTACTAAGTGTAGTGTTTATAGAGGGCAGAATAGATCCTGGTGCTTTGAGAAGTGGGTTTTTGTGCACAGTGAGAGCATTTGCATGCAGTACCTGGAACACACTCATCCACAAAATAATAACCAGTTTTGAAATGGCTTTCTAGTATAAATGCTGCAGTGATGTCATATGAAACATGAAAATAGAAGAGGGTGTCTTTTCATTCTCTGATCCTGGAGGGACATTCCCTCACCTAGTTTTTGACTCTGAGGTGGTTACATTTTGAATTCATACATCATGACAACCCTGAGTAGCTTTATTATAAAGCTTGGAATCCAGTATTCATCACTGTGTTCCACACTTCTGTGTTGGAATATTAACAATCCCAGAGTCCCATAAATTATGTATTTGTTGCTGAATGTTGCTGCCAGCTATGTGTGGCAAAGCAGTTCCTTCTGCAGAGTATTTTGGTTTGACAAGATCGCTGATGTGTGTGAGGGTGCCTTAGCAAATAAAATGCAGTTCAAATCACAGTTACGAGCCTGTTAACTAGGTAGATTTTCCTTCTTGCCCTTTCAATGTCAGAAGGGTGGCACTCCATACTTTTAAAAGTGTGAAATAATAGCCAGGAAAGAGTGAGAAAATGACTGACTTTTAGAAAAAATGAATGCATATCAAAGATTTTATAGTAGCAGTTAATTAATAAGAGAACCCATAAGATGTCACAGCTAGCCCAAAGGTAAATATCCAAAGAGAGACACATACACAGGCAGTAGTGCATGCTAGGATGCATTTGTAAGTAGATGCCCAGCTGGCTTCGTCCATGGGTGGGCTGGGCCCAGGGATAATAGTGTCTTCACTGGATAAGATTTATTTGCAGTAATGTCAGTTTTCTATAACACAGAATTATAAAATAACCCAGTTAAAAGTACTGAAACCCTTATAGAATCAGATAACCCAGAAAGGTGTGCTAAACACCTAATATTCCATTGGAAAGTTACCTAATGATGTCTTTTGACCCATTTCAAGTCTTTCACTGTCTCTTAACAGTCATTTCTTCCTCCTGCCCTGTGATCATAATAATTGCAAAGGTTAGTTTTGATCACACACACACAAAGAGGCTGGCTTCATAGATTTGGTCTGATTATTTACATTGGTGCAGTGTTAATCAACCATATAGGCTTTATTGGGCTTGCTTTGCATATCCACATGGTATTCCACAGCTGTTAATGCCTGCAAAATTAACTTTCTCCTGGACTTTGTTACAAGGGATCAAGAACTGAACTTTTCAGATCCTCTGTTATTTGCTCGCCCAAGGCTAGGAAATCAAGCCTTGAAAAATCTTCCACTGTATTTCACCTATGGTTCTTAATGTTTTGGTAGAATTCCTGAAAGTTTCCCATATTTGCTGAGCTCCCGGTCTGGCACCTTCCTTACTGCCTAGACAGCCAGGACCAGCCAACCACGTTACCATGCCTGTTTTCCTAGGAGGGCTTTGTAGGCCTTAGCTCCATGAGTTCCTGAAATGGAGGGTCATCTCTGATTCAGTGACCGTCATTCTAAAATATGACACTCCAGCAAAGGGTTTTGTCGTATAATTAGTTTGCCCATTTTTATCTTGTGGCTAGATTCTCAGTAGACCTATGCAGGTAACTATAGTGCCATGAGAATTAAGGAGACTCAGTAACAATTTTGAATTCTGGCTAATTGATGAGAATTAGATAACGTTTTTTAAATATTTTGATTTCAACTATAAAAAAGAGTTTACTAAATTGAGGTTAGAGATGACTTAAAAACTAAGAGAGGGGTTGGGATTGGGGTTGTGGCTCAGTGGTAAAGTGTTTGCCCAGCACGTGTGAGGCACTGGGTCTGATCCTTATTACCACATAAAAATAAATTAAATAAAGGTATTGTGTCCAACTACAACTAAAAATATTTTTTAAGAAAGTAACAGCTGGACATGGTGGTACATGCCTGTAATCCCAGCAGCTCACAAGGCTGAGGCAGGAGGATCAAGAGTTCAAAGCCAGCCCCAGCAAAAGTGAGGCACTAAGCAACTTAGTGAGAACCCTGTCTGTAAATAAAATACAAAATAGGACTGGAGATGTGGCTTGGTGGTTGAATGCCCCTGAGTTCAATCCCTGGTACCCGACCTCGCCCCCCAAAAAGAAAATAAGAGGAAAAAAGACATCCTCATATATCCAGTTAATAGAACATTAAAACAATATCAATAGTATTCCAGACAAATATTCACAATAAAATTTCCCTCATCTGTTCCTTCAGTCCTGTGAGTGAACTGTAATTAATTCTTATTCTGCTGGTTCTTGGCTTAGCATTGATGAAGTCATCTGCATCCAAACAAAAGTCCAGAAACCCTGACTCAGTTCATTGGCATAGCTTAAAAATTGTCTAAGCAATGTCAGCTCAGTGGTATGTGCCCAAGAGTATTATTTGAAATGTTGATATGTTAAAATACCTGGTACATTCTGTCCTTTTCCATGAAAAGAGGTTGTCTTTGCCACAAACTCTGGTCCATGCTTACGTCAGAATCTCATGCAAGTATCACAGTAATACAAAAGTTATCTGTAGATTAGTGACTTGATGGTTAATATGTCACTGTGACCATTTATTTCAGAATGGGAAAGAATAAAATTTTGTACTAGAATATCATATGTAACTATTTCCCAAGAATTTTGAGCAGTATGTACCTGTAGGATAAAAACCATATTAGAGACAATGAGGGCATTAGCAAATCTCCAGGATCTTCCCACAAACATAAAATTTCTGAAATATTTACATTAATAATATTTTACTAATACTGACTTAACCTAGGAAGGACTGAAAACTCCTTCCATGTATTCTGTTTCTGTGGTGCTAGAGATAGAGTCCAGGGCCTGGTGTGTGCCAGAAAGGTGGATACCACTGGGCTACACTCCCACCTCCAACTCTTAAAATAGTGACACATCAAATACAATTACATATAGCATCTCTCTTTTTTTTTTTTAATAAGGTGAAAGAACAAATCTTCATGGTTGTCCAGGATCTCTCTGTCTCATAAAGAATTTTAGGCATACAGCATACCCTAAATACTTTATTTCTTCAAAATAGAGGTTTCAGACTAAAAAAACAAAGCCAAAGATTAGTCAGAGGACTCTTAAATACTTGGTTAGAACAATAGCACAATTGAAGATCAATAAAATATTTTAAAATTGACATTGAAAGTAGCACATTTTTTTTAATTGAGCCCTTTTCACATGTAAGCGTCCTTTGTCTTCCCTTTCCCTTCTAAAAATTATCAAGGATGTTAATCTGTCAACATAAAGCACTAGAAATAATTCTGATGAGACACAGAATCTCTTCGAGCTAGGCAGATTCCACAAAAGGTAAAGAATTTGCCTTTTCATTATAGTCAAAGGCATTAATCAGTTAACCAAGTCATCAAAACCAAGAGAAATGCTTTTTCTAGCCTTTTTTTCAGATTCAGATATTATAAACCAAAGCAAATAAAATTCTCTTTCCAAGTTGTTTTCTCCATGTTTCCCTTTCATATTCTGGAACAGATTGACACTTTAGGATTGCCTTTGAGCATCCTATTCTCTCAAAAGTATACAGCAGAGTTTTTCATAGGCTACATGATGAGTGATATCATTATAAATGCACAAAAATGTGAACATCCATCTCTCTCCATTAAGCCAGACATTAGAAATATTTGCAAAAACATTAAAATGACATTTTTCTCAGCAAAAAATTTTTTCTCAAAGTGTTTTTCACAAAATACATGTAAAGTTAAAAGGAATGGATTCATTAATGCAATTTTCAAATGAATCAGTATCTTTAAATTGCTCAGTTTTTATTTAAAATACAGTAAATTTTGGTAGTTATCATTTATTGAAGCTCTTTGATGTCCTGAAATAAGTTCCAAGAGTCTAAAGGGGATCCTCATACCAAAAAATTTGAGAACCACTGATTTAAGACAAAATTATTCATACAAGGTATGATGATTCAGGGGGATGCTAAACTCAAAGCTAGCCTGGGTAATATAGTGAGACCTTGTCTCAAAAAAAAAGGATACATTCACACTTCTATTTCTTTTTCACTATTGCATCCACCATAATCTTGATCACTTATTCCAATTATAAAAATTACCAAAACAACTCACTTCTATTTCATACAAAAAAATTGGGAGGAGAGTGGGAATAGGTGGTTGACAATTGTGCAGCCTAGCAAAGCTCATGGACACACAACCATGTGATATAGCATTATCTTTATATCAGCAGTCCGGATGTTAAAGAACTGTTCTCCTTTCCAAGGAACACACATTTCTTAATTGATTTGAGCTCAGAATAGACAAAACAAGCCAGACATGGTGGCACGTGCCTATAATCCCGGTGACTTGGGAGGCTGAGGAAGGAGGAGCATAAGTTCAAAGTCAGCCTCAGCAAGTTAGCAAGGCCCTAAGCAACTAGTGAGACCCTGTCTCAGAATAAAACATAAAAAGGGCTGGGGATGTGGCTCACTGGTTAAATACTCCTGAGTTCAACCCCTGGCACCAAAAAAAAAAAAAAAAAAAAAAAGGAAAGGAAAGCAATAGACAAACAGACAAACAAAATGTCCAAGACCAGATAAACCTGTTCTCTCTTTCATCCAACAGAGGATAGATCTCTTTAATCCATTGCTAGCAATCACCAGATTATCAAGCCATAAAACTGAAATCTCCTCCATTTTTACCGCTGAGGGGGAATAACTTGTCAGCCATGCACAAATGAGAAGGAAAAATAAAACAAAACGAATAAAACCTAGAGACAGAGTCAATGAAATTCAAGTCTATTACTGCTTTGGATTTATTCTGGGAGCCAAAAAGAGTGGCTGTGCAGCTACCCAACTCGGTCAGCTAAAGCCTGTGGATATCTCTAGGCTGATCTCCAAAGTTCGTAAAGGGTAAATTTTTCAAAAGTAAAATCATAAAATGAACATGTGGATGTTAATAAAGAGGAGAGGAACCAGTAAGCTGTTACATCCATTCGTCTTTGATCAGCTTTTTCCTTTAAGTGTTGGTAACTGACAGTAACTACCTCCTTCTGGAACCTGAGCAGGTGAAAGCAGCATTTAGACTTATTTTATATATTGGATATGCTTCTCACTGACAGCGTGTTGAAAATTCCACCAGGTTTCTAAGGTCTACACGTGGGGCTTGGGAGTGTGGACACACATTGGCTCATTTTACTGGGGTTTCAGTCATTAGATCCATCATTTGCTCTCCTAAACTGTGACCAACTCTTGGTTTTTTTCACAGTGACAAAGTCCAGGCTCTCTCCTATGCACAGCACACACGACAGCTCATCTCATGTGGTGGTGACGGTGGCATAGTCGTCTGGAACATGGATGTGGAGAGGCAGGAGGTAGGTGTCCCAGTAGGCTGGGTTTAGCCCTGAGGTTAAGCTCTACTTCCCTCCTTATTTCTTGATACTTTATAATTAAACCATGTAATAAGACATATTAGAGAATTTTAAATTATGGTGTTAAAGGAGCTCTTTTTTTTCCCCTGCTCCTTACGAACTGGCATGTTACATTAATATGATTAGAGATTTCATGAGAGTTTTCACTGAGACTAAGCTGTTTAGACTTTAAATCTGTTACACCATTCACAGCAAAAATACAGGTGAGAAAAAGAACCGCCTAATTTTTGGTGATTAGTCCCAACATAAAGTGTCCCAAGGACACCGAGAGCTCATGTGCTTTCAGTCATTGAAGGAAACAGTGGTTAAGAAGTAAGGACCTTTAATTTGGTATTAAGAGAAATGCTAGAAATAATTTATTTGGTGCTTGTTTTTGAGTCATGTTCTAAACAATTCCCCAGTTACATATACTTTGTCTTTTTTAAGCACATATTTAAATTTTATCAGTACTCTTTTCTTAAATGAGTTTTGCTTTTAATCTTTGAGCATCTTAACTAGTATGTTTACTGAATCCCCTTTGACAAATACTTTGAAGTTAACCATCTTCCTAGTACCCTAGAATGACTCTACGTAGACTTTCCCTTCGATAGTGCAGTCTTTGAACTTATTTCTGGCAGGATGTAAGAATTAGGTAGAAAAGAAACACTTTAAAAAGACAAAAGCAGTTTTCCAAATTCTTTCCATGCCCTTACCCCAGTCTTGTTTCAAGAGGGAATTTTCTGTTACCCACAATGTAATGCCCTTCAAATGCTAGTAATTAAATGCTTAAGAAGATTAAAGCTTTATTTGCTCAAACCATAAATCCACAGGAGTTCTATTAGTAACTAATTAAAATGATCATTACTGTTAGGAAGTGGGGAATTGTAGAATATTGCTTTTGAAAAGCACTTGGCACTATCCATAAAAAGCCAGGGAATTGTTACCATGAGTGCTGGTCGTGCTAACCAGGCTCCTCTGTGTGCGTCCCAACTTGGGTTGTGCATGATAGTTTGCCTTAGGTGAAAGATGTCATGCCTCATCTGGCCTGGCTTCTTTCCAGGCCTAACTGACCAAACCAGGGGAAGGGAGAATGGTAGGTTCTTTTCTCTCAGTGCAGGTAGCCTCTATCCTTTATAAATAGAGACCCAAAGGTCGTTTCCAGAGGTGAAACCAGGTAGTTGACAGGCAATTCTTTGAACCATCTGGCTTAAGTTATGCCTCTTGACATGCAGATATATGAGCACTGGATACTTGTTGATGGATTTAAAATCTTGTTGAGTAAGTTGAAGTTCTAAATAAGCAGTGGAAATGGTTCCATCCATCTTTTTCAAGTGTCATATTTCATAAACCTAAATCTCCAGAGATAGTGTTTGTAATTCATTATCTGGGGAGCTGCCTGCTGGCTATGGAAAAGACTGTGAGGGGCTCACCTTGGGAGGCCTAACATTATGATGAAGCAGTCCCTAACCCGAGGTGCCGACAGATTTTCAGAAAACTTCAGAATGCTATTAAATTGTATAAATAATGAAATTATAGTCAATGTAGGAAGAACATCAGTGCTGGGTATTCAGAAGGAACATTAATGTCATTGGCCAAGGTTATCAGGGAAGGATTTACAGAAGGACATGATGCTAAAATATTAGTAGGACTGGCCGTGTTCTAACCAGGAGTTTCATGGGCTTTTCAGGCTAAAAAAATAGTCCAGAGTAAGGAAAAGGTGATGTGAGAAGAGGTGTGTGGTGCGTTAGTGCTCATGAGCAGGTGGGCAGCAGTCAGAGATGAGAGAATGGCTAGGGGCAGATGATGGAGGACCTTGAGTGGCCGGATGCAGATCAGGTCAGCGTTGGTCAGCATTTCATATGTTAAACCTGTGTTTTTCTATACAGTTAACAAATCCATTTTTGTAAACGTTCATCATTTTATTTTTTACACATAACATTTGGATTCATTTTGACATAAAAGCATGGAATATAATTTGCTCTAATTCAGGCTCCAGTACCCACCCCACTTTGCCTTTCTTCTCCCTCTCCCTATTCCCTTCCCTCTACTGATCTTTCTGCTATTTACTTATAATTTGTTTTTGTTTTTTTTCACTTAGTGTTTCTTGGATATACTTGATGGTGAGATTCACTGTGGTATATTCATATATGTATGTTGGAAAGTTAGGCCAGATTCCTCACACTGTTCTTCCTTTATCCTGTTCCTCCTTCCTCATCCTCAGTCCCCTTCTTCTACTCCATAGATCTTCCCCCTACACCTTACCTTTCCTCTCCTCCCGTCTCCCCTCCCCTCCCCTCTCCTGTTTTCTCTCTCTCCCCTTCCCTCCCACCCTCCCTCTCCCTCTCCCTTTCCCTCCCACCCTCCCTCTCCCTTCTTCCCCCCACCCCTTATTTTGAACTAGCTTCTGCATAACAGAGAAAATATTTGACCTTTGACTTTCTGGATCTGGCTTATTTCACTTAGCATGATGTTCTCTAGTTTCATCCATTTATCAGCAAATGCCATAATTTCATTCTTTCTAGCTGAGTAGTGCCCCATTGTGTGTGTGTGTGTGTGTGTGTGTGTGTGTGTGTGTGTGAGTGTGTGTGTGTGTGTGTGACATTTTCTTTATCCACTCATCTGTTGATGGGTACCTGAGCTGATTCCATAACTTGACTGTTGTGAATTGCACTGCTATAAATATTGAGATGACTGCATTACCATAGTATGCTGATTTTATGGATATATACCAAGGAATGGAATAGTTGGGTCATATGGTGGTTCAATTCCTAGTTTTCTGAGAAATCTCTATACTGCTTTCCAGAGTGTTTGTACTAATTTGCAGTCCCAAACAAGTTATGAGTGAACGTGCCTTTCCCCCCACATCCTCCCAACACTTCGTATTATCTGTATTATTTTGTTTTAATATTTATTTTTTTGTGCTGGTTGGACACAGTACTTTTATTTTATTTGTTTATTTTTATATGGTGCTGAGGATCAAACCCAGGATCTCACACGTGTGAGGTGAGCGCTCTACTGCTGAGCCACAACTGCAGCCCTTTATTTGTATTCTTGATAATTGCCATTCTGACTGTAGTGGGATGAAATCTCACTGTAGTTTTGATTTACATTTCCCTAATTGCTACATTTATCATTTGAAAAGTATGTTTTATATATACTACATGTTATACATAGGAAAGTTAAGATGCTTATTAACAAGTAGAAGCCAAGTCAAGTACTTATAATTCCACTACCTATAAATGGCAAAACACTATATTTCCTTACATTGTTCTCTGTATGTACATGTGTACAAAATTTTTTTAACAAAAATTAGAATGCTAATATACATGTTGATTTATTTTTCCCCTTTCCAGATCATTACTCCACTTCCTTCCTCTTAGGCACCCACATTTGATATGTCCCAAATAAGTATCCATTTTTGTGTATGTGTTCAAGTTTACATAAACGATAACTACACTAGAAGTCTGCTGTTTCCAACTATTCCACCCAAACTTTTTTGGAGCTCTGTGTACCTTGAGGTGCCTCTGTGTAGGTTCTCATATATCAGTCAAATTTTACCTCTCTGTTCCCCAAAGGGCACATAGATAGATACAAACTCTCTGGTACTACACACAGCACCAGATGACTTCTGATACATGTTCTTCACCGACCTGTGTGGGATCAATCCAGGTGTATTCTTGATTTTTGCTAAATAACAACCAAACAACTGTACCCACATATGTTTCTAGTGGAGAGAAGAACAGTGTGAGGAATCTCTCCCTGATACTCTACATCCTCACCAATAGTTATTGTTACCACATTTCTGGTTTTGCCCTATTGGAGACAGGGATAAATGAATGTCTTGTTTTTATTTGCATCTCTGCCTAATAGTAAATTTGATTTCCTCTTTGTATATTTTAGCTATTCAGACCACCCTGGCTATGAATTGCATGGTTGTATCTCTTGCATCTTCTGCCAGCTTTTCAGCTGTTCCTTGTCATTTCTTATTGATTTGCAGGGGTTCTTTGTATATCATAGATATTAGAAGGAATTCTTTGTTAGTTACAAACTTCATAAATATCTTCTTTTATTCTGTTAACTTTGGTATATATATAGTACTTAATACCTGGGGGGTTTCAGTTCATTATATATTGGACATTTTCCCTGTCTTTAAATATTTGTTTCTACTACATAATTCTTAGTGGTAAGAAAGTGATATTTGAGAATGTTCCATAAACAGATATTAGTGCTGCCCCCTCAATTCTCTAAGAAGCATGTTAGTGTGTTTTTTACTATGTGAAATGAGTTGCTAATTCAGTTTTTTCAGGGCCCTAGAAGTTCCTGTTTAACCCAAGTCTGATTATATACTATAAGCATTGCTCGTTTTGTGTCACAAATAAGTCTTTGCTTCTTCTTTTTTTAAAATTTTCCTGATTCTTCTGCATCATATGTTCTGAAAAAAAAAATCACATAATCAGTCTTTTAGGGGTAAGTTGCCTTTAGCTAAAACTTTGTGTTATTGTATTAAATCTGTTTTTAAATGGACTTGGTCATGAAAATTACAAATCAAATCAAGGTTTACTCTTTTTCTTTGGTTTAATAAAATAAAGAACAAAAGTAAAGTACTTTAAAATGTCCTCTTTATTTTGGGGCAAACTAGGTTGTTGGATTTTTTTGTTTGTTTGTTTTGTTTTGTACTGGGGTATGAATCCTGGGGTGCTTAACCTCTAAGCTACATCCACAACCTTTTTTGTATTTTATTTAGAGACAGGGTCTCACTAAGTTGCTTAAGGCCTTGCTAAGTTGCTGAGGCTGGCTTTGAACTATTGATCCTCCTGCCTCAGCCTCCTGAGCCACTGGGAGGGAAAACTATAGTTTTAGGTTTATTTCTGCCTGAAAAGTAGAAGAAGCTAAATCCTAACATCTGATCCGTAGCAGATATTCCTCAGAAAAGGGTCACATTGACCCTGAATGGACTTCAGAGCTTGACCATGCTCCTGTCTACTGTGAATGTCTAGAGGAGTGGGCTGCTGTTTATGACATTTCTCAAACTTGTTTACTCTAAGGCCTCTTTTATAAAAAGTGAGTGTCCGGAGAGTAGGATGTTCCTGGAATTCACTGTTGGGAAATCTTGGGTTGGATATATTTTCAAGGTTCTTTGGGTTCTGTGCTATATGGAAAGAGATGATTTCCTCTGCCAAGTAATAAAATCTGGAGAGTTGGACATGAACTCTGGAAGCAAATGTAGTTACCATTTGCATAATCTATAAAGATTGCTAAAGAATAGCTTTATTTCTTTTTTATTTTTTTAAGAGAGTGTGAGAGAGACAGAAAGAGAATTTTTTAAATATTTATTTATTAGATTTCAGCGGACACAACATCTTTATTTGTATGTGGTGCTGAGGATCGAACCCGGGCCGTACGTATGCCAGGCGAGCGTGCTACCACTTGAGCCACATCCCCAGCCCAAGAGAATAGCTTTAAGTGAAACTCACTTTTAGAACCTGTCTGGCATAATTTAGAAAAGTTATGACAGGAATGAGAAATAGTGAACAAAGCTAGGATATCGTGTGACCTGTGAGCCAAGGAGCAGAGCCTGAAACCCCACTGTGCCCTGCCACAAGTAGACAGTGGACAAGTAACTTCCCTGAGTATGAGTCAGGTTCTGTGTCATCTGACGTGGGGGACCATGTGTATGTGTGAAGTTCAGTTAGACATCATTGTATGTGATTGGAGTAAATGTAACTGCATCCATTCAGAGAACAGGAAATTTAGTCCTAAATCTTCAGCATGGCTGCCAAGTGCCTGTGTGATATGGCCTGGACTGAGCCCTGGCTCTCATCCCTTGTTCCCCCATCTGCCCTCCAGCATCCTGACATGTCCCGGTCCCTTTTCCCAGCCTCCTCCCACCCAGCCTTGGGTCTCAGCTTTCTAGCGTTTGTCAGAGGACCTCAGCCTGGGTCTGAACCCCCTGTCACACCTCCACCATGGTGATCTGCTTCTCCTCAGGCCCTTTCTCTTAGAGTTATTGAATATTTATTAGTAATGATATTTCATGACCACTCTTCTCGGGAAATCATAAGCTCCAAGACGGTAGAGATTGTTTTATTTGCCACAACCTCCCATCCTGTCCCCAGGGCCTGACACGTAAGAGGTGTTTCAGTAAGTACTTTTTGAATGGTTGAGAAATCACCCTCTGTTTTTGATAAACACATCCTGATTCCAAAAGTTTCATCAGTGTCACTGGTTGCATTGTCCACACCATTTCTCACTGTGACCTGTTGTGTCCTTTATTTGACAAGACACCTGAGTGGCTGGACAGTGATTCTTGCCAAAAGTGTGATCAGCCTTTCTTCTGGAACTTCAAACAAATGTGGGACAGTAAGAAAATTGGCCTAAGACAGGTAAGGTGATTTGGATTCTTCATCAAAATACAGTTGTATGGAAATAACTTAACCTTGTAAGAAGAAGTAGCACCCTGGGTGGGAGTGTGGTAGAGGTAAATTATTATTCTGGAATTGCCTTGTGACTTCACATTAATGTACCTGCCTTCTCTACTGTAGTTCATTCCAACTGGATTCTGTTTTGTGTAGTGATTTCCTCTAGAAAGTAGTCGAGGGGTACAGTTTTAGAATTCTAATGGCATCTATTGAAATACATCTTAAAATCAGAGGTATCATGCTTAGCTCACATTGGTTCCAAACCATTAATTTAGACAAGTGGTATTTATTTCTTCTTAATTATTTTGCTTTCCCTCCTCCTGATGTGGTTTTAGTTATTTAGATCCGCTCATAATTACGTAGTTCAATTTGGTCTTCCCCAGAGAAATCAAATGTTAGGTCACCTAGGTTGACTGTGGCCAGAGTTACAGACAATAGGTTGAATCAGTTCTCATCCACATCCTCCCTTCATCCAGGCATGATCTCAGGAGATGGCACCCAACCCCAGAGGCCCTGGCCTCTGTGGCTCACAGCAGTGGTACTAGCACAGGGTAGAGTACGGGGAAAGGAGGAGAGGGGAGGTGGCACTGTCTGGGGTGTTTCCCAGCGGTGCTCTTTCAGAACACAGCCTGAAAAGAGAAGACACCTAGTGTGCTCCTGTTAGGGTTCTGGGGCACTCTTGCTTGGCATCTTCACCTGAGTGTGGTCCCTCACATGTGAGTATGCCAGGAGAGTGGCACCGAGTCACAGCCGCCTGTTTTCTGTCCCTCCTGCAGCATCATTGCCGAAAATGCGGGAAAGCTGTCTGCGGCAAGTGCAGCTCCAAGCGCTCCTCCATCCCTCTGATGGGCTTCGAGTTTGAAGTGAGAGTCTGTGACAGCTGCCATGAAGCCATCACCGATGAAGAGTAAGTTCCAGGGGTCTGCAGGACTCTCTAGGTGGAGGAAAGAATCCTGTCTGAGAGCAGCACTCAGCACTCCAGCCATGACTCCTGAGGCCCTTGTTCCTGCCAGTTTAGAGTGTAGACCATGGCAAAGAGATTTTTATCTTTTACTGGCACATTATAATTGTAATAGTGTGATTCATCGTGTCATATTCATACATGAACACGACCCAACTTGATCAATCTCATTCCCCAGGACCCTCCTTTTCCCTCCCTCCTCCCTCAAGAGACTTGTGTTATCTTGAGAGATAAATGAAGAGAGAACAGGCTTGAAGAATTCATCTGTGTACACTTCTTAATCTCAGGGAAATGTGCATTTAAAGTAGATGCTCTCCACACAAATCCTTCTGCCTGCTCATTTACTTGAGAATTGCCGAGGGGTTCGGTGGCCCAGGATTTGCTTTATAGCCTGAGCTGTCGTCTTTATAGGATTTTGAATCAGCTTGGGGCTCTAGAAGGTTTCAATTTCTAGGAAGAGCTAAACTGCTTTACCTAAAAGGCAAATACTCCCAGTTGCTTACTACTCAGCTGGCTGCCTCTCACTCCTGCCCAGTATCCTAGGGTCTCAGGTGTGCTTTGGAAGGTGAGGCAAATCTGCATTGTCTCTCTCATGTTAGCTAATTGAAAATTGTCCCCAGATGCAAACAGAATGATCTGGAACAGGTTTCCCTGTTGGTAATTTACTGGAGGACTAATCTCCTAGGAGACTTTTTTTCCCAGTCCTCCCAGCACCTTTTATTTAGTGCAATAAAATTACTTGAAGTATTCTTTGTATACTTATATCAAACAAAAATTAAGATGCCCTTTTGTAAGTAAGCATTTATACTCGTTGGTTATTTTTCCACTCGTCATGGTTGTATGTGTGTGGCAGGGGGCTGCTGGGGATTGAACCCAGGACCTTGTGCATGGGAGACAAACACTACCAACTGAGCTACATTCTCAGCCCCAGTAAGAGTTCTTATTGAATAGAGTGCTGCAAGAGACTTCAGGTGGTGCATTGTAATTCTTTTTATAGACATAGACAAAACAAAGAAGAAGAAAACTGTCTTCAGGAGCCCACTGTAGCAGAGTGGCACCCCTTAAAACATGACTGGAGAGCGACCCTCTATTTTCCCCTCCCTGACCCTTCCTAGGGAATCACTGTGGCTTCTTCCTCACTTGCCCTACCCCTAGAGCACTCTAGGGATACTTGATAAGCCTTCCTTCAAAACAACAAAAAAAGCATAGACTAAAAATACAAAACAGCTGGGCATGGTGGCACTCACTGGAGACTGAGGCAGGAGGATTGCAAGTTTGAGACTGGCCTCAGCAACTTAGGGAGACCCTGTCTCAAAATAAAAAATAAGTTAGAAAAAAAGGGGAGACTAGAGGTGTAGCTCATAAGCACCCCTGGGTTCAATCCCCAATACCAAAAAAAAAAAAGAGAAAAGAAAAAAAAAACACAAAATAAATAATGATGTTTGTTTCTACTTTGTTTCACCTGTTAAAGGTTTAGAAAGAGAAAAATTTAAGTCAGCAGTTACACCAGTGAACAAAGAAAGAGAAATGATGGACTTCAAATGGAATGACAGTAGTATCTTAGGTATTTTAACAATTAGGCCGTTTTTTTTAAATGGACCACTTAACCTGCAAGCCCTTCCTTCTGAGTGCAAACTTAGCAAAAAGCACTGTGGTTGTTAAAAGATTTCTCAAAAGGTGCAAATAGAGATTTTCAGATCATCAGAGCAACATGTGTGGAGGTTTCATCTCTCATTTTGGAGAATAGGGATCATTTTGCCTTATTATCTTGTTAAAATCTTATAAGAGATCACCAGAGAATAAAGGCAGATCTGGGAAGTGATTCTAATAGTGAAGCAGTTTTAGCCATTAGTCTAAAAATTAGAGCACAATGTCACCTTGATCTCTGTAATTCCTAGATCCCACCTTTTATCCTCTCCTTGGTCTTTCTAGACGTGCACCCACAGCTACCTTCCATGACAGTAAACATAATATTGTGCATGTGCATTTTGATGCAACCAGGGGATGGTTACTGACTTCTGGAACCGACAAAGTCATTAAGGTAAGACACCATCTTAAGCTTTCCATTTGAGGCCTTATGCGAATACACAGGAGCCCAGAACACGTGAGGCTGGGCTCACAAGGTTATCCTTGGCACTGAGCATTTTTGAGAGCCTAGTACATTTATGGATGTGCATGGAACAGATAAACTACTTGGGACATACTCTTTAAAAGACAAATAGTAGGTTACACATACAGCAGTCAGAAGATTCACACATACAAGTTCCATCAGCCGGGCACGGTGGCACATACCTATAATCTCAGCTGCTCAGGAGGCTGAGGCAGGAGGATCATGAGTTCAAAGCCAGCCTAAGCAACTCAGTGAGACCCTGTCTCTAAATAAAATACACAAAAAGGGCTGGGGATGTGGCTCAATGGTTGAGTGCCCCCAAGTTCAATCCCCAGTACCAAAAATAAAGTTCCATCCGGGAGGCAGAGCTGCTGGAGCAGGCTTCCTGGAGCAGGTGGGAGTGCACAGAGCACCAAAAGGCAAGACAGGAATAAGCCAGCAGGTAATCACATCTTTTCCCAGTGAAATAAATTAATCCAGGCACATTCATCCAGGGCCTCTCTGAGGACTGCAGTAGACCACATGGATTCAGTGTCACAGCAGAGGCACAAACAGAAGGGGGCCTTTGTGTCATTTCTGTCCTATTCTTAAGGGCAGCAGTGAGATGATGTAGTTAAACTATCCTGATTGAAGCCCCCTTTGTGACTTGGAACAAGTTTAAAGCAAACTCTGGGAGCCTCGATTCCTTTATTTTTGAATCTTATAGACTTCTTTGGAAGATTGGCAAAGACATATGGAAAGAACACAGCCCAGGCTTGATGTGTAATTTGTTCCCATCACCCTTAACTGGCTCTGATCTGCCTTTATTCTCCACACCTGGGTCAGAATTTCAAGCTGCCCTTGTCATGGTTTTGAGCTTTATAAATCATACTAGTGGAGTATGTAGATTCTTCTCTTTATGTTTTTTTTTTTTTTTTGGTACCGGGGATTGAACTCAACCACTGAGCCACATCCTCAGCCCTATTTTGTATTTTATTTAGAGACAGAGTCTCACTGAGGTGCTTAGACTCACTGTTGCTGAGGCTGGCTTTGAACTTGTGATCCTCCTGCCTCAGCCTTCCAAGCCACTGGGATTACAGGTGTAGAATCTTGTTAAATGAAAAAATACTCTCTTGGCTTCAATTATAAGGACTGTTCATCCTCAACCCAATTTGATTTAATTCATTTTCTACTTTTTCTTTTCCCAGTTGTGGGATATGACCCCAGTAGTGTCTTGATGACTCTCCCAGGAATCAGAAAGATGTAGTATTTACTAAAGAAAAGGTTGTTCTGATCCACATGGCTACTGAAGCACTAAAGCTACGTGCAAGAAGTAAGAGAAGCTGAAGACCCGAGGTGAATCTGCATCCTCCCTACACAGTCAGTGAGAACTAGCAGAAGGACACTCAGTCCAACTTGTTCATATGATATAAAAGAAGATATTTTTTTAACAAATGGTTTATACAGTCTGGCTGTGCTACATTGTTTTGAGTATACTGAAAAATCTGTGTGGGGTGTTTAGTTTTTATATTTTCCAACCCTCCATTTTACTTGTTGCTTTGTGTGTTGGAGAAATAAGGGAATCATCTCCCTGTTCAGGGTGCATTGGTCATTATAAAGTAGTTTCCACATTTTCCTCACCTCGGCATGTGTCGTGTGGTCAGCATCTTTTCTCCTTTTCTGTCTTCTTCTGTTTGCACCTTCGCTGCTTTTCTCCAGAGAAATTGAATTTAGACTCTTCACTCCCCGTGTTCCGACTTTCGTGTCCTCCTCTGTGGAGAGGAAAACCGTTTGTGTGGATCCGCCAGCCAACTTCTTGAGTCCCCTGAGGAATGAGCCGTCTGTCTGGTCTGACCTATTCATGTTCCTGCCGAGTAGGAGTGCCCTTGCGTTTCTGCCTTAGTTTTCTTAAAAAATGCTGTGAGGAAGCTGCTCCCGACCATCGTCATCCAGAAGTAGATGATAGGACTCAGAGCTTCAACCATCAGTGCCTGGATCAGTTACCATTCAGTTGGGGCCTCCTGAGCCTTCTGGGTTTTAGTTTTTTTGGATAGCCCTCCCTCACAACATTCAAAACCAACTGAAACCTAAACCTAAATAAGTGTCTTTAGGCTATTTTTCGATGTGACATCATCTCTGAACTTGAACCTTTATTATTTCAAGATTGTCATCCTGCTCTATTCTTCACTATCTGTATTGTCTTCCCCTTTAAAAACCAGTCATTCAGACATCTTTATCTTAAGGTAATTCATCAGAACATTTTGCACACTTTTATTTTAAGACCCTGTGTGACCTGAGACACAAAGGTACTGAAATCCTACAGTTTGTGCTGTGTTCCTGCTGGGAACTTAAAAGAGGACTTTAGAAACCTGAAGAAGTCTTACTTCTAAGGGAATCCTAGCAAGCTTGATAAAATGTAATAAGTGATGCACCTAAGGATATTGAATTCCTATTTTAAAATCTTACTTTCACTCATAAAAATACAATTAGATTTAGTGGCGAGGATATGCCAGGTACCTGTCTCACTCTAAGCACTTTACCACCTCCTCGGATCCTTACCTGGCACACATACAGGGGGATCACAGTCTCTTGAGAATCACCAGTCTAAATAAAGTCTTAAAACAGGCCAACTGTTTGCCCTTCCCTATCTGTGTCCTACCTCCAGTGTCTTTTTCAGTTCTGATTTCAGTTTGGGGATGGTAGGTAGGAGTTGAGTGAAACTGAAATCCTCCCTGTTGTTTTTCTTTTTTAGGTTCGAAAACAGTTTTCCCCTCATGATCATTCATTACCTTCCTAACTGGGGGACATGCCACAGGCCATACTTGGACAGTACCCCTGGTATCCACCAAGTCTGCTTGCTGGAAATGGGGCTTCCTGCAGATGATTCTGCTGGCCAGTGTGTGTGTCTCACACAGCCACTGACGACACTGTCACCGGAGTCTGGAACTCCAAGGCTGTATTCCCGCACATGCGTGCACTCACAAGTCACACCTCTTGTGGCTTCACTGCCCCTTTCCTTGCACTTGCTTGCACTAAAGTTGCTATTACTGCATGAATGCTCTGTAAGAGAGCTTTCAAAAGGGAATTACATTTAAAATATTCAAATATCTATTTTGTAGTTTATTACTAGAACCTGCAGCCACTTCCTCGCTGTACCTAATAGAGAACTGCATGTTGGAAGTAATGGAAATGAATCGCTTCGTTTTCCCTTCCTGAACTTAAGAGTAAGGACTGCATACAGAGAGGGTAACCTAGGATCAGGGAGGCTGGGGTTCAGGACATTTCATGGATTCCCAGTTAGGTACATATGAGTTCAGACCTCCTTTGGGACGCCGAATGGGCCCATTAAGTGACACACATACACTCGGCTGCTCTGTTCTGTGTCCCTGAGCTTTGCTTCAGCCACTTCCCTCCCAGCATTGCCCTGGCCCAACCCACAAAGCCACTCACACATTGAAACCTCACTGGTGATGAGAATCATGATCAGAAACTAGATAAGTCAAGATAGCCCTTGTTCTTCCCTCTCCTTTCCTTTCATCTATGTGGGAGGTGGATTTGGTGAGAAGTATTTGGCCATTTGGGTGCATGAGTTTGTGATACTGTGAATTCTTGAGTTTTGTATTAAGTATCTTCACCATTTTTTGGAACTTGTGGAGAAATACGTGCTAGTGTTTGGTGTCTTCCATGCAATTTGTGGAAAAGGAGGCTCCATTCATTAGGAGTGAAAGCGGCTCCAGCACTTGGCTTTTCTCCTGTGTCTGAGAAACCCTATTGGATTTGCACTTTACATTCATTTTTGCTCTATTACTTAAACTACAGCAGCTCTAGCAAATAATTCCTAACATGGCTATGTTGGGAAAGTGGCAAAACTGTACATATCATACTCAGAGTTGTCCCCTATTTGGTAGAATAAAACCCATCTCATGCTCTTGGTTCCTGTAAAGGAATGATGTTACTAGAGCCTTCAGCTGCCTGGTGTGTGTCCATAGTAGCAAAGATGGTTTTAGATTGAGCACTTGTGTCATTTTATATGAGGTCAATCAACCATAATATGTTTCTCATTGAATTGTTTGAAGTATTCAGAGAATCATAAAATCACAAAACTGAAAGGGATCTTTGTTTTTTGGTACTGGGGATTGAACCCAGGGGCACTTTTCCACTGAACAACACCACGGCTCTTTTATTTTTTATTTTGAGACAAGATCTCTCTAAGTTGCTGAGGCTGACCTCAAACTTGTGATCCTCCTACATAAATAAGCCCCTGGAGTCCTTGGGATTACAGGTGTGTGCCATCATGCTTAGCTCTAGAAGGGATCTTGAGATCTAGAATGTTCCAAGCTGAAAACACTTTAGTCATATTAAGCAATTAGCTATAACTGGCATGTAAACAAGAAAAACCAAGAGAATATTAAAGGAACAATTGTTTTTGAAAACTACTTAGGAGTGATATGAGTGAGAGAAGCAGTGTCAGCACCCTGAGACTCGGAACTCTCTGGAACCAGGTTTGTTCCTCTTGGTTGTAAGCGTGTTTGACACACTTTTGGACCTGCTCTGTGGTAATGAGTGGGTGAGTTCTGGATCAGCCGGCAGTTACTGCAGTCCTTCACCCACATATGTTCATCTCCACACTCCCCCTTGACCACCTCAGGGGCAGGATCAACTTAAAAATCCAGGGCCCTGAAAATACACAGTGCCCTCATTGTTGAGGGCTGGTCTCGGGTCCCCGGGGTCTGCTGCATTTGTCCTTCTTGTGCAGCATCACTTTTTCATCTTCTGAGTCTCATTTCTAAAAGCATAATTATTTTTGTTTAACATCAAACCTTAAAGCTTGATTTTCAGCTTTTAAAAAGTACCAGAATAGCTCTAAACTATATGTCACTGTTAGTGGACATAAATATTCATTAAGTAAGATTTCTTTGGTTTTGCCTTTTCATGGTAGTTTAATTGCATGTCAGTGAGCTTGTTCAGTAAGATTTTTATTTTAAAATGGAAGAAATTCATTTTGCCAAAATGTTATTTTTCTCTTTTAAAAATAATGTTAGGTTGAGGGGCTGGGGCTGAAGTTCAGTGGTAGAGCACTTGCCTAGCATGGGTGAGGCACTGGATTCTATCCTCAGCACCACATAAAAAATTAATAAAGAAAAACTAAAGTTATAAAAATATGTTTAAAAATAAATAATGTTAGGTTGAATTTTACCTGGTGTGAAAGTAAATGTTTAGCAACTTGATTAGAAAACACAAATCCATTTCCAACATTGAATTATCTAGATGATCCTTGAGATTCTAGTCCACATCATGCCACTTTCATTGAGGGGTCACCAGGTCTCTGAGCCCCTCCCTGGTTTGGCAAAAGCCACACAGATGAGTAAATGGGTCGTTTCAGCACTATGTGATTAGTGTAATGACAGAGGTGTGTTTGGGGTGCCGCCCCAGGGGGTGCCTCTAACTCAGCAGGCAGGGCAGGAGGAACTTGGCAGAGGAAGGGAATTCTGTGCTGAGTGTCACATGATAAGGAGTAAGACAAGTAGAGGAAGAAATCCAGGCAGCAGAAACAGAGCAACCAAGTCCTAAATCTGCTCTCCACCTGATGTGCCCAAGGACTGCAAGGGGCTTGGCATTGCCAGGGAACTTGCGGTGACTCAGCTGCAGGCCTGGAGCCTGAGCCCATGCAGCTCTTAGACGCTGATGTTTCAGAGCCTCAGAGGGAGGGCAAACACAGTTTCCATGATAGGTGTGCTCAGAGCTCACCCTGTAGTCAGTGCTAGTATCTTTTTCCTTGGAAATCCCAGAATTGGTATCTGAAAATGACCTGTGGTAACCAAGTTTGGGATCTTTCCAGATGCACTGGCTTTCACTGGAGGCTGTGAGGTGGAACAGGACCATTACATGTGCAGCCCTTGCCTGGAAGAATCCAGATTCATCCATAAGTGGGCTGCACTCAGCTGCTCTGCTTTACAGAAGAGAAAGTCTGGACCTGCCCTACTGTGGCACAGCACTAAGTGTCACAGGGCATGAACAGGCAGTTGCTACTCTCCCTGTCTTCAGCCTCAGACCACTCTCAAAAGTCACAGGTCATTTTAGTACAATGTGGTAGAGGCGGAAGGGCCTCGTCAGGGGGGCACCTGCCAAGTGAAATAGAAAGATCTTTCTCAACTTGGAGTGGAAGGAACTCACTCAGCAGCTGCCATCTAGGGGACCCTCTCTGCAAGGCAGGAGCACGTGGCAGGGCTTGGAACAGCTATTTCTTGCTATTACATTTTTTGCCCTTTTTTAAGACTCAAGTATCATATGTCCATAACTGAATTCTGGAACATCTATGTTTACGTTTAAACTTTAGCTCAGCTTTACAACCAGGAACCACATATCAAACCCTCAGTGGTTTTAGTTGACAGTTCTACCTGCACATTAGCCTTTCCACCAAGAAGCTTCTTTAGGTCTAACCTGGTAGCAGTATCTAAAAATTAGATCTGTGACAATTGGAGTAGAGTCCCTCCCTTATATTTTCTAATTCAAGGGAGTTTTTAACAGTAGATATCCCTTGTCAGAGATGTTGAAAAGGAGATTAAAACTTTGAATGAAATATGAATTTGATAGTCCTTCTTAAGGTCCCTTCTAATCTTGTGATTTCATGATTCTGTGAATGTTCTTTATTACTGGACTAACCTAAACCGTTACTAGTCACATGGCTGATGTCACTCAGACACATGAGAGCATATCACCATACCTTTTTTGGTTTCTGTCACATCAAATGCATTACTTTCTGAATTTTTCTGTCTAGAGCCTGATAGGTTTGGTTTTAGAAAAAAAAAAATGGTGACAGTGGAAATTAATCATGGTACCATCTCATTAAAAATAAATACCTCAAAATATTCACCTTTATTGAGTCCAGAGTATCTGACTTCCTTGGGAGAAGTGTCTAAGAATTTCCAGTTGGTTCAAAAGTTAGATTTGGAAATTGTCCTTGATATTTATGATTTTTTAAAAATTCCCTTGGTTCTCTAGGATGCATGAGAAGGAGCTATAACTCAAAAAAGAGGAATCCTGTTTTAAAAAAAGTATTTCTCATATATATTTTGCAATCACTTAAATGAAGGTCAGCTGTCTATCAATAGCATACACCAATATGAAGAATGGACCAAAACACTTGTGTCGCTGTTAGCCATTGTTCTCAAATACTCATGTCTTATATGCCATTTGCCTTGCTTTTTAAATGAGTTTGTTTTTCAAGGTACTGTCAAATTGCAAAAGAAAATCTTTATATAGAAAGCATAAAAACTGTTCCTAACTGGACGACAGGGAAGGTGCTAGCTAGCCCCACATCAGTGCCTGCCCACCACTGTGTTCATAACCAGGGTTGCTTTCCCGTGCTGCCTGGCCGTCAGGCTGTGGCCCACATCTGGACCTGGCTGCAGCAGGCATGTTACTTTATGGTTTCTTTTTCCTTTTTCTGGAATGAGATTCTTCGAGGGGTCAGGCTAAGGATGTCATAAGCCTGAAGCTGGACCAGCTCTCTCCAGGGTGGTTCTGGCCAACCTCCCGTGCTGCATGCCACGGATTCCCCCAACCAACCCAATCAGTCCTGACATTGACCTCCTGATGAAGTGGTCTGAACAAGAAGGTCCTGTGATGTTGAGATGCCTGCATCCAGCCCTCCATTCATTGCTGCTGAGCATTGTGAGTGTGTTCACTCTGCTCATTTCCCCACTGTGCCGCCCTCTAACCTCTAATATGTACATGTAGCCATTACCAACGTTAAGACTCTCATGCAGAGTTGCCTCCATGGTTTAAAATAAATGTCTGTGAATACCTGCCTGCAATTCTGGTCTCATCATTATTGTTACATATGACTGAATAACCCTACAACCCTTGTGGGTTCTTGTCCCTCAGGGTGGGTGAGCTTCTGCTTCTGACTCTAGACC
Organism: Ictidomys tridecemlineatus; assembly: GCF_052094955.1. Taxonomy (NCBI): domain Eukaryota; kingdom Metazoa; phylum Chordata; class Mammalia; order Rodentia; family Sciuridae; genus Ictidomys; species Ictidomys tridecemlineatus. Next base: position 164,909,537 of record NC_135482.1, read on the forward strand.
TCAAGGAGAGCCACAGGCTGGAGACACAGGTGAGCCACCATCCACCGTGGATGTGGCCACATGGTCTTTACCTTTCATGTAAGACTGCTCTTACTATTTTAATAAACTTTAAAAATGAGAACAGACTTCAGGGCAAATGCAGCCAGAGAAAGCCTCCTCAGAACTGATAACGTCAGGGCTGGGTTGTGGCTCAGTGGTAAAGTGCTTGACTAGCATGTGTGAGGCCCTGGGTTTGATTCTCAGCACCACATATAAATAAGTAAAATAAAGTTCCATTGACAACTAAAAAATATCTTAAAAAAACTGATAATGTCCATTTTGTGGAGAAGAAAACTGATGTAAAATCAAGTGACCAGTTGGCCCCTGGTATGGAATAGCCAGGAAGTAGGGTGACTGGGCTCTCCAAGGACCCTGTTCCTGGTCCTGCTGGTTCAGCCTCAGCCACACCCAGCACTTCAAAAAGCCCTGTCTTCCTCCTGCAGACAAGGAAGGAGTGAGGCCGATGGTGGTTCTGGCCTGGCCTAGGAAGCCCGTACTTGCTAGGTGGTGCTGTCACCTGTCAGATGGACACCGGCCTTCCAGGCAGGTGCCCCCCAAAAAAATCTCTTTGTTGGGGTCTCTGTTGGCTGGTGGTTCCCGGATGTGAACATCTCAAACCCCACCAAGGACCCACACCCATCTGGGTTTTCCTCTTATTGTGGGACTAATCATATTTATTTCACCTGAACACCAAAACTTACAAAGATGGGTCAAAATCTGTTTGCTGGTTTTGTTTCAACTTTCTCTGCAGTGCCTAAGAGATACACTGGTGTAACTTAAGAGCTGTTATCAAAGTCCAGCACCTGAGTGCCAGGTGCTTTGTTGAAGCCACTCCTGATCTTAAACATGTAAACCAGGCCTCATTTAAATTGTTTATATAAAAACACATCTTGCCTTAGTTATGCTGTCCTGGGGAGACACATGGCCAATGCTGTTCCAGTCTTCTCTCGGGGTACTGAGGTAGTTGCACAGTGAGCAGCCTCTGGGCCTGGAGGAGTCAAGAAAGGGGAGGAACAAGAGTCCAAGGAGGTGGTGCATGGTCCTCCCATTGTGCCCCCTCCAACTGACAAAAGTGGTTAAACTTCAACTCAGAAGACTACTTTCTGAAGCTGCCTCAGCAGATCAAGTATCACTTGCTCAGACCCCCAGTTATACATATTTTAAAGCAAACGTTCCCAGGCTGAGAAGGTAGCTCAGTGGTAGGACTTCTGGCCTGGCATGTACAAGGCCCTGGGTTCAATCTCCAGTACAGCAATTAAAAAATAAAATACAGATATAGCTCAGTTGATGGAGGGCCTGCCTTGCACGCATAAGGCCCTAGGTTCAACCCCCAGCACCCCAAAGGAAATAAAATAAAATAAATAAATAAAATACATTCCTGTTCCTCATTGCTACAGCAGTGTCTTCAGGAGGAAGTGGAAGTGGAGCCTAGCCACATCTTCTTGTATTTTCTCAGGTGATTCTAGCCTGATAGTGGGTCTGGCCTAGCCTATTTAAATCTCTGAGCCAGCTGATCAGAATCTCAGTGGGTTTCTCCTCTCCAGCCAATGAGGAAGCACCCTCCCCCTGCTATAAGAGGCAAGTGTGTAAAACTGGCTTCTGATTTAAATGTGAGAGGGAATGGCAAAAATGCATGAGCCCCTGAAGCCTGCCATGTCACTGACACCTGGTGAGGTGGGGTGGAGGGACAGCCCACCCAGGAGTTAGACACTGCCTCTTCCCTCAAAGGTGCTGTGCATTAGGGGCCACTGTAGCATTTGTGGAACACTAGTGAAGCTAGAACTGCAATGTTTTCATAGATGTTCTTCAGGCACAGGTGGGGTTTAGGAGCAAGGAAGCACATATGGGTGGCCAGTGGGAGGTGGTGCTACTATCCTGGCCACCCCAGAGGTCACACAAGCAAGGGTGATTGTCAACAATAATGACAAAGAGAACCAGAGAGAAGGGGCTGGCTTGCACCTAAGGCCAAGTGTTCTCTTCCTACCACGTCTACTCTTTAACACCTGCCTCCCATCTTGGAACATGCACCCTTAGGGGCCCACCAAAATAGAGAGCAAAACCTGAACAGGTAAACACTTCCAAAACACAGGAGCACAGTCACGATTCCTTCAGGTGGCTGCTATGGACAGTTCCTGACCCCCTGGGACTCTAGGCTTCCTGGACATCCTCCATCTCTAGCTAGGATTCCCCTCTACCCCATCCCCACAGAATCCCGTCTTGCCCAGCACCTGCACACCAGGGTTATCACAGGTCTTCAGGGTGAATTCATGTTTATAAAGATAAATAGAAAAGGAGGGGCTCCAAAATCAGGATGAAACCCCTTCCAAAACTAACCCCAGTAGGCAAAGAATCCTCTCACCATTGAAGCCCAGGCGCAATCCCAGGAAAGCAGTCCCACCTTGTTTCCTGGGGGAGAGAGCACCTTGGAGGCAGAGCTGCGGCCACAGCCCTGTGTCAACTGTTCTCACAGCCTGGAGGGAGTCACCTTGCAAGAGCAGCTGCTGGGCTGCAGGACTGCTGCAGGGGAAGGCGGGCTGCAGAGCACAGCCTGTCCCCAGCCCGGCATGGAACCCCAGCATGGTCAGCCTCACAGCTGGGAGAAGGACAGGGCAGGCTGATGAGGACTGAGTTCTCCACTGAAGGGATTCCATGCAGTTGACTTCTTGTTAATCCCAAAAAAGTATCCAAACAGTTGAAGAAGGGTCCTAAACTGCCCTCTAGTTACCTCAAAATAGCATTTATCCAAGCTGCTCAGAACTCAGAGCAAAGAACCTTGTTCTAAAGCCCCTGAGATTCCACCAGCAGAAAATGATGCTCTCCACTGCCTGAGAGTGTGTTGGCCCTCGTGTCCCCCTGGGTTCCAGAGCACCTGCACCTAGATCAGCCCCTCCCTGCCAGCAATCACCCCCTCTTTCTATGCTAAGAAGCAGGGACTGGAATGAGGGGTGAGGCCCAAGGAGATTAAACAGTCACTAATCCCCTCCTCCTGCTCTGTCAACTTCCCTGGGGATGCTGGCCATTGGTTTTTGTGGGCCGTTTTAGTATTTTCTTCTTTTTAGGGAGGAGTATAGTAAGAAGGGGAAGAATTTGTTTGCTTCCTCTGCGGAGCTCCTCTGCTCGCCTGCACGCCTCCCTGCCCAGGCCCAGTACTACAGGGGGCCCGCACACCCACCCATCTGCCCAGATGCACCACAGACTCTGCCAAGCTCTGGCTGTAGGCTGCACCCCCACCCCCAGACCTCAGGGAACGCAGTGTCTCCACCAGGAACGTGTTGGGAAAAAAATAGTTCTTTCTCAAAGCCAAGGAGAGAAAGGAAACCAGGGAAAAAAAATAACCTTTAAGGGCCTGATTGAGATCATAGAATTCGAGAGAGAAGGAATCATCTGATCGAAGGACCTCATTTCTTAAATTAAAAATAAACATTTTTTTTCTTTTTTCAGAAAAGAAAAAAATACTTGTTCACCATGGAAAAATTATGATATACTGATAAGTTAGAAGAAGACTCTCTGTAGTACCCCTCAGAAAGAATAGATGTCCACGTGCTCCAACCCCTGCCCAGCACTCTGGGCCTCTTTGGCCACAGACAGGCCAACGACACAAGAGGCCCATCATTCCTCGATGACCTGGGGATGACAGATGGTGACCTGCACCATCTAACCTAGATGTTAGATCCCAGCAGTGGACGTGATGGACACAGATGTAAACACACAAATCGATGTTGGAGGTGTCAGGATGGTGAACTTGAAAGTGTAAGAGGCTGGGACGGAATGGGAGGAACCAAGCATGTGTCCCACTAGGAAGAGAGAAGAATTGAGAACCCACCCTCTCAAACACCCACAGCCTCAGTCCCCCCAGATGGCCAGGAATATCCTCTTTGTATACACAACACCAGGCTGCAAAACCTCCTCACTGTGTGCAGCAGAGGGCTGAATTCTGCCAAGTCCCCAGGCCAGGTCTCCCTGGGATGCTGCACTGCATCAAAGTATACCTTTCTATAGGGGTGTAGTTGAAATTAAAAAAAAAAAGATTATAAGCTGTGTACTATTTAAAACATGCTATCTTCATTTAATGATATGGTGTACTCAGGGTTATTTTTTTTCTCCATAGATACTTATCAAACAGCAGTTTTCAGCCTGAATAGGTTTCCTTTGCGCAGGTACTCCAGGATTTATTAACTTCTTCTCCTCCCACCAGTGCTGCGAAGAGCAACTTATTTTCCATAACTTTATTCCTTAGGATGAATTCCAAGGTGTCTGTGCAACATTAAGGCCTAACACATAAAAGCTTTCAGAGAGGTCTCATCAGCAGGGGACAGGAGAGCCTGCTTCCTCAGAGCTGTGGCAGGACCGTGGGGTTTCCTAGCCCCTCCGTGCCCCTGTTTACTCATCCATAGATTGTACCATGCACTGCATGCCCACCTCACAGGGGCTATGAAGCCACCCGAGTTAGCACTGAGACCAGCACTGCTTTAGGAGGGAGAGGAGAGCTGCAAGGAGCCGAGGTGAGCTGCCCAAGGTCATGGTCCACTGTGGTGAGCAGATCCAGCAGGGTATCCTGCCCCTCACTGGTGCTTCAACACACTTGCAGATATTTCCAGCTGTCTAGTTTACCTTATTTTCCAAAACCTGGGGAGTGGTAAGGTGACCTGGGATTGTCCCTAGGTCCCCAATCCCCTGACTTCCCTCTGGCCCTGCTCATTCCTGTCTAACACAGGGGTTAACAAGGTTCACAGCTCCCTCCCTCACCAGGGCTTTGCTGTGAAGATGTGGGCACTCGAGGGCAGGATCCCCCAGGGAAAACCTAGCCACACCATGTGCCCTTCCCTGGCTGAGACGGGGACAAGCTGAAAACAAAAGCTCTGTCCCTGAAGAGGAGGTGGCTCCCTCCCTTGTCCCAGCGCACCCCCCCCCAAATGGCAATGAAGCAACTGGGTCCTCATTACACAGGTTTTAGGTCATTCCTGGGGAGGTTCAATCCTGCGGCTGCTCAGATATTTTTAGATGAAACGTAAGCAGCTCAGCCATAAAAGGCCAGGACAAAACTGGAGTGCCAACCCAGCCAGGAGGCACTGGGGGGAACGGAGAGCCGAGAGGTCTGGGCCAGGTGCTTTGGAGCCTGTCACTCAGGAGTGAGAAATGAACCTGGAGGTGTCAGGCCAGGGAGGTGGCAGCAGGTGCCTGGGACAAGCCCTTCCTGCCCTGTAGGGACTCTGGAATACCTGTCACCCCTGGATTTCACCTTCCTCCTGAATCTGTCTTTACCCAACAAGATTTGTCTCGGATGCAGTGCTAGCTCCTGCCCTCTGTGGGAGGCAAGAATAAGCAATAAGCAATATGCCATGAAAAGAGGGAACCACAGGCTGTACCCCGGAAACTCCCTGACCCCCTCGTCCCCCAGTGAAATTAAATCCCCTCTGCACCCAGATCTTCCTCTTCTCAAGTCATTTGTGTCACTATTCTTTACTGCTCAGTGAGAGTAGGACTGGTATCTGCCCTGCTGTTCCTCGGGCCCCCAGCACAGGCTGGCATGGGGCAGGTGTCCAGTTAACCTGGGAATTAGCTCCTGCCCTGGAGTGTAGCAAACAGACTGTTTTTATATAAACAGGCTGGTGCCCTCCCAGGCCGTTGGACCATGTTTTGCAAAGAAATCCAGCTCTGGGCCTCCGTTCTGATCAGTGGTTGGTTTATTCCCATGTCCTCTTGGAAAACTATAAAAAAAATTATAACTCTTTCAGACGTCAAGATATGGAGTCATGAGAGAGACTTGGCCCAGACTGGGGCTGGTGAGCAAAAGTGGGACACACCAAGGGCACACAGAGGGTGGAGTTAGAGGTGGGGAATGCACCTGCAGGGCTACCTACTGAAGGCACACAGCACCACAGAAACTTTTCAAGCACTGTGGGTGCTCAGGTAAATCTGAGATAAAGAACAGGAAGTGGGGAAATTGCATATACGGTAGTTTCTCTTTAACCTCAGTTTTGTTTTTTCTGTAGTTTCAGTTACCAGTAGTCAGCTGCAGTCCAAAAATAGTAAATGAAAAACTCCAGAAATAAACAATATAAAAATTTTAAATTATACGCCTTTCTGAGTAGCATGATGAAATTGTGTGCTACCCACTCCATCTCTCCAGGATGTGAATCAGCCCTTTGCCCAGAGTTTAAACTCTGTATATGCTACCCGCCCGTTAGGCACTTGGTAGCCATCTTGGTTATCAGATCAACAGTTGCCATATTGCAATGCTTACGTTTAATTAACCCTTATTTCACTTAATAATGTCCCCAAAACAAAAGAGTAGTGATGCAAAGGAGGTACCAGGGCATAACACAGAGAGACAGATGAATTCATACTATGTGCCAATGCTGCAGGGCACATTGGAAAAACAGTTATCAGAATTTGGTCCTATCTGCAGTTTCAGGCTACCATTGGGGGTCTTGAAACAAATCCCCCTTGGATTAAGAAGGACTGCCATACCAGGATGCTAAATAGAGCTGTAATCAGCTGAGAGGTGGCATACAACTCACTGTCCATTAATAACGGACACAGGATCTGAACATTTGCCTTTTCAGTTCTTGAACCCAGGGAACCTCCAGAGGTTCTTGAGACATCTGTCCAGGCTACCCAGAGGACAGAGGAGTGGCTATCCACCAACCTTGTTCCCTCTGAGTTGCACAGGGCAGAGGATACCCTAAGGGGCTGTCCTTTCACTGGTTACCAGTTTTCCCTTTTTTCTGGGCAGGTCTGGGAAAGACGCAGAAGACAGGCAGCAGTTTCAGTGGCTGTTCCCAGGACGGTGCTGAAGGCCCACTTGGGCCTGAGCAGAGTCATGCTTGGCTCCTGGTGGAGATGAGGGCTTCCTTCTTGGCCTGAGACATGTCCAGGTATTACTGTGACCTACCAAGGTCCAAACTGACCTGCATCCTAGAGTACACCTTGGGTAAGAACCCATGGAGCACATTAATAAATGCAGCCTTGGGAAACCCAGTTCCCTTGCCCTGTTTTGTGCCTGGGCATAGTTCCATTAATGCCATCCTTGCTGATTGGAGATCATGGGGTTCCATGTCTGAACCAACTCTCCTCCGGAGGACACTGGTGTCTGCAGTACACATAACAGACTTGCAAACATCAATTTGTGGCATCTCCCATTCTTCTCTACCTGGAACAGTGTGGGGTTTTTGTTGTTGTTGTCTCTCTTGTGACAAATGACCAAAACAGAGACTTAAAATAACTCAGCTTTATTCTTCTGGAAGTAAAAAAATCTGAGATGGGATTTATGGGGCTAAAATCCAGTGTCCACAGAGTTGTGTGCCCTCTGCAGGTTTTAGAGAATTCGTTCCTCACCTGCTCCAGCTCCTAGCAGCTTGGCTTGTGGCCACTTCACTGCGACCTCGTCACATCTCCCTCCCTGACTCTGGCCCTCCTGCCTCCCTCTCAGGAGGACCTCTGTGATGATGTCAGGTCTGCGTGGAGAATCCGGCATGCTCTTCCCATCTCGAGGTCCTTAACTTCAATGCCTCTGCCAAGTCCCTTCTGCCATGTAAAGGTGACATGGTCACCAGTTCCAGGAACTAGAACAGGGACACCTTGGTGTGGCTGGGGAGGGGTCTGCCACCCGGAGCAGAGGAGAGAAGGCAGCCCGACTAAACGGCCTCCCCCCCAACCTCTTTACTCTGTCCTTCAGACCCACTCAGGAACAGGCTCCATTAGCCAGTCTCTTCCATGTGGTCAGAGTGGACCCAGGACACACAGCTGCCCTCACCTGAATGGCTCCCCAGTTGCTCTTGACCTTCAGAAGCCTCCTCCCGTCTCTGCGAAGAGAAGCTCAGTGACAGCAGGAGGACCACCTCCAGAGAGGGCTGGGCTCCTAAACACAGCTCTTGGCATGGCTCTGCCTTTCTTTTGGCCCTTGGACAGCCCTGGGGTTTCCCTGTGGATGTGGACAGACGGCCCTCTTAGGACAGATGGGCAGCAAACCTAGGTCAGACTTCCCCCGGGGGGAACAAAATCCATTAATCTCAAGACATTGCAAAAGGTCAACTCACCGCTCTTGGATGGTGTTCTTTTTCCAGCACGGGGATCAGGGAGGTCACGAGAACATACACACTGGGGTTGCAGAAAGCATCTTGTGGTGGTGGGGTTCCCCTGGAGCCTCTAGTCGGGGAGCCCTGGGGGGAGGGGCAGGAGGCAGGAATGTCCATCTGCCTCCACCCTCAGCAGAGGGCAAGCAGCCACGTGGGTGCAGTCTCCCTCCCCCAAGGACTCTCACTCAACCTTGGAAGAAGCGGGGTGAGCTGTGGCTGGCTCTTCTGATTCTTCTCTGTTACATCAAGTTCTCCTTCGGTAGGACTGGAAGAAAGACACCTCAGAGCCCCGTGTACTGAAAGGAAGAGACATTCTTGCTACAGGAACGCAGATGGCGGAAAAGCAAACTCTGAAGAGCCCGCTTTGTGGAAGGGAGATTGATATGTGAGGGAACAGACAGACAAGGATGGTGGGAACACGAGGTTAAGAGAATAAGTCTATGACATGGGCCCACGGTGCTAACTCTCACATGCTTTCTTTTCCCAGAAGCGATTTACCTGCAGCCCTGCCTGGCCTCTGTGGACAGGATATGTTGCATTCCTCAGCAAACTACCTGTTCACTGCAGGAGAAATGCAGGCCCCAAATAATGCTGATAAGAGGAACCCATGTTACTCCCAAGGAGACTTCTGTGTCCAGATCCTGAAACTCTGGGAGATAAGGTTCCTCTGAACCATAAAATCTGTAAGAATGTATGGTTAAGAATCCATTAGAACTGCTCCGCATGGGCCAAAGACCTAGAGCTGCCATGACAGGGGGGACTTGAAAGTCTGATGTCACCCTGCTGTCCGTCAAAAGTCAAGAGGTGGAAACTCTGGAAAGTTCCCTGGGATCACCAACAAAACTGGAGTGCAGGAGAGGCACATTGTCCCTCTCCTCTCTGAGAGGATCCACTCTCTGCCTTGAGAATATCCCTTTCCCTATATCTTTAATAAACTCCTTCCTTTTACTCTGAGCGACATGTCTGAAATCTTTCTGATCTGATTGCAAGGTCACAAGAATTGGGATTTGAAGAGGGCTTAACGTTGCCTCAGTTTCTCAGAAGGCCCCAGTTCCATAAGATTTTTTTTTGTGTGTGTGTGTGTGTGTATACACACACACACATACATATATACATATATATGGATACATACAGATAAAGAAATATATGCACACATTCACATACACATGCATGTGTATTAATACACGTATATATGTCTAGTCTGTGCATAGACAAATATGAATGTGAGATTTAGCAAAATAGCTTACATCTCAAGGGTGGGACTAAGTAAAACTTTTACTTCCTTCCTCATCTCTTTCTGGGCTGTTCAAAATTAGAACTTTTTTTTTTTGGTGGATGTGGGGTGGTGCTGGGGATTGAACCCAGAGCCTTGTGCATGCAAGGCAAGCATTCTACCAATTGAGCTAGATCCCCAACCCAGAATTAAGAACTTTTACAATGAGCTTTTCATTTTATGACTATTTCTGCAATCAAGAAATAAACAGACTACATTTTTAATGGGTGAAAAAAAGTGGTGACGTGTATTCGACAGGGAAAGCCACTCAATATATCCGGAACAAGAAGCTGCAGAACAGTGAGGATACCAACACTCTGTTTCTGTGAGGAAAAAATGGGTCAAAATGAAGGGAACATTTCCATAA